>NC_135572.1:15130728-15435728 GCF_965152235.1 Eretmochelys imbricata | reverse complement strand
GGAGTGAGGAGTGGGTGAGGGGAGTGAAGGGGGGTTCGAGAGGAGGGGGAAAGAGGAGTGGGTGAGGGAGTGGAAGGGGGGGTTCGAGAGGAGGGGGAGTGAGGAGAGGTGAGGGGAGTGGATGGGGGTTCGAGAGGAGGGGGAAAGAGGAGTGGGTGAGGGGAGTGGAAGGGGGGTTCGAGAGGAGGGGGAGTGAGGAGTGGGTGAGGGGAGTGGATGGAGGTTTGAGACGAGTGGGTGAGGGGAGTGGAAGGGGGGTTCGAGAGGAGGGGGAGTGAGGAGTGGGTGAGGGGAGTGGAAGGGGGGGTTCGAGAGGAGGGGGAGTGAGGAGTGGGTGAGGGGAGTGGAAGGGGGGTTCGAGAGGAGGGGGAGTGAGGAGTGGGTGAGGGGAGTGGAAGGGGGGGTTCGAGAGGAGGGGGAGTGAGGAGAGGGTGAGGGGAGTGGATGGGGGTTCGAGAGGAGGGGAAAGAGGAGTGGGTGAGGGGAGTGGAAGGAGGGGTTCGAGAGGAGGGGGAGTGAGGAGAGGGTGAGGGGAGTGGATGGGGGTTCGAGAGGAGGGGGAAAGAGGAGTGGGTGAGGGGAGTGGAAGGGGGGGTTCGAGAGGAGGGGGAGTGAGGAGTGGGTGAGGGGAGTGGATGGAGGTTTGAGACGAGTGGGTGAGGGGAGTGGAAGGGGGGTTCGAGAGGAGGGGGAGTGAGGAGTGGGTGAGGGGAGTGGAAGGGGGGGTTCGAGAGGAGGGGGAGTGAGGAGAGGGTGAGGGGAGTGGAAGGGGGGGGTTCGAGAGGAGGGGGAGTGAGGAGAGGGTGAGGGGAGTGGAAGGGGGGTTCGAGAGGAGGGGGAGTGAGGAGTGGGTGAGGGGAGTGGAAGCGGGGGTTCGAGAGGAGGGGGAAAGAGGAGTGGGTGAGGGGAGTGGAAGGGGGGGTTCGAGAGGAGGGGGAGTGAGGAGAGGGTGAGGGGAGTGGATGGGGGTTCGAGAGGAGGGGGAAAGAGGAGTGGGTGAGGGGAGTGGAAGGGGGGGTTCGAGAGGAGGGGGAGTGAGGAGTGGGTGAGGGGAGTGGATGGAGGTTTGAGACGAGTGGGTGAGGGGAGTGGAAGGGGGGTTCGAGAGGAGGGGGAAAGAGGAGTGGGTGAGGGGAGTGGAAGGGGGGGTTCGAGAGGAGGGGGAGTGAGGAGTGGGTGAGGGGAGTGGATGGAGGTTTGAGACGAGTGGGTGAGGGGAGTGGAAGGGGGGTTCCAGAGGAGGGGGAGTGAGGAGTGGGTGAGGGGAGTGGAAGCGGGGGTTCCAGAGGACAAGAAGGGAGGACAGTTGTAATGAAACCCTAAACTGTGTTATACTTTTCACCCACTAGGTGGTGCTGAGTGTAAAATACCTTATTTAAGCTCACCTCAGCCAACAGCCATACCTGGCTGCGCATTAAGGGATCTTATGAGGAACACATCTGGGGCGTATAAGCAAGCTCTGTAGCTAGTCTGTATCTGGTACAGAATATGTGACAGCATACCCGGGGGGGAGGGAGCAGGGGGTGGCAGGCTGGAGCGGGGGGTTGTTCAGGGGAAGTCAGGGAGGGGGGTTCTGGACTCGGGGAGGCAGGGTGAAGGCTGGGGTCGGGGGGAGGGTCTTGGGCAAAAGAGTCGGCGGATGGGGTGGGGCGGCCTGGGAAGTGTAAAAGGCTAAGCCAGTCCCATATTGTCTTTGCTGTGATACTCCATGAATGATACTCATATTAAAAGAACTTTAAATTAATGTCTAGCTCATCAGCCCTAAAAAGTAACACATTTATCTGTGAATAATAATGCATTAATTTAGGTCAGTGGTTCTAAACCAATTGACCATCCAGCCCTTCTCTGACCAAAGGAAATACACTAGGAGGGGGGCAAGTCAGACAGGAAGAGGAAAGGGATTTTAGGGGTGAGACAAGACTAAGCAGAGTCTCCATCCAAGCAGCCAGGGAGAGGTGGCACTTTTGTGTGCATTAAAGGTTGATTTTTTTTTTTCAACCTGCAATTATCACGCACGCACCGGCAGAGGAATAGAGGGGGAGTTAAAAAGTCAAAAGACATACACACAAACCCCACAATTTGATGCCAGTCTCATGTCTTTTGATCTCTTGAGGTTGGCAATGCTGACAATTACTGTCACAAGTAATGCTCTGTAGCTATTGGACGCTGACCCTAAGTAATCTACCACCATTATCAGATGGGCTAGGCCCAAAATTTAGTCTTTATTTTGCTTCCGCAAAACTAGATTGGCCCAAGATCTTCTACACCACTTAATCCCCTGCATTGCCCTCCCAGAAGTGGGCAGGTGCCAGTGGCCCTATTTCATGGGCAGTCACCCCTTATGATGGCTTCCACTGGGCCAGCATGGCGGGGGCTGTTGGGTGGGGAGGGCCTCTGAATCCACTTGTGCTGATCAAGTGGCCTTACCCCGCCCACAGCTGCTACAGAGAGTACAGTGGCTATTCTGGGTCAGAGGCTGGAGTACCGGTTGTAGCCCACAGGTTGCTTGCTACCTTCGATCCCCTACATGACTGTATCTGGGGCAGGGGTGGGGAAGGAGGGTTGTGTGAGAGTGGAATTTGGGTGTGACTGGGAGGGGGAGTCAATGTGTAAAACCTTTCTAGGATTTTTTTTTAAAAAAAACAACCAACATTGTTCTACACTGTGCAGCCCAAACACAACACTCGCTTTTCCTGCTCTCCTGCAGGAGGACAAACTACCGAGCTGTCGAGCTTCAGGGCAAAGCTCAAGAAGTCAACAGACAATAAAAATAACGTGCTATCATCAGCATATATAAAGTTCTGCCAGAAAATCCAAATTGTGGTCCTGTGCATATCTAGTCATGCGACCAGTCACTGGGCCCAGGCACATAGGTAAGGACCCAGTAAGGGTGTGATTGATAACATAAGAACTTCTTGAAAGTTTATGCTGCTGCAGGCTCCTGTGTACTGTGTAATAGGCTTCCACTGAAATTGTGGTGTATGTGGATGGATCTTATGCCCTGAATACTAGATCTTCACCCTTATAGCAGTTGGCTGGCAGTAATTGCCATCTTGAGTTCATTTCAGATGCATCTTGCTAGAGGAGACACATACAGTGCTCTCTTGACATCACTGTAGCTCGTTCTTGTTTGGTTTTTCTTAACCAGAAGACGTCTGCACTGCTCTGTGGTTCTCTTTTTTTGCGTGCACAAAATGCAGTCGTATCTTCAGGCAAAATGACTGCAAAGCCTTGTAGACACTGACAAACAGCTCTGCAGTTGTAAGCACAGGTGCTACCAATTAAATAAGCTCTAGTGTAGACCTAGCATAAGCATTTTAGCAGCCCCATGTTATCTAACTCTGCATAGAGCTGCAATAGGACTATGCAATTTCCTAGAGCAGATGCTGCAGGCTGGAGTGTATCCATCTAAACTGAATACAGTGGCCTCCAGCAGACAAGATGCCTAGGCACACAGAAATGCAGTACACAAAAAAATAAATAGACCAGACCATTGCAGAGCTACAGATGCTCCACAGAATTCAATGGGAATCTCATGTAATAATCCAGGGTAGAATGAGCCAGGACCTTTCAACCTGACAATCATGTTGAAATTAAATATTACAAATGACCTTTCACAACTCAAGTGCATGGACTGCTTATAACACGTTGTGAAAACAGCACCCAAAGCTAAATTAGGCGCTGGGGGACAAGATGATGTACAAAAGCCCCATATCGACATTAAATTGGCCATGCTCTTAATACACTTCTGAGCCATGCAAACAAGCTGGCTGCAAAATTGCATAATATCTAATTACCTTTTTATCTTATTGCGTACAGCCCAAAGTACGTATTACAAGGAGGCAGTGGTCTTCCTGGCCAGAAGCAGTTGCTGGTCAGTAAAGTTAGATTTATTCTTGTAGTTATGTCTCATGATGATTAATGCCTGTTATTTAGACTCAGGTGGTTGTCTTTTTTGTTAATAGATTATTTGTGCAGAATAGGTGCTGTACCCCACCGGACTCCACCCTAGCTTACTAGTGCATGTGCTTGTAAAACATGCTGCAGTGAACTCCCGTTTCCCATACAGCAGTTCTGTCCGAGTCTAGAGCCTAGCCCTTAAAGGTGCCCAGGCTGTAGTGCCTGTAACTCTTTTGGGTTAGATCATGCTGCCCATAACAGGGCACTGCCCCAGATGGGGAAGCGGGGAGCACAGAGGCATAATTCCTCCTGGGGCTCTATTTTTTGCTTGTGTGTGTGCACATCATGGAGCCATGACTCTGCCCACTCTGCCCCCCTGAGCATTTAGGTGACCACGCAAAAGGGATCCATATTCTTCCCTTGCCTGTGGGACCAGGTTAGGGTTAGACACAATCTAGCCCTTGGCATTTACTGTTGTGCAGAATTCAAGAGGCCAGGGCTTTCATTCCTGCCCTAGAATCTAAGATCCTGTCGTTAGACATTAGGCTGCCAAGTTATAAGTGTTCTGGCCTCAGCCCTGATGCCTAGTGGTTACTGTGTAACACTGCTGTATTGGATTCCTAGGTGTAATTTCCCTGGTGCTGTCTAGGATGCTTTCCTCCTGGGTCTCACTGCTGAGTGTGTTATCTTAGTGGTTACTGCTCTGCTCTGCCGTGTAGGAGACATGATTATGGTCTTTAGGGCTGGGGTGAGCATCTGCTCCTGCTGCCTAGTGGTTATTCTTTGTAGTGGATTCCCTCAGAATTCAGCTGGTTCCTTTTGAACCTCTTGAAACATCAACAATGGCTTTTTATGGCTTTAAATAACCTATTCGAGGAGTGAAAGCAACAAAGGTGAGAGACTCTTATGTCTATGTCAAAGGAGGGCTCATGTCCCAGAAAAACTAGCTGCCCAGATGCCAACGGATCCTGAAATTTTAGTATCTGTCCATTTAGTCTTTAACTTGGAAGAATGGTGGCTTATGAATGGAGGCTCTTCAGATTCTGAAAGTGACATCGGTGTCCACTGGGGCTGACTCTCTAGCACTACTGCGTGAACTAAAGGAAGGTCTCTCAGCAGCATAGGGCCTAAGACAACATTTAGTAGCTCTAATCCCATCCAGTAGAGGGTGATGCACCAACACACCAGACGGCACATCACACACTAATTATCATAAGCATTTATAAGGTGCCAGATTGAAAAGCCCATTATGAAATATTTGTTCTCCTGGTTGGTACTTATAGGGTGTACTCAAGTAACCTCCTAACCTTCTCTTTGTTAAACAAAATACATAGGCTTAAGGAGATCCATCACTATAAGGCACATTTTCTAAGTCTTTAAGCATCTCGTGATTCTTCTCTACACCCTCTCCAATTTGTCAACATCCTTCTTGAATTGTGGGCACCAGAATTGACACAGTGTTCCAGCAGCAGTCACACCAGTGCCAAATACAAATACAGTGCCTCTCTATACCTACTCAAGGTTCCCCTGTTTCTGGATCCCAGGATCGCATTAGCTCTTTTGGTTACAGCATCATGGGGGGCTCATGTTCAGCTGATTATCCACCAGGGCCCCCAAAACTTTTTCAGAGTCACTGCTTCCCGGATAGAGTCCCCTATTGTGTAAGTATGGCCTACAGTCTTTGTATCCACTCACATTTAGCTGTATTAAAATGAATGTCTTTTGCTTGTGGCAGTTTACCAAGCGATGCAGATCGCTCTGCATCAGTGCTCTGTCCTCTTCATCATTTACCACTTCCCCCAAGTTTTGCGTCATAGAATAAGTGCCAGGACGCATTGGGGGGATCCACATGATGCAGATGCCCCTGTGTCCAGGCGCAGAACCGCCACTGCCATGGCACTGGAGCAGAGGCAGGCTGAAAGGGGCAGAGGGGTAAATGAGAATGGAGCTCGGTTCTGCTGATTCTGGAGCCCTGCAAAACTCCAGGCAGATGAGGCACATGCTAGGGCAGCCCTTGAGGCTGTAAGCGTCCGATGGGAGAGGTGCAAACTGTTTTTTCACACGCTCCCCCCACAAGCTTTGTGCCTCCCAAGCTTTTTCTGCTTCTGAAGCAAGCAGGACCTCAGTGTTCATCACACACACATTCTCTCTCTCTCTCTCTCACGTGCCTCTCTTTCTCTTTTTCCAGGACCCAACCTCGGCCTCGTGGAGATGCAGATCATGTCTGCCTGTTGAAAAAGAAACTGCAGCAGACTCTACCCCCAGAGCTGGCCCAGCCCCTGGGATCTGGCTGTGCCATTCATGTGCTGAGCTATCCAGCACCCCTCTTGAGAAAGAATGGTTCCTCTTACTTCCCAGCTGCCCCATTCTCCTTGCATTGGTTCATTTGCATAACCATAGCAACAGCTACCAGAGGAGGTAAAGCTGAGTGGCTGATTTCTGGCTCTCCAGCTAAAGGTCTGTGCAAATGCCTGGCACAGATTGACTGTACCTTGGAGAGTCCTTATCTCAGGGCCGAACCTTGAACCTTTCTAGGCCAGAGATTAGCAGCCAGGGACCAAACTCTGCTCATTTAGAGCCTGATCTTGTGAGTTTGGGTGGTACTAAGCCTCCTTGGCTGGGGGCACACAGCACCTTACAGGGTAATGTCCTTGTATAGAACTCATCAAAAAATTTCTGGCTGAATATTTTTCCATCAGAAAATGCTGGCTTGTCAAAACTGATGTGTTCCTGCGGAAAGTTCTGATGTCAACAGCGTTCTGTTTGGGGGGAATGGGAGGGTGTGAAACTGTCGGCATTTCAGCCATGTTGAACGGTTCCCTTCTGACACTTTTTTGGAACACCTTGGTTTTTGTATGGGATGCTTGTGTGCGTGTATGTGAATGCACGTTTATATATAGAATATGAGCTATGAAGTGACAATCCAAAGAAAACATTTTTGTTTGAGCCCCAAACCAACTTTTTTTTCAACTATTTGATTCCCCGCCCTCTTGCCCCCCAGAAATTTCAGTTTGGAGCAATAACAAACTTCAGCATTTCTCTCAGAATTGAAACTCTGAGTTTTGACCAGGTCGATCCTTACAACCGTGTGATCCAGAAGTAACCCCTTGGAAGTCAAGGGAGCTCATTCTGTTCACTTGTCAGGTCTAAACCACCATAACTCTATTGATTTCAGCAGGGTTGCTCTTGATTTACATCAGCGTGAAATAAGAGCAAAACTTGTTCCTGTCACTGATTAGAGAACTCCACTTGTACTTAAAGTGCAACTTGGCTACCAATGTGCTGTTAAAACCCTCAAATATACCACCTCTTACAGGGGGAACTTCAAGTGCTTTACAATCATTGAGCTATTTAGCTCAGTTGGAGGAAGGTTGCCCATCATTTTATAAGTGGGGGAGAGGAACTTTCCTGAACAAAACCTAGACATACTGGGTCCAGTGGAGCTGTATTCTGTGCAGAACCTGGAGGGGGAAAGGGAACTGTACACCTCCCTTGCATTCCTGCAAGGGATCCCCAAGGCTACAACAGACATTAAACCAGCACTTGGCAAATTAGAGCAGGTGCAAGGCAATAGAGCGATTGCCCAGCAGTGCTCTGACACGCACTGAAACACCGCACATGCTGGGATGGTGTAGGGCTGGCCGTGTCAGCTCTGCACCACCTAAGCATTCCTCAGAGATGCAGGGGAAAGGGGAAGGATTAATTGTCCAGTTAGGGCGGCTTTAGGGGCTGTTGGTGCGCCTGGTACAATATAAAGGGGCCGATGCTATGGATCACACAGCATTGAGTCCAAACGTAGCCATGCCAGAGGGTTAACAACAAAACGAAACCTCAGCCTTTGCTTTCCTTGCAGGTCTGGATTCCCTGCAAGACCCCAGTTCTCTGCCCAAAGAACCTCTGCTGTGCCTCTTTGTATCCAGGGCACAGTTACATTGCATCTGCCACAATAAATTAGCCACTTCCTGTAGTCACTGAGATATAGAGAGGTTAAATGGCTTGGCCAGTGGGACAGTGGTCCAGTTTATTCCTATTCTTGTGGCTGAACCTAGGGGCCAGATCTTGAACTGCTATAAAGCAACAGAACTACCTTACACCAGCTGAGAATCTGGCCCCACATCTCCTGACTCCCACACCCACGTTCTGTACATTGAACAATACTGCCTTAATAGAACGGCAAGTCTCTCCCTCTCATTTTCATTATTATTTAATTTAATCTGTTAGCTGCATGATAATAGGTTTTCTGAGCTTCTGAACTTTTGAATGAGTTCCTTGCCCAAGCTGGGTTTCCTCGGAAACTGCCTTTTTTTTTTGTTGTTGTTTATCTAAACAAAGAACTCTGCTGCTCAGTGCAGGCAGACCAGCTTCTACATCCTTCGGCCATAATGCATTTTTGTAGACGCTCCTATGACTAACTTGAATCCAGGCATTGTGATCATCAGGGTTGCATTTTTATGAGTAACACCGAGCACGTGTGTAATTAGACAAGCAAAAAGGCAAGCCTAAGGAGGTGAAAGGATAACTAATTTAGAGGCCAGCTCTGAATAAGAAGTGGGAGTGGGGCTGGGCAGAGTGGCTCAGAGATGCAGACTACACCAAGTCTCTGTTCTTAGCTTGCAGGGTTTTTTTTAAAAAAATCCCTAAATAAGGCAAAGCCACAGAAAGGGAGCGCTCAGTAGATCCTGGGACTATGCTGTTTGGGTGGTGATAACAGAAACAAGGCAGAGTGCAGCGGCAAATGCAATTTACAGGCTGCAGGACAGACTTTTCCTAACACACCCGTATCTGGGCACAGTATCGAAATTAAGAGCAACGTAATTTGTGTCCAAAGAAAGGACTTAACTTTCCACTCCTCTTCGTTATTATTAAACATATTCTGAGATGT
Organism: Eretmochelys imbricata; assembly: GCF_965152235.1. NCBI lineage: Eukaryota > Metazoa > Chordata > Testudines > Cheloniidae > Eretmochelys > Eretmochelys imbricata. The sequence goes on along the minus strand of NC_135572.1, from coordinate 15,426,946 downwards.
GCTATCCTGCTTTCCTAACCTACAGAATGTTTAGAGTCTGGTAAGGGAGAGATGTGGGGGCGTCCGCAGCTTCTCTGTGCACAAATGTATTGCTGCTCGCGCTGTAAGGAGGCAGCATCGTGCAGTGGCTACCTGATAGGCGTTGGTGGGCTTGGGCTCTGTTCCCAGCTCTGCCATTGTATTGGTGTGAGAGGTTAATTTCTGTGCCTCAGTTTCCTCATCTGTAATGTGGGTCACAGGCTCTTTCTTCCTCTGTAAGGTGCTGGGATAGCACTTTTCTCTAGAGAGACATTAAAATAAATCTTACCTAGTCCCAGGAAACTGAAGACCCACTGAACTACTGAAGCAGTCTGAAGCCTTCTCTTTAAAGGAATAGAGAGAGGAGCAAATTCAACCTTCATCTTGGACCAAGTGTGTGATTCAAAAGGCACAGGACTTTCTTCAAGTGGGAAAAGCAGAGAGCAAAGTCTTTTGCATGTATTTACACCGTCTTACAGTACAGCAAGTTGTGCAACATACAGTGAGTACAGAGGTTGGTAATCTTGTGATCAGCAAGCCCAGCCCATTTCAGGAAGCGTGAGTAGAAGAATGTTCTCTGGGAGTAGACAGGGACTGTAAATCAAAGCCCTCAACAAATAAACAAACAAAAACCAGACAGTCACTTAGGGTTTCACAATCTTACCTCCTACTCACCATCCTTGAAATAGGCTCTCTTTAGGACCCTGATCTGACCTTTTATTCATTTGTGTCCCTATTTCCGGGGGGAGGGGGGAGGAGGGGGAAGGAGTTTCTTGTTTCTTTCCTCCAGCTGCTTGAAGTACTCAGCTGTGCATCTGCTTCTAGGAAGGGACTTGGTCTCTGGAGCATTCACACACACACACGCGCACACAATTGAGACATGGCCACGGAGAGACACTTTTCTTTCTCCCCATACAACGCTCCATGACAACTGTAAATGAGAATTGTTTTTGGTTTTCTTTTCTCTTATTATAGAAGGGACAAGCACAGGCAGGTCCATTGTTCACACTGTCAAGGGCTCTTGTATTTGCAGACTGTATGTAGCTGAAGGACCCATGCAAAATTCTCCCTCAGCAGTGCAGCTTTGGAAGCTGGAAATCCAGCTATTTCTTCTTTTAGAGCAAGGCAAATGCAGGGAGACAATATTACAAAATGAGGAAGACACAACAGCTGAGGGTGTTGGTGTCTGCTGGGCAGAGGCGAGAAGCTCTGTTGCTTTGGGGGTGATGAATCTGATTTTAAAAGGTTTACCTTGTAGATAAGGGACTGGATCTTTCATGGCTACTGCAGCTGGAGGGGGAGATTGGTAAGCAGGTTAGCGGAACTACAAAAGACTGCCAGTAGCAAAAATCCCCAACGGCGGGTGCTGGGACACTAGATGGGGAGGGCTCTGAGTTACTACAAAGAATTCTTTCCCAGGTATCTGGGTCCTGGGTCTTGCCCACATGCTCTGAGTCTAACTGATCACCATATTTGGGGTCAGGAAGGAATGTTCCCCAGGGTCAGATTGGCAGAGACCCTGGGTTTTTTTTGCCTTCCTCTGCAGAATGGGGCACGGGCCACATGCAGGTTTAAACTAGGGTAAATGGTGGATTCCTCTGTAACTTGAAGTCTTTAAATCATGATTTGCGGATTTCAGTAACTCAGCCAGAGGTTGTGGGTCTATTACAGCAGTGGGTGGGGGAGGTTCTATGCCCTGCAATGTGCAGAAGGTCAGCCTAGACGATCACAATGGTCCCTTCTGACCTTAAAGTCTCTGAGTCTGAGAACTCCACGAATATTGATGATGTGGGCGTACCATGGATTTATATAAATTCATTATGATATTTTCTGTCTTATCCATCCCTTTCCTAATGGTTCCTAACATTCTGTTAGCTGTTTTGATTGCTGCTGTACATTGAATGGATGTTTTCAGAGAACTATCCACAATGACTGCAAGATCTCTTTCTTGAGTGGTAACAGCTAATTTAAACCCCATCATTTTGTAGGTATAGTTGGGATTATGTTTTCCAGTGTGCATTACTTTGCATTTATCTACATTGAATTTCATCTGCCATTTTGGTGCCCAGTCTCCCAATTTTGTGGGATCCCTTTGCAACCCTTCTCAGTTTGCATCAGACTTAACTATCTTAAGGAATTTTGTATCAACTGCAACCTTTGCCAACTCACTATTTATTCCCTTTTTCCAGATCATTTATGAACATGTTGAATTGGACTGGTTCCAGTCCAGATTCTTAGGGAACAACACTATTTACCTCTCTCCATTCTGAAAACCGACTATTTAATCCTACCCTTTGTTTCCTGTCTTTTAACCACACACTGATCCATGAGAGGACCTTCCTTCTTATCGCATGACTTCTTACTTTGCTTAAGAGCCTTTGTTGAGGGACCTTGTCAAAAGCTTTCTGAAAATCTAAGTACACTATATCCACTGGATTGCCCTTGTCCACATGTTTGTTGACCCCTCAAAGAATTCTAACAGATTGGTGAGGCATGATTTCCCTTTACAAAAGCCACATTGACTCTTCCCCAATAAATTGTGTTCAGCTACGTGTGGAGCACCAGCTGTGGTCCTGGTATAACGTCCCATCAGTAGATGACTCGCTGCACTCTCCATTAGCTTCAGTTTCCAGAATAGCCCCAAGATAGAGCTCACTTGAATTGTCTGCTTTTGTGGTGACAAAAGCCTGGGGTTTTCAGCTGATTGATTTTAATGATTAAATTTGTAGTGAGAGAGAGAGAGAGAGAGAAAAGAGAAGATTCTGCCATCAGGTCTAAGAGCAAGGTGTGTGGTTAGAGGTGGGCAGCAAGAGGTTCTCTGATTGCACAGTTCACTTGGATCATGATCTCCATGATATTTGCTTGAATTATAAATGGGGCATGTGGCATATGATTGAGATAAGTGAGGTGGTGAACTCAACACTTACCAGAAGGGATTCATTTCTTCTAACAACCTTGAAGCGTACAGTAAACTTCTATCTTCTACTGTAAGGAGGAAAAATAGATTTGACAACTGGGAAACTAGACAACTCTTGTTCTGATTTATGTACTGCTTTCAAAGGCGGCAACAAGGACACCACCCTGGGAGTTGAAGATCTGAGTTCAGTTCCCTGCTCCGCCACTCACCAGCTGTGTGACTGTGGGCAAGTTTAGTTTCACTGTGCCTCGGTTTCCTCTTTATCAGGCGTTAAAGGTACACTTTCTATGGGAGATGCTTTGGAAATCTCTGGATAAAAATGGATACTGAAAAATTAGTGAGCTCGGAGGAGAGCTACCTTACTTTACTAAAGGAGCTCAATCTGCTTATCTTATTAAAGAGAATATCTGGTGCTAGATGGCTCTTTCACCCAGCAGACCAAAGTGTCACAAGATCCAGTTGAATGTGAAACAAGATGAAAATTTTTAAAGGAGGGTCTCTAACCAGCTTGCTAATAGGGGGTGATAAATTCTCCATTGCGTGGAGTTTTTATATCAACACTGTATGACTTTCTACTAGTACAACCACAAGTTTCTGAGCTAGATACAGGCTATAGATTTCCTGTATTAGACAAGACTAGATGATCAGAACGGACCTTTCTGGTCTTAAAGTATCTAAATCTAAAGTGCTTTTATCAGAGCTAAATAGTGTTTAGGCTTGTGATGGCTGAGAACATCCTGATGACTAACTTATGTCTGCTACAAACTTGTCCTTCCACCTGTTTCTTCACTGTGTCTTGTCTAAATCTTAGCTTGTGAACTCTCTGGGGCAGGGGCTGTCTCTGTGACTTGTTTGTTGTCTGTTATAACGGGATCCTGATTCCCCTGTGGGACCTTAGATGCTATTGCAATAGAAATAATTATCATTAAGTCTTCATTGTATAGATGGAGAATGGAGGTCCGGAGAGGCTAAGTGACTTTGCCAAAATCTCACAGGAAGTCTGTGGCAGGCAGGGCTGAGTACTGGTGTGCTCTAATCAGTAGATTATCCTTTCTCTGTAGCTTTGTCATCTAAACCACATGATATTTCTGCTCCCTGACCAGACGATTGAGCCTCCTTAACCAGAAGAATAATGGATAACAAACTCCAGGTACAAATTTTCAGATCTGTACTGAAGTTCACAAACTTTTTGGTGGATCACCAGCAGCAGTCTGAATAATATTATCCCCCCAAATCACTGAGAAACATTAATAGATTCCTTCCCTCTCCCCCACTAATGTATGGCCAGCTCTGATAATTAAGAAATTACTCAAGAAAATGAACTAATCCATTGCCAATCCCGTGTTGTGGTGTAAAGCCTAGAAGATAAAGGCTTTGCATCATAAAAGGACAATAAAGTAATAAACACTGGCAGAGAGACATTGGCTAACACTGGCAACTTTCTGATAACCAGAAGATTGCAAAGCTTGAAGGTTCAGAATTTACAAGTTGAAATCTCAGTTAAACCAGGGTCTGTGTATGTAAATGCCTTGGCGGGAGAGAAGCTGGGAAAGTGTTGGGTGCCTGTTAGAATGTGCAGGGCTGTCACAACGATTAAATGACTCCCTTGCACTGTGTGCAGTCCCCTGGAGAAAGATCTCCTTGAATTGTTTGACTCTGTCAATTAGGCTATTAATGCAGATGATCAAATTCTAAAGGCAGCCAAATTCTGCTAGCCTCCCTGACTGTCCCTGCCCCCACCTAATCAAGACAGTCTGGCCCTCCATCTGCCTGATATGTCTGGTCTGGAGCAGGTCAGGAATATCCTGACTGAAGTCTTTCAGCGGAAAATAACAATTTGTTGAAACCAAAATGTTTTGTGGAAGCACATTGGTTTTGATGAACTTCCAGTGAAACGCAAGCAGGCTTCAGAAACAAGGGTACTCAGGCTTCTGGGGTCTGTGGCAATGGGGCTGCCCCACCACATGGACTGTCCTAGAGCTTCCAGTGACTGCAGCTCTGGGGAAGTCCTGCCGGATGGACTGCCTCAGAGACAGGACTCCAGAGCTCTTTAGCTCCGTGTCCATAAACCAAGAGTGATGTGGAGTCGGGGAGCCTTGGAGTTTGGGCTCCCAGACTCAACTTCTTTAAGCAAAACTTTATTTGGAAACAAAGTGTTTGGGGTGGGCAGGGGTTTGGATTCCCCTTTAGTGGGAAACTGAGAAATTTCCGTTTCGTTCCAAAAAGGGAGCAATCTTTTTTCAGAATTTTGGAATTTCCCACAGAACGGAAATTCCGACTTTCAGTCAGCTCTAGGCTGGTCCTTCCCTCTGTGCACAAGAGGTAGGAACATTTCTTCTCACCTCATCCCATATGCCCCAAGGCTGGGCCCAACTGCAGTTGCAGTCACTGCATTCCCCTTTATGGAAGTGTCGTTCCTGCTGCTGGGGAATGTGGGCGGGATGGAGGTGAGGCCATGACACACACCTTGCACTTGGTGCCCTGTGCGGAGTAGCATAGGGTGAACTGTGCTATCCTGAGGCACAGTGCAACCCAGAGCTCCTACTATGGGCTTTATAGGCTTATGTTATGGGCTTGACGTCATAGACGCTGACTCCGTGGGTGCTCTGGGGCTGGAGCACCCATGGGGAAAAATTAGTGGGTGGTCTGCACCCACCGGCAGCCAAGCTCCCCTTCCCGCTCCCCCCAACCCACCTCACTTCCTCCTCCCCTGACTGCGCCGCATCTCCTCTCCTCCACCTACCTCCCAGCGCTTGCCACCGCCAAACAGCTGTAGCATACTCCGGGAGGAAGAGGGGAGGAGTGGGAACTTGGCACGCTCAGAGGAGGAGGTGGGGAAGAGGCAGGGCCTGGGTGGGGATTTGGGGAAGGAGTAGGAATAGGGGCAGGGAGGGGGCAGAGTTGGGGTGGGGACTTTGGGGAAGGGGTTGGAATGGGGGCTGGAGGAGGCGGGGCAGGGGTGGAGTTGGGGCAGGGCCGGGGACAGACAGGGGTTGAGCACTCACCAGCGCCAGTAGAAGTTGGCACCTATGCTTGACGTGGGTGAAATTCTATGGCCTTAGTTCTGCAGGTTAGACTAGATGATCATAATGGTTCCTTCTGGCCTTAAAATCTATGCATGGGGCAGCTCTGCACCGCTTCCAATGCAAGGCAGTAACAAAGCTTTTGGTGAGCATGATACAGTAAAAGCTGTGTTATCTGGCACTTTACCAACTGGGAAGCTCTAGAAACTGGCATTTAGGGAGGGGGTACAGCACCTGGGCTCTGGGAGAGAGTTTGGGTGCGGGAGGGGGCTTAGGACAGGTGGTTGAGGTGCTGGATCTGGGCGGCACTCACTCCCCGCAAGAGGCAACATGTCCCTGCTGCTCTGCGCGCTGCCTCTGCCTGCAGGTACCGCCCCTGGAGCTCCCATTGGCTGCGGTCCCCAGCCAATGGGAGCTGTGGGGGCAGTGCATGGAGCCCCCGTGGCCATTCCTCCACCTAGGAGCAGTGGGGACATGTTGCCACTTGTAGGGAGCCGCCCGAGGTGAGTGCTGCCCGGATCCAGCACCCAAAAACCCTTCCACGCCGCAACCCGCTGCCCCAAGCCCCCTCCCCACCCAAACTCCCTCTCTCTTAGTTAACGAGAATTTTTGACTTACTGGCACGCCCCATTCCCCCAACATGCCAGATAACAAAGCTATTACTGTATATGGAGTCCACTGGCACAGCTTGAAGATCTGCACTGCTGGGGAGAGGAGGGCAGAAGGCTACGGTGTGAGTCATGCAGGGCTTGTGGCCCAGAACTTGGCCTCAGTGTGCCATTAATTCCTCATCGATTTCAGTGGTGAGTTCATGGTAAAAACTAATGTCATGATACAGCCCTTGGAAAGCAGGAATTATGACCATACTCAATGCATGGCCATATGGAGGGGTCGGTCTGTCTGCACTGAGCCCAGAAGAGTGATCATTAAATAGCTTGAGATCAAATAGCTCTTTAAAGTGCATAGCTGAAATGCTACATGGTAAGTTAAAAGGTAACCCAGGGGTCATTTCTGCCAGGCAAATGAAAATGTCCTGTCATGAGAGCAGATGCAAATCCCACGTTATTTATGGCTACTTGAAAACTTCAAATGTAATTCCCTTGTAATGGACAAGAATGAAATTAGAAAGCTACTCACCGGATACATGCCATGTAGTCACAGAGTAATTACACGAATACTTGAATGCTGCTATAGCTCCTTAAATATGTTGCCAAACAGCAGTGACAGTGTTCCCATTAAAACACTCCTAAAGATCGTAGAAAACATACATTTTAACTGGGATGCAGTTAAACTGCTATTTGCATTACAGTAGGGCCTGAGGCCCCAGCTGAGACACAGATCCCCTTGTGCTGGGTGCTGTACTAATGCATAATAACAGGTGCTACATGTAACATTTTGCAGAGAACAGTTTGTTCCATTAATTTCGCCCCTTTCTTTGTTTGCAAATTACTAGCACTTTCAATTTGTACATCAGTAAAAACTGTTCAGTGACTGGTCTATGTTGACTTATTTCAGCCTAGATTTTTGCTTGCAAGTCAGTTGCTGCAGCAGTTGCACTGGGTATTCCTTAGAGGCCTGATTCGGAGAGGTGAGGAGCACCTCCCCAGAGCTGTAGAGAGCCCTCTTTTCCTTTCAGGAGGTGCCTAGCACCTCACAGATACCGCCCTTTGTGGTGCTGAGCTGCTGGTCTCCTCAGTAATGCGGTATTGTTAATTGGACAACTTCTTAACTCCCTTAGCTGTCAAGATAGGCACACACACACATTTCTGATGCAAATACGCTCTGGATGTTTATTGCCGAGTCTCTTTAACACATAGTGGACAATTGTGGAATAACCAATCTCTCAGGGAAGTTTGCTTCCTTACCCTCATCAGTGAGTAGGTAGTTCCTGCCCTGAAGCATGCATTTACTGATGTATCCCTTCCCCCTTGACCCAGGACAGCTGTGGATGTTCTCATTGCTATAAAGATCTAATTCCTGTGTGGGTCCTGCTAAACTCGTGACCTTAATTATATCTTGTGGCTATGAGTTCCATCGGTTAGCAAAGTGCTGTGTGGCTTTAAATCTCGATCAGTTTTAACCTTTTTGCCTTTCATTATCATTGACCATTTGCTGCAGTGAAGCGTACTCGCATATTACGGCTGCAGAGGGGAGTCTCTGGGGTCATGCCTGGGTTTTGCTGCAAAGACCCAGGCAGGCAGCCGCTGCGTGAGAGGAAGGTGGTTGGTGTTCTGAGAAGACCCTGGGCTGCTCCTTCCTTCTATAGTCCTAGACTGGAGTTTTGCAGTGTGGGTGGGGCTTCCCCCTCCCATAGCCAATCAGAAAGAGTTCTGAGAAAGCGGACAGGATACGAACCAACCTTCTCCTCTCAGAACAGGAGAGAGGCGGAGCTAGGGAGGGAGGTGCCAGTGGTGGTCCCTCCCAGACAGAGGGAATGCTCAACCTGCTCCTCTTGCCTTAGCCCAACAGGAACACCTGGGGAAAAGAAACCCCGCAAAGGGGGTGTTTTGAAATCTGTTATCTCAGGGCTTTGCTCTCTGGGAGAGGCTGCCTCTCTGTGGGGAGAAAACCTCTAAAGGGTTATGGAGCACCGAAAGTTCTTTTAATGAGACTTTGCTGAGCATAGCTATTGGAGAATGGCAGCCTACCCCATCCCTTCCTCACCATATATAGCTGTGCCCCTCTTCATTGCTTTCCACTGGTGCACAGCAATTGCACTGAGCAGCGATAGTCATAAGGAATTCAAAGGGTGACCTTCCTGCTGTCATTGATCTGTCAGTTCCTGCACAGAGACACCTTGTATAAATCTTTGCCTGCTGCAGCTCATGAAAGGATGCTGTCAAGCGGCCGCTTCTGCAGCTCCCACAGCGCTTCTGCCTCACACAAGGGCGCCGTTAGAAACTAGGTGCAAACGTTCATCTCTAGCAGTCAACAGATTGTTTTTAAAGACTAGAGAGAACTAAAAAGGCTGCCATCGCAACTGAGGGGGATGGGTTTTGTTTTGTTTTAAACCAGACTAGGTTTAAAACACAGGCAAAACCCTGACCTTGGAAACACACGGGGAGCAAAAGATATTGGAGTGATGCTCTCTGGTTGGGGGCACAGCACATTCCACAGTATCCTTAATGTTACTCGAAAAAGGAGCAGTAATGAAAAATTGAAATACTCTGTTGCAATAGGGTTGAAAGAGAAACAGAGTCCTTTAACCTCATTGAAACAGCCGTATGTAACCACACTCTGAATGTGTCACTAAAGCTAAGTGTAATGTGGTGTGCATTAATTAAACAGTTCTTTTTTAAATAGAAAATGCCTTAAACTGGGACTAATTAGTTTCTTACGGGATGATAAAAACCATTATTTTACTTGGTAAAAAACACTTCGGGTGAATACAAGGCATCTCTGCTTTCCAGAGTACCAGCTGTATTCATCAAGTGCTTGGCAGCTGCGGCAGCAGTTTGGAGGAGACAAGGGATCATGGTCTGGGGAAGATCAGCCACAGCAGATGAACAATTCAATGCACATGATCCTAGAGATTTTTGACACATTGGAACTCAAAATTAACAGAGGAAAAAAAACCCCACACTGTTACTGACCCAAAGCCTAGCAGAGTGTTAATTTGAGATCAGGAAGAGCTTATTTATCATAGACTGGAAATAAGGCATTCGTACCAGAAATAAGGTGTACATTTTTGACAGTGAGAGTAATTAACTATTAGAACAGTTTATCAAGGTTCATGGTGGATTCTCCATCACTGATCATTTTAAAATCAAGATGGGATGTTTTTCTAAAAGCTCTGCTCTAGGAATTATTTTGGGGAAGTTCTATGGCTTATGCTATACAGGAGGTTAGACGATCACAACAGTCCCTTCTGGCCTTGGAATCTATGAAATGGGTGCAGTATAATATCAGAGCATCTTTACCAATGTGCAGTAAATTAATAGACAGAGGTGGAAGGATGGGCTTGTTTGGGAGTCAGAAGATTTGGGTTCAGTTTCTGGCTTTGACACTGGTTTCCTATGTGACCTTGGGCAAGTCACTTATAATATCTGTGCTTCCATTTCCCTACCTGTAAAAGGGATGGCAATACATTTCCTCAGAGAGGTGGTGGGAGGCTAAACCACTAATGTCTGAAGCTCCAAGATACCACGGTGACGAAAGTCAGAAAAAGCTCTATAAATAAAGACTCCAACTGACTTTCAAAAGAGCCTCAGGGAAACTCCTACTGAAATTCCAGCTCTTAGCCCGGTCCAATTTCTTTCCTGCGCCCCCAGGACAGTTCTGGTTGCAATATCTTTCCTCTTTGTTTTCCTTCTCCTCTTCTCTGCTAGGTTGAGAATGCTTCTCTTTAGAGGAGGAGATGGTTTGATGGGAATTAATTGATCTTTAACTATTCATGGTAAATAGGCCCAATGGCCTGTGATGGGATGTTAGATGGGGTGGGATCTGAGTTACTACAGAGAATTCTTTCCTGGGTATCTGGCTGGTGAATCTTGCCCACATGCTCAGGGGTCAGCTGATCGCCGTATTTGGGGTTGGGAAGGAATTTTCCTCCAGGGCAGATTGGAAGAGGCCCTGGGGGTTTTTCGCCTTCCTCTGCAGCATGGGGCATGGGTCACTTGCTGGAGGATTCTCTGCTCCTTGAAGTCTTTAAACCATAATTTGAGGAGTTCAGTAGCTCAGACATAGGTGAGAGGTTTATTGCAGGAGTGGGTGGGTGAGATTCGGTGGCCTGCATTGTGCAGGAGGTCAGACTAGATGATCATAATGGTCCCTTCTGACCTTAATATCTATGAGTCTATAAGAGCACAAAGGAGGGATCTGAGAAGTAAACTTCCCAGAATAATGATTCTGGGCATGGGGAGGACACCCTGGATCAGCTTGCGCTGGATTGCCCACTGTACTGACCTCTCAGTATTTTATTTAGTGTACTGTCAACACCCCAGGGCTGGTGCCTCAGTAACAGCTCCTGGCAAAGTACTGCAAATACACCCTGATATTTAAATTCCTCCTATTCTAGCGAATGCCCAGCTATTTGACATGCATGGCCACACACCCCACTCACCTTTAAATAAGGCTGCGAGTTTGTCATGGAGGTCGCAGAAGTCATGGATTCTGTCACTTTCCGCGACATCTGTGAAATTCCGCAGCTGCAGCGGCCAGTGTTGCTGACGTCAGTGTTGCTGACGTACAGTAGCTGGTGCGGCTGGCCCCAGGGACTGCCTGAGCAGCGGTCCCAGGTTGGCTTGGCTAACAGCTGGAGCGTGGCCCCAGGAACCACTTGAGCAGAAGCTGGTGCAGCTGGACTTGGGGGGTCCCCTGGGAAGCTAAGATTTAGTCAGGGGTGTTTTTAGTAAAAGTCATGGACAGTCAAGGGCCATGAGTTTTTGTTTATTGCCCGTGACCTGTCCATGACTTTTACTAAAATACCTGTGACTAAATGTTAGCCTTACTGTGACACTGCATCCCGTATTCGTCATAGTGATATTATTATGATATGAGTATGGCATAATTATGATGTATTTTATGCAAGATAGGTCATGTGAGATATCATTGGAAAGGTTATAATGTACTGAATATGATTATCCTATTTGTATGCATGTATCATTTTTATATGTTGAATAGGACTGGTCCCCTCCCCTGCCAGCTAGGCATGAGCAGCTCTGTGACATGAAGACTTGGCTTTGGTAGTGAGGAACGGCCAGAGTTGAGCTATGCAACATTTAGCTGTTCCTGGGATTTCTTGAGAATTAATGCACAGTACATCAACCAATCAGATGTCACCAGTCCTCCTTCAGTCTTCCATTCAGTGACTACATGCATCTGTTTGCTATTAAATAGTACCTTCATGGATATGCTCTCTTTCATCTGAAGAGCTCCAAGTGCATGACAAGTAGGCATATGTTTATTATGTCCATTTTAAGGATGGGGAAACTGAGGCACAGGCAAAGTCACCTTGATATTATGACAGTGGGTGTACCCTAGAAATGCCCTAGAAAAATAGTGAAGTACCCGAGGTCACACAAAAAATCAGTGACAGTCTTGAATAAAGCTCAGGTCCTCCCAGTCCTCTGCTTTATCCACTAGACCATGCTGTGTTCTACATGTGTTGTAAAAACCTAACCCTATCTATCTTGGGTACTTATATTGCCTCTATTACCCTAGTATCTGAGCAGCTCATGATCTGTTAATGTATTTATCACAGAACCCACGTGAGGTAGGAAAACGCTATTATATCCCTATTTTACAGATAGGGAACTGGGGCACACAGAGACTAAATGACTAAAGTCATACAAAAAGTCTGTGTCAGAGCCAGGAATTAAACCGAAGTCTCCCTAGTCTAGGACTTGGGTTCAAGTCTCTGCTTCACAAACCACTGGACCATCGTTCCTCTCTGCACCATCCAAATCCATAGCAACTTTCCCATTGGCTTCAGTTGGTGCAGCACTAGGTCCTAAGTAGGTAGGAGACAGAGCTAAAGGTAAAGAGTGAAATCCTGGCCTCTTTGAAGTTAGTTGGGATCAGATGATTTACATAGCACAATTGTTTCCGCTGTTGGTATTTTCCCATCATTACACAACCATCTGCATGAGATAAAAGCTCTTCCTGTATACTGCTGCTGCTATTTAAACATAAGGCATTTTATTTATTTAACCTTCTGTCCTTTATGAGTGAGATTTAAAGCCAGCAAATCAATTCAACTGATTGGTGCTAATGTGCTTTACTTGCAGAAAGAGATTACATTATTTTCTGTATCTTATTTCTGAAAATGAATCAGCAGCTAGGTTTCAGGGCGGTTTTTTTAACTGCAAAAACAAACAGCCTTTACCAAAGGCATTTTGATATTGTCTCATTATGGAGCTTATTACAGCCTCTTGCTCTAACTGGTGTCTGCAAAGCAGTGAATTTATACCATCCTCTGTCTGCAAATACTGTATCGTATGTGCTGGTGCCATATCTCATGTAGAATAAGGCTAGCTGTATATAACAAAGCATTTTATTTCTCCTTTTTTTAAAAAGACCTATTAAGAAGTAGAGTGAAATGATGCTAGTTGCACACATGCAAGATGTAAGTATCAACAGATATTTTAAAGCTTCTTTCAAATATTGTAGCAAAATTATTTGTATTAAAGTAACGTCTGGAGTCTCCAAATGAGGTCAAAGCCCCATTGTGTGAGGTGCTGGACATAGTGAGACATAGTCCCTGACCTGAAGACTTTGCAGTCTAAATAGATGAAGGATGGGAGAGATGAGAAGATATATGATTTGATCAAGATCAGTGTCAGGAGTGGAGGTAGAACGAAGGGTTCCTAACTCCCAGTCTAGTAACCTATCTGCTGGACCGCACTATCTCTGTTATACTTACGACAACTAATCACACCAATAGCTTTTAAGGCAACAAATATGAAACAACAGAGCAATAATATCACTGCGCAATACAAGAGCAGTCGAGGATCATCTAGCCCTCTGACTACTACTCAATGCTACTCCTCCAGATGGGCATTAAAGATACTGTGAGGTGTGACTCTGAGCAGATCAGAAGTGATTACCAGGATCTGGGAGTAAGGGGGAAGGAGTTGGGAGCACAGGTCATGTTCTCTTTGATCCTTCCAGTCAAGGTAGGGGCCTAGCCAGAGACAGATGCATCCTGGAGGCGAATGGCTGGCTGCGGGGATGGTGTCATCAGGAGGGCTTTGGCTTCCTTGACCATGGGATGCTGTTCTGGGAAGAAGGAATGCTGAGCAGAGATGGGTCCACGTCATGAAGAGGGCTTCAAATTAGGTTCAGTGGGGGCAGGAAACAAAAGCCCACAGGTAAATCAAAAACATGGAGACTTGGGAGAAGGGTTGGAATCTGTGGGGAGCATGGGCTGTGATAGCAGGGATAAAGGAGAGACAAGAGAGAACATGGGGTGGGGGGGAAATCAAATCAGTATCTTAGATGCATATTAACGCAAGAAGTATGGGGAATAAATGGGAAGAACTAGAAATACTAGTGAATAATCACACGTATGACACAGTTGGCATCACAGAGACTTGGTGGGTTAATACCCATGACTAGAATATTGGTAGAGAAGGGTACAGCTTGCTCAGGAAGGACAGGCTGGGAAAAAAGAGAGCATGTGTTGCCTTGTATATCAAAGATGGATATACTTGGATTGAGTCTGAGATGGAAATAAGAAACAGTCTTGTTGAAAGTCTCTGAGTAAGTAAAAAAGGGATAAAAAACCAAGGGTGATGTCATGGTAGGGGTTTACCACAGACCTGCCTTACTAGGATAAGGCTTTTTTTAAAACATCTAACAAAATCACCCAAAGCACAGGGCTTGGTGGTGATGGCCGACTTCAGACACCTGCTGGGAAAATACAACAGGGCCCAGATTATCCAACAAGGTCTTGGAATGTGCATTGGAGACAATTTTTTATTTCAGAAGGTGGAGACAGCTACCAGGGGAGAGCCTGTTCTAGATCTGATTTTGACAAATAGGGAGGAACTGGTTGAGAATTTGGAAGTGGAAGGCAGCTTGGGTGAAAGTGATCATGAGATGTTTCAGAGTAGCAGCCGTGTTAGTCTGTATCCGCAAAAAGAAAAGGAGGACTTGTGGCACCTTAGAGACTAACCAATTTATATGAGCATAAGCTTTCGTGAGCTACAGCTCACTTCATCGGATGAAATGATAGAGTTCATGATTCTAAGGAATGTTGGGAGGGAAAACAGCAGAATAAAGACAGTAGATTTCAAGAAGGCAGATGTTAGCAAACTCAGGGAGTTGGTAGGTAAGATCCCATGGGAAGCAAGTCTAAGGGGAAAAACAGTTTGAGACAGTTGGCAGTTTTTCAAAGAGACATTAATAAGGGCACAAGAGCAAACTATCCCACTGTGTAGGAAAGATAGGAAGTATGGCAAGGGACCACGCTGGCTTAACCAGGAGATCTTCAATAATCTGTAAATCAAAAAAGAGTCCTACATAATGTGGAAACTAGGTCAAATTGCAAAGGATGAATATAAACAAACAACACAAGCATGAGATTAAAGTAGTTAGAGACATGAAGGGTAACAAGACAACATTTTATAAATGCATTAGAAGAAAGAGGAAGACCAAGGACAGGGTGGGCCTGTTACTCAATGAGGGGGGGAAACAATAACAGAAAAGGTGGAAATGGCAGAAATGTGAAATGACTTTTTTGTTTCAGTTTTCACCAGAAAGGTTAGTAGTGCTTGGACGTCTAACATAGTGAATGCAAGTGAAAATGAGGTAAGATCAGAGGCTAAAATAGGGAAAGAACAAGTTAAAAATTACTTAGAGAAGTTAGATGTCTTCAAGTCACCAGGGCCTGATGAAATACATCCTAGAACACTCAAGGAGCTGGCTGAGGAGATATCCGAGCCATTAGTGATTATCTTTGAAAAGTCATGGAAGATGAGAGAGATTCCAGAAGACTGGAAAAGGGCAAATATAGTGTCAAGCTATAAAAAGGGAAATAAGGACAACCCAGGGCAATTACAGACCAGTCATCTTAACTTCAGTACCTGGAAAGATAATGGAGCCAATAATCAAGCAATCATTTTACAAACACCTACAAGAGAATAAAGTGATAAGTAACAGTCAACATGGATTTGTCAAGAACAAATTGCGTCAAACCGACCCAATAGCTTTCTCTGACAGGGTAATAAGCCTTGTGGATGGGGGGAAGCAGTAGATGTGGTATATCTTGACTTTAGTAAGGCTTTTGATACTGTCTTGCATGACCTTCTCATAAACAATCTAGGGAAATACAGCCCAGATGGAGCTATTATAAGGTGGGTGCATAACTGGTTGGAAAACGGTTCCCAGAGGGTTGTTGCCAGTGGTTTACAGTCGAGCTGGAAGGGAATATCAAGTGGGGTCCTGCAGGGATAGGTTCTGGGTCTGGTTCTGTTCAGTGTCTTCATCAATGATTTAGATAATGGCATAGAGAGTACACTTCCGAAGTTTGTGGACAATACCGAACTGGGAGAGGTTGGAAGTTCTTTGGAGGATAGGATTAAAATTAAAAATGGTCTGGACAAACTAAAGAAATGGTCTGAAGTAAATAGGACAAAATTCAATCAGGACAAATGTAAAGTACTCCACTTAGGAAGGAACAATCAGTTGCACACGTACAAAATGGGAAATGACTGCCTAGGAAGGAGTACTGTGGAAAGGGATCTGGGGGTCATAATGGATCACAAGCTAAATATGAGTCAACCGTGTAACACTGTTGCAAAAAAAGCGAACATCCTTCTGCGATGTATTAGCAGGAGTGTTGTAAGGAAGATACGAGAAGAAATTCTTCCACTCTACTCCACGCTGATTAGGCCTCAACTGGAGTATTGTCTCCAGTTCTGGGCACCACATTTCAGGAAAGATGTGAACAAATTGGAGAAAGTCCAGAGAAGAGCAATAAAAATGATTAAAGGTCTAGAAAACATGACCTCTGAGGAAGATTTAAAAAAAATTAGTATGTTTAGTCTGGACAAGAGAAGACTGAGGGGGCACACAACAGTTTTCAAGTACATAAAAAGTTTTTACAAGGAGGAGAATGAAAATTTGTTCTGAGGATAGGACAAGAAGCAATGGACTTAAATTGCAGCAAGGGTGGTTTAGGTAGGACATTTGGAAAAACTTCCTAACTGTCAGGGTAGTTAAGCACTGGAATGAATTGCCTAAGGAGGTTGTAGAATCTCTGTCACTGGAAGTTTTTAAGAGCAGGTTAGACAAACACATGTCAGGGATGGCCGAGCCATTATTTAGTCCTGCCATGAGTGCAGAGGACTGGAATAGATGACCTCTCAAGGTCCCTTCCATTCCTACACTTACTTCTATGATTTTATATGTGTGCACATGTATGTGGGATCTCCAAGAATAGCAGATCTCAGACTAGTATTGGTTTTATGTTGTAGTACTTGATTGTAGCAGGGCTCAGATAAACAGAATTATTTGTCTGCCTATAAGTATTTTTTAAAAAGCATCCTAGAAGTTCAAACAGCAGGATTTTTTTTTCCAGAGAACCTTGTGACTTTATTGTTTGCTCTGAGATATTAAGTAGCATTTTCTTGACTTGTGATCATTGGTGGTACCATCAGAACTAATATTATCTAGTACCTACTATCGTACCTTTGCAGAAAGCAAAGCTCACTAGAGATTAGCGTGGGAGATTGGGTAGCAGGGGCTTTGGGTTCTGGTTCTTGCTCTGCCACTATGTTTACTGTGTGATCTCACACACATCAACTTCTGTCTCTGTGCCCCTGTTTCTACATCTATAAAACAGGAGTAACACAGTCACCTCTATAAAATGTGGTGGGAGTTGGGTACAAAGTGCTATGGTTGTGCAGAGTATATCCAAATATCAGGATTTACCTCCTGCTCTCCCCATGAATACTCTTCCCAGACGACCTCACCTTCCATGGTCTGTGGTCTTTCTGATGTATTTCCCATCTAATTTCAAATTAAAAGGTACTGTCTGCCCTGGGGCTCTTGTCTTTACAATCCCTGCTTCAAGTGCAAAACTTAGCTCAGCCTTAACTACAGCACTGCTTTTATCTGGCTGTAATGGGCCAGGCAATATGTCTCTAGCTGTTATTTTTAAAAGCCATAATAAAAGAGATACACATATCAGAGCCAGGTAGTGGAGACCTGTGGCTTGTTTGCAATTATCTTGATTGCAGTATGAGAGAGGGTGAAAAACCTCCTATTTCATTCATAGCAAAGAGGAAACTCTTTTCTCGCCCCCTTTTAAACTGTGCTTTATATAAAAGCAGAAACAGGGCAGTCACTATAGATAAAGGGACAGCTGTTGGATTTATAAACACACATCTGTTTAAACCAGTCATGTAAATTTACATAGGGGTGAGGATTAAGGCCCAGATCTTTAAAGGTATTTATGTGCCTATCCCCCTTTGAAATAAATGGTAGTTAGGTACCTAAATATCTTGGAGTATCTGGGGCTATATTGCGAATGTCTGTACATTACTTTGAGATTGTAGGATTGAAAGTACTATAGTAGTGCAAAGTATTGTTAGCATTACTGTTAATAATACAACCAAATAGCAGCTGAAGCTACTCTTTGCTGCAGCCCCACAAATTTCAGACACTTACCTTAGCTGGGGAAAATCATTTTCTTATCATATTTTGCTCATTAATGGCAAGAAATTCGGATGAACCCAGCTCTTTTTCTCCCCCATTGTATATTTCTTGGAATTATTTACCCAGCAGGGACTAAAACGATAGAGGGGACAGTATTACAGACCAAGGCCCCCAACCTGCCAAGTTTACCCCACTTGTGTGTACGCTTATTTGTGTGTTTAGCTCCGGACCTAAATACCCACAGGCTCAAAATTGTGGCATAACAAGATTTGGTCTGATAGAAGCAGCCCAGAGAGAGAGGTGCCTGTAAAAGCAGGGAGGAGACTGAATGAGGGTAAGGTGGACCAAGAGGCAGCAGAGACGCAGACTCCCTAAGGGAAACAGAACTTGAGCCATCAAGGGAAGGAGCAGTGAGTCAGCACCAATTGGAGGGGAGGGGAGAACCTTTTCCCTCTTGATTCATCTCCCATTCTCAGTCCCCTACAAAGGATCTGAGTTGTCTGTGGTGGGGCTTTGGGTGGTTTTTTTTTTTTTTTACTCTTGTCTAGACAGTGTTTGCTTTAAGGTGGCGCTGTGAGCTGGGTAGGTTTGTTGTGATTTTTTTTTCTTCTCCCCCATGAGGGGAACCATTTTGATCGCTGAAATCCACACCCAGAAATAGGCCACTGGAACAATCGCCCCAACAAGCAAGTGGCTCTAGCCCTTTGGATTTCCTTAAAGACCCTAAGGCTTTAATAGCCGGTGATCCTCCTTCTCTCTCTCCCTCCCCGCCCCGCAGCCTGGTTCTTGAACTGGGCATGCCAGGGTGGATTAAAGTGGATTAATTTATTGTTTGCGGCTTCATTCTCTGCACGGCACGGCTGTATGGAGGCGGGCCTCTGTCCAAAGCTTTTTAGTCCTGAAAATGGGTGGGACCAGAACATCTCCCTGCTGCTGTCCAGCCACACAACACACTCTTCCCAGCTAGGCTCCCCTCCCTTCCGCCCCAGGGGTCTGGGAGGGAAGAGTTAACAGGGCTCCCCCCACTCCGCAGGCGCTGAGGGAGGCAGGTGATCTCTCTGCATCCCTCCCCCCCCTTCTTCAGCATCCTTCGCTGCGCGGCGCTGCTGACAGCGGGGCTGGGTGGGGCCTTTTTCTCTGCAGCCGCCGCGGCGGCGATGCTCCGCTCTCCGCGCAGATGATGGCTAGGGGGCGGCTGCTCCTCCAGCCGCGGCCGTGAGATCCGCAGCGGCGCCAGCCGGGGAGAGACGCGGTGCGGGGGGAAGGCAGGAGCCTGCAGCCGGGCTCTTCTCCGCGATGCACCGGGGCTGAAACCCGACCGGGCTGCCGCGCGCCTGCAGGGTGGGGTGCGGGGGGGGGGGAGGTTGCACTTGCCTAAGGTCGCCAAGGACTTGGGGGGAATCCGCAGCTTTGACCGACCATTGCTTGCGGGGCAGCATTTCCTTTGCCTTGCGTTTGCCAGAGTCCTCGCCCTTTGCAATTCGTACAGAGCCTTCTGCTTGCAGCTAGGGACTGTGACTCTCGGGCTTGGCACCGGTTTGCCCCCCCCCCCCCACCCCCTGCGCCCTCGAAGTGCTGCGTGCACCGCCGCAGCTCGAATTGCCCCCCCCCGCCCTTTGCAATTCGTAGAGATCCCCCCTCGATCTCGAACTGGCACCGAATTTCCTTTTCCTGCCCCCCTCGGCCGGGGGCTGTTTCAGGAGGAGGAGTGACGGAGCGAGTGGATTACTTTGCTGTGTTCTTTGCAGGGTGTGCGGGGAGAGGCCAGGCTGTCTGGGAGGGGAAGAGGTTGAGGCGTCGCCATGGCTTGGCCCTGCATCACCCGGGCGTGCTGCATCGCCCGCTTCTGGAACCAGCTGGACAAGGCGGACATCGCGGTCCCTTTGGTCTTCACCAAATACTCCGAGGCCACTGAGAACCCCACGGCCCAGGTGGGTTTGCAGCAGCAGCAGCCACGCCCTTCCTCTGCCATCGAGACCCAGCCCTCCATCCTTGGCAGCGACCTGGATGCAGTTGCCAAGGCGACTGCGGCAGGGGGGGACCACAAGGCAGGGCCGGGGCAGCAGCCTCTGGCCGACTCGGTGATGCGCCAGGACTACAAGCACTGGAAGGCGCAGCGGCCGGAGCCCAGCTGCAAACCCAAGAGCGAGTACCAGCCCTCGGAAACCCCCTTTGAGAAGGAGAGTCAGTACCAGAAGGATTTCCGAGCTTGGCCCATCCCCAAGAGAGGGGACCACCCCTGGATCCCCAAGCCAGCCCCGTCCCCTGGGCCAGCCCTGGACAAGGGCCCCCAGGAGAAACCTCCCAGCCAGGAGAAGAGGAGGAAGCTGCAGCCAGGGCAGGAGAAGAAGGAGGAGGAGGCAGAGCAAAGGGCAAAGGAGGAGCAGCCCAAGGTGGCCAGGGCTGAGGAAGGGCGGAAGAAGAGGGTCCAGGTGGTCGAGGATGGGGGGCAGCAGCAGCCCGGGCTCTCGGCATCCCAGGAGGCGGCCAAAGGGCGAGCAGCGGTGGATGCCCTCAACAGGCAGATCAGGGAGGAATCGGCAGCCGGGGTGAGCAGCTCCTACAGGTGAGAGGCGGATACATCACCCCCCTACCCAGCACCCCCATCTTCTGTGCGCCTTTGCCCAGTAGCTAGTGTCTCTGGGCCACCCCCAACCCACCTTCACCTGCCCAACACCCCTTCTCCATCCTCTTTGTGTCCACCCAGTGCCCTGCCCCAGCCCCATCCACCTGCCCAACACCCCTCCTCCATCTTCTCTGTGTCTGCCCAGTACCCTCCCCCAACCCCTGTACACCTGCCCAACACCCCTCCTCCATCCTCTGTGTCCTCTCTGTTGAGGGGAAGCCAGGGAAATCTCCTGCCATCCTCCCCTAACCTCACCCCAGATATACTGTATCTCCCTGTGGTGTGCGTGACCATTTCCTACTAGCTAAACACAATAAAAAATCACTGGGTCTGCAGCTTCAAGAACTTTCTGGGGGCTCCTCCCACCAGTGCAGTCTCAACAATAAATCACCCTTCCTTTTCCACCTCCCCTTTGTTTGTAACTGTATGTGTTCACATGCTGGGCTAATAAGCCTGCTGGCCACTTTTGCACTATGTCTGCAAGCCGTTATGAACACAGTGAGGCTTTGGGCTGGAGGCTTCATAGGAGCCCAGGATAAAATCAACTGGGCTGAAGCATGGACTGTGAGCTGAAGGCAACTTGTGGAGTTTAAAGCCTGCAGTGTGCCTTTAATCCAAAGGTTTCAGAGTAACAGCTGTGTTAGTCTGTATTCGCAAAAAGAAAAGGAGTACTTGTGGCACCTTAGAGACTAACCAATTTATTTGAGCATTTTCAGAGTAACAGCCGTGTAGCAGAGGCTACAGGTGGGAACATGCATTGGTCCAGATTTATAAGAGCAGGAGGTGGCTGGGATGAAAACAGACCTCCACAATGGGCTTCATTTATGCAGCTTAGGTGTGTCCTCCAGGATCCTGCGGTTGGTGGGTGGGACAAAGTTTTGTCACTGTCGTGTTAAATGCATTTGATTGAAGTAGCTTGCTGGCTGCTGGGGGAATCACACATCCCAGTATATATAAGCCACAGATTTTCCCCAGCACTGATGAAGTAACCTCTCTCCTTGATTTTATCTCTCTTTTGATTCTCAGAAGGCAATTGATGCCTGATTTCACATGAAAATGGCCCTCCCTGTGGTTCAGAATGAAATGTAGCTGCTGTAAGGTGTTTGTTTCTGGTTGAAGAAGTATGTATTATAAATGAAAAACAAACTGTAACAAAGAGGTGACAGGCTGGAAGTATACACACATTGTCTAGGCCCAACTGGAGTTTTGATTTCCTTTTGAAATCAGAGATTTTCCTTGATGCTGCTTTCTAGATCTTTCCTTGCCAGAGGAAACTAGGGTTCTATAGTCCTGAAAGCAGAACTGCTGGTTTTTTGCTGATAAAATAAATTTTGTAATTTCTCTGTCTCCTCAACCCCCATTAGGGGGTGTTTCCAGCAAAGCGAATGTGACTAATTAGCCCATCTCATGGGTTCTGCAGATGATACCTGTCACATAGCAACATGAGAAACAATTCATATGAATCTAAAATGTATACATAATTTAGCTCCTCCATTTTTCTGCTTGCAGTGGGGAAAGGCACAGTTGGCATTCAGCTTGAAAATCATGGAGGTGGTAGAATTTTCCTTCTTATGAACTAAGGTTAAAAATTCTGGGCCTGATTCTTCATTGCCCTGCATGTTGGCAGCCATGTACCCATGTGCAAAGTGTACTCCTGTGGGAATTCTGCGCCAAAAAATTAAAAATTCTGCATATTTTATTTGTCAAAATAACACCGTGTAATCACACCCATTTCAATTATTTCGGTAATTTATTTCAAAGTACCTGTCAGCAAGTATACCTGTAACAATACAGACAACTAAAAAAGATTCAGGAAATGTTTTTGACAATAGATTCTTTACTAGGCATATTAATACAGAACTTTAAGTTATAATTCATTTCAACTACAATACAGAATGCTATTTCCAGCACCCCTTACAAGCAGTGCAAAGGCTTGGGGAAGTCAGGGATAATGAAGGAGGTGAAGGAGAGGGAAGTAATTGCTGGGAAGGAGACTGGGAGTGAACTTGAACAGTTGTTGGGTGTGGGTGGAAGAAGTATGCAACAGTTTTTTTGGAAGGGGAGGGATTGTTAGGGAATTGGGGAGCCTGCCCCATGGAGACCCTGGCTGACCCCTAAATATGTAAATAATCCTTGCACCCCCTTGCACCCCCACTCAGCCGCCCCCCATCCCCATGTGGTCCTGCACTCCCACTCAGCCCCCACCCCAGTCTGTCCCCCCCATAGCCATTCTGAACCCCAGTCTGTGTCACCCCCCCAGCATTCCCATATGCCCTGCTCTGTCTGTCCCCCCCACCCAAAAAAAACCTGGGCCTCTTCACCTGGCCCCAGGGGCAGGGCACTGTGAGGAAAGCAGGCTCTCCTCCTCCCTCTCCACATTTGGCTGCTCTGGCCTGTGAGCCAGCTGCACTCTGTTCTGGCACCACAACACTCTGGGGGTGAAAGGTGTATCTGCAGCGCCTCTCCAGCAGCATGTATTTTCTGCGGAGAAAAATAATCTGCCCGGGACATGAACTCCGCACATGCAAAGTGGCACAGAATTCCCCCAGGAGTAAAAGTAGTGTCAAACAGTGCCACTCTTAGCTGACAGTGTTTTCACCCTCACTTTGCACTAGTGTAAACGATACACCGCAATGAAGATCGCTAGTGTATATACGAGCTTCACTCTGATTTCACATTCGTATAAAGCAGCAGTGACACCTTTCGAAGTCAATGGAGCTGTATTAATGTGAGAGCAGAACGGGCCCTAAGATTCTGATATGAACATGCCACTTGCAAATTAGCTCACCCTTGTGAACAAAATTTTAACCTAAAAAGTTTAAATAGAAAAAACGATATCTGAAATGTCTGTTTATGGCTAGTATTTGCAAAAGTCAGAAATTAATGTGTATCTGTCACATCCCTGTAGGAAATGTCTGAGAATTAAGCAGTTTTTTTTGGTGGTGGGGAGGGGGTTAGTAAGAGCCTTCTGATTTGTTTTGGAGTTGAGACTGATATTGGATTGAATCAGGGCTCCCGTGGTTATCGGCTGTTGTCAAAGCTTTGCATGTGACACTAGGGACCTTTATATTGTGAAATATCTAGTAGGAAGTTTGAAGGACAAAGGAACTAGGGTATTTGGCCAAGATTTGCCAAAATGACTAGTGGTTTGGGGTGGCTCGATATTTAAGGGGGCTCATCTGGAGGTGCCCTAAAGGGGTTTGATTTTTCAGAAAGTGCTGAGCACCTGCCCTCTAAAAATAAGGCTTCTTTAAGATCACTAGTCCCTTTTAATTATGGATTTTCTTGACACTTTTTTTTAGTAACAGAAATAGCTTTTGCCTTTAACATTCCTTGCTTGTTTTTTAATGGCAGGAATTAAAGGTAAACGGTGCCCTTGAATCATGTGATAGCTGACATGATAAAGTGCCATACTCTATTCTGCCACATTGAGTAAGTGGATATTTAGATTATTTACATACACAGAATCACAGCCCTGGTGCACTGGTAATGCAACTGATTGTAGCATCTTTAAATCGGATTAGTCAGTATTTTGATGCCATGACTAATTCTGAGGATGCAGTGGATATAATGTAATAGGTCTGATCAGGTCAATTCTGTTTGGTATGCTTAATAAAGGGCAGGTTTATGCCTATTCTCTGAGGCTGCTGAAAGGGTAGAATGGATGACCCCCTTCTCCCAGCTCCCTCCATGCACCCATGCAGGGAGCAGTCATAATTTAGCTGATTGCGCTCCCTTTGGCAGGAGGGGTTGCCCAGTGCTAACACGAGTGATCACCACTGCAAATGGGGCTAGTCATGGCCCCATCTTCACACTAGCTAGCACCAGGAGGCATCACTGGGATAGCACAAGCTATACCTTTCTTACAGGTGAAGTAACTTCTGCAAGCGATTGTACTTTCCCCTCATTCTTCTAAAGGCTTCATGCCTGCTCCTGCCTTGTGCAGGGATAATGCCTCTAGCTGCTACCCCGCAGGTGGTGCATCCTCTTGAACACAGGTCCAGATCCTTGAGCCAAAGTAGAGTCCTACCTTTGGAAATAAGTTATTTACCATCAAAATGCTGAAAGCTTCTTCTGAACTTGTTTGTCATCTGTCATATGAGCCTGTACCAGGGCACTCACTCTGCTCCTGGGGGAAAAGGTAGGCTGATTGGGGAAGTGGCCACAGTTGTGGCCAAACCCAGCCAGGCCACAGCTGGCCCTGATGTAAGGGCTAAGGGAGGAGCTGGGTTAGTCTCACTCCAGCCTTGGGGATAGGCAGAGGCAGCTGGTCCAACCCCCTTGCCAGTGATGAGTGGCCATTACAGACTGCAGTTTGCCCAGAGAAAGGGGACTGGATGATGACTGGCAGTAGCCACTGAGGGAAGGTGGGCTTAGAGGGTTGCGGGTTCCCCTGAGAGCAGAGACCCAGAGTGGGGGGGTGCTGCTGTGGGCAGAACCCCAAGGGAAAGGAGCACCAGCATCCAGGAGGGACACAGGGCCTGAGGCAGGAGCGACACCAGCCAGCAGGAGGTGCTCTGAGTGCTGGAATCAAGCTAATTCCCGGATGACTAGCAGGAGGCGCTGTGAGTCTGCGATCTGCTACAAAGCCCATTGTTTGGTGTTTTGCAAAGTGAATCTTGAGCAGTAAACTCCTCATTCCTTTGTCAGTCTGGGTGTCCAGCATATGCTATATAGGCTCTATCTTTAGCCCTGGAGGTGTTGGAATCAATGCTGACTGAATGGCCTCAGCGCCTGGCAGGATTGAGCCTTAAATCTGCAGTGTATTATCCCTTTTTGGTATCTCTTCTTCCCCCCCCCCAGTATTCCTTTTCTTTGTGCTCTCATTTTAATCCTGTTAGTCCTTGGAGTGTGTCACAGGAGGGGAGTGGGCTATAAAATGGTATCTCTCTTTGCACTTGCCTCTTCGTTTATAACAAAGTGATGTTTGTGCTAGTTGCCAGATGACTTCTGTGTTTAATATGGAAATATTTAAGAGTTATTCATTGTTTAGAAAATGCCAAATTCTAGAAATCCTTTTAATTAGTGAAAAGCGTTCTGCTCCTAAGCAGCACTCTGTGCGTGTAGTCTCTCGGACATTTACGTTTCCTCCTCCCCGCCAAGACCTCAAATAAGAAAGAGAGTGTGCCAGAGCCTAAGGGCATAGTTTGCAAACTTGAATGCCAGAAGTTTAGGCAGCTCATATTCGGTAAGGCACATACTGTAAATATCTGTATTAGGCACTTCATGGCATGTGAATTTCACCTGTCCATGACGCAACCAGCTGTATAAGTACACAAAATCCGGATTTAGGTGCCTACCCTCTGGTGCCTACATTTGAAAATTTGACTCCATGTGCTCTTTAAACATCACGTTGTGTCTGATGTGAAAGCCACTTTTCACTTGCACAAGTGTAGAAATTAATGGAATTTCTGAGCTATTCTGTTTTATGTTTAACTTTATTCCAAAAAAAATCAGGGAAATCACTGTGTCTGAAAAGCGTTTTTAAAATGAGCTGCTGGGCCTTCAGGAGGCATTAAGGAAATATTGATGGCCGAATTCCAATCACCTGAATTTAAGGAGTTAGTCTCTAATCCTGCCAGGTGCAGGGCTCTCTTGGCCCCCCAGTGACATCAGCACAGAACTTTGCTCAGCATCTTTCAGTATCGGGCCCAAAAAAGCAAACTGTTGGCAGAGAAGGGAGGGGCTGGGTGGATACAGATCTGTGGCAGCTGAGCAGAGGTGCTTGGGGCATTGTGCTTGCACAGGGCAGATAAAGGTGAAATGGCACCTTCCTTGTACCACTGGATAGCCAATGGCACAAGGACTGACCACACCTTCAAACCAGTTGACTATGCCTCCTTTGGATCTTCTCCATCAATGCCTAAAGAGTGCTGAGGTCACCGTTATGCCTGGAGACTGCATGGGTGTAATGGGGAGGGAAGTGGCTTTCTGTATTTTCTTTCCATCCTCCCCCAGCAAAGCCAAGTAAGGGCAGCCAGAGGCCAGTCCCTAAACTCAATGTAATACTATTAACCTATTGCTTCAGGGCAGCAAGGACGTTTCATATTGGTGCCTGTCCTCTTTGCCCTTAGCTGCACTGATGCACAGGTGGGGGCTGGCAGCCAATATTCAGAGAACAGATGACCTGGGAGATTTCCTTACAGTCCTTGTTGCCGCTGAAGATCAGCGTAATGTGATGCTTTAAGGCCATAAAACCGGTCTCCAGCCAAAAGCAAATGACAAATTCAGTAGCAGATGATATTCTGGTTGTAGGGATGCAGTGGGAATAGGGCCTGATTCTGCACTGCTTTCTCGAACAAAACTCCCACAGCACTCATTGGGGATTTCACCAGGATCAAGCTTATGAAGGTGACTCACTATTCAGGGGTCTGCTAGAGGGGGTTCATGAGAGCTGGTCATGAAAATTCTGACACCTAATTAAAGCGAGGTTTGGGGCCTGATTTCCCAGCCCGTATTGGAATTGCTCCCCACTCCCTCCCCCCAGGATACGGCTAGATAATAATTTCTGCCAGCTTTGACTTACTCACAAAAATAGCTCCGAACTTGCAAATGGACAAGACTGAATCAACGTGTAGATATACAAGACAAATCAATGTAAAGGATGCTCCCCATTAGCCCTACAACATCTTAATTCAGGGGCATGTGCAGTAATTTAACTGACCCCTTTTGGGGGGGCATGTTCTGTGCTCCCCTCTCCTGGCTCCGGCAGGAGCTCGCTCTCCTCTCCCTCTCTCTCCACCCCCTCTCTGGCTCTGGCTGGAGCTCACTCTCTTCCCTGCAGCTCTGGGGAGGACTGGAGAGTTCTGTGCCCCTGATGAAACTGGGCAGCCCGTGCCCCTGCTTGCCCCCCGCCCCCCGTGCACATCCCTTCACCCCATCCTTCCCTTACAGAAAGGGGGCTCTCTACAGTTGTGTTAGCTGAGTTGATGTAGCTCACCACTGAAAAGCTCTCAATACCCCCACGCTCTTTTGCTGTATAGACAAGCTCATAATTACTCATGCAAACACTGAGTTTGAGAGCTCTTTGGAGCCAGGACTGGCTTTTTGTTCTGTGTTTGTATAGCACCTCGCACAATGGACTGGGGCTCCCAGAGGCTATGGAAATACAGACAATAAATAATAACACATGTCGGCACAATACATTAATATTCCTCTATTACGGTAGCACCAAGGAGCCCTAGCTCTGGACCAGGGCCCCGTAGTGCTGGGTGCTGTACAAACCACACATGGCAGCACATCACAAAAGGGGAAATTTTGCTTATCTCACTCTCATGTGCTGCTCCACTGGCTTCAAGGGGACTGCACACATTGGCAGAGGGAGCTGTGATTTGACTCAGAGACGTTGTCTGCACTAGATGGATACCAGTAATCTGTTGTACATGTGCATATCTGAGATTGTCTCTTCTTTCTACGGGCTCCTCTGTAGTGGCGGAGCATCTCACCCTCATGCATAGATTTTATTCTCACAATGCCCTTGTGAAGCAGGAAAGTACTTTTTTTTTTTAAATACATATGGGGAAGTGAGGCACAGTGTAGGATAAGACACCTGTCCAAGGGAGTCTGCCCACATGGGGAGTCTGTGGCTTGGCAAGGAGTTCCCCATCCCAGCCCCTTTGTGCCCCCAAACAGCCCTAATGGGGCAGCTGGGGATTTCAGAGGCATAGAGAATACTCAGGCAGTGTAACCAGCTCTGTGCTGTTCACTCCCAGTTCCCCACCACGCATAAGGACCATCTTGCACTCTGATGATCCCCAGCTCTATAATGGCCAGGAAGGCCACTGATTCATTA
Source organism: Eretmochelys imbricata (assembly GCF_965152235.1). Lineage (NCBI taxonomy): Eukaryota > Metazoa > Chordata > Testudines > Cheloniidae > Eretmochelys > Eretmochelys imbricata. The sequence continues at coordinate 15,398,468 of NC_135572.1, read as the reverse complement.
GGATAACTGCAATCACATCATCTGACTACTGGCCACCAAAAATCCAGCCAAACTCAATAGCCTCAAACTGGTGGAGAACACACAAGGACCACTTGATAAACACACAAGAAGAGAAGTGTATCAACAACTCTACTGAACACTTGCATCGATCCCCCCAGGAGAACCTTCCACTGTCAGCATTGAGGAAGTAAAAGAAGGACGTGCTGCGATTAAAAAAAGGGAAGGCTGCAGGCCCTGATGGTAGTCCACCAGAATTCCTCCACCATCTGGTCCCCAAAGGACTCCAATGGCTAGCAACATTGTACTCCGCTACCTTAAGGACAGTATGGATCCCTGAAATATGGCATGAGGCAACGGTAATTGCCATTCCAAAGCCTGGAAAGCCCGCTGATGAAGCAGGAAGCTATAGGCCATTTTCTATACTATGTATGACCTATAAACTTCTTGAATGTATCATCCTCAAAAGAATATGCCCTTTTACTGAGCCAATTATCCCTGTCAAATAGGCAGGCTTCTGGCCAAAACATAGTTGTTGTGACCAAATTCTGGTGCTCGCAACTCACATTGAGGCTGGCGATCAAAAAAAACTAAAGATCGGTGCAGTATTTGTTGACCTGTCATCTGTGCATGATACTGTCTGGATTAAGAGCCTGATGCTGAAACTTGCTATAATTATACCTTGCTACCAAACACTTCACCTGCTGTGGCCCATGCTGAGTAACAGACGCCAACGGGTGTACCTGGCTAATAAGACCAGCTCATCCTGTATCAGAAACAATGGGTTACCACAAGGCTCTGTACTTGTAAAAATCCTTTTTAGTATGTACATAAGTGACATCTCTCCAACTAAATCATGAAAATTTGGATATGCAGATGATCCTGCCAAGCATCAAACCTCCATGACACTGAGAGAGCATTATCTGAGGACTTCCAAAATACGGAACAATATTTCTGGAAATGGAGGCTCAAACCAAACCCTGCAAAAACAATAGTAAGCGCATTTCATCTTGATAATAGGAGTGCCAACAACACACTGAAAGTAATATTCAGTGATTAAAAATGTGCCACACAATTACATTCCAACATATCTCAGAGTGAAACTCGAGCGCGCCCTCTCCTTCCATGGTCATGTTGAGAAGGTAGCTGCAAAGATAAAAACGAGAGCCAACATAATCCAGAAACTAGCAGGTACAACCTGGGGTGCACCAGCATCAATGCTGTGAACATCTGTAATAGCACTTGTATATTCAAGAATCAGAGGGGTAGCTGTGTTAGTCGATATCCACAAAAACAACAAGGAGCCCGGTGGCACCTTAAAGACTAACGGATTTATTTGGGCATAAGCTTTCGTGGGTAAAAAACGCACTTCGATCTGAAAAAGTGGGCTTTTTACCCACAAAAGCTTATACCCAAATATATCTGTTAGTCTCTAAGGTGCCACCGGACTCCTCGTTGTTAATGGGTGTGTGTGTGTGAGAGTGAAAATTCTCATTTTGGTTGACAAGGTGTTTTCCCTCAGAAAAAGTTTTTGTTGGAAAACTTTTGACCAGCATTGTCATGGTGTTGCTCTCAAAAGGTAGATATAATTTGCTAGCATAAAAAAAAAAACCTGTTTGGGTTGTTGTTGTTTTGTTTTTGGGGAGCAGGGGTTTGGGTTGGAAATCATTGTTAAAAACAAGCTGAACAAGTCAAAGTTCATAAAAGCCACAGAGTAGATGTCAGTGCCTGGCCTCCTCCAGTACACAAGCAACAAATAGAGGGACCTCTTAGGAAATGCTGGATTAGGCCCTGATAGAGTAGCAAGTTCATATTCAGAACTACACTTTATGTTCAGAATTGGGTCTAGAATTTCTGTCTCTGACTCTGGAGATAAGATTGAGTTAGTAATACATGCCTGATAGATCTTACTGTAACTGGATTGTAGGTACTTATTGAAACCATTGGACAGTAGGAGTGTCACCTGTTCTGTAAATTAACATTTATGGGACCTATTTCTTTCTACTCTGTTACTATTGGGTGAATCCACAGTAAAGAAGTCAGCAGTTACTCCTGATATCCACCAGTGGTGTCGGGCCTGTTAAACTTAATGGGAATTTCTCCATGGACTTCTATAAGCTTTGGATCAGACCCATAAGGAGCCAGACTGGGCCCATGATATTATTAAAGCAGGGTATATAACAGTATGGGCCAAATTCTGCTCTTGGTTACATCTGTGAAATCCCTTGAAAGCTCTGTGTCACTGAGAGTAGGATTTGGCAGTATTTAAGGAAAGACCAAGCAAAGTTTCCTTCAAGCCATTATGGGCCATGTTGAAAAAACATGTTTGATAGTCGGGGCGCGGGACAGTGATAGAGGAGACAGTTGCAAGGCAGTCATGGGGTTCACCATCACTAGGTAAAGGAAGGAGGGTAGCAGGGTTTAACCGGGAGCAGCACTTAATAGTGATATGTGAGGCTGAAAGCAGCAAAAGTTCATACCTAGTGAGGCGAGCAGAGGAGAGGTGAGCAGTGTTGCGTTGCAGAAGGAGAGTTTTCACAGAATGGGGAACCATGAGAGTGAGAGGAGAGCGGAGGACAAGGGACTCAGACATCTCGACCAGGCGCACTGCAGCAGCTACAGCGCGTAGGCAAGGGGGTAAACCCTGGGCTACAGGGTCCAAGGTTGCAGAAAAATAAGCCACCGGGCGATTTCTGTCACCGTGCTCCTGAGTAAGAACCACGAGGGCACAAGCAGATTGTTCGTGACAGAAAAGGGTAAAAGGCTTGTCATAGTTAGGTAACCCTAAGGCAGGGGCAGAGGCTAAATTCTGCTTAAGGGAGATGAAAGCAGCATTTGCTTCAAGTGGCCATGGCATGGGGTTAGGTACAGACGATCGAGTGAGTTCTTGGAGTGGTTTAGCCAGAGAAGCATATTGGGGAATCCATTGCCTACAGAACCCGGTCATGCCTAAGAATTTTCTGACCTGGCGTGGAGAGCAAGGCTGGGGAAAGCTAAGGATGGCTTGTACCCGGGCTGGAGAGAGTGTACGGGAGCCCTGGGAGAGAAGGAAGCCTAGGTATGTGACAGAGGTTTGGCAGAGCTGCAATTTTGTGCCAGAAGCCTTATGACCCTTGTTTGCTAAAGCTGTGAGAAGTGTTAGTGAATCAGTTTCTGAGGCAGACAGAGAGGGGGAGCACAGGAGTAAGTCGTCCACATATTGGATCAGTGTGGATCCTGATGGGAAAACCAGATCAGCGAGATCCCTGGCTAGGGCTTGGGAAAAATAGGATGGATTCTCTGTATACCCCTGGGGAAGGGTAGTCCATGTATATTGCTGACCCTTGTAGGAGAAGGCAAAGAGATACTGGGATTCAGAGTGAACTGGGACAGAGAAGAAAGCGGAGCACAAATCTACAACAGTAAAGTGGGTTGCATTTGGAGGAATAGACGCTAGTATTGTAGCAGGGTTAGGAACCACTGGAAAAGAAGGTATGACAATATGGTTAATAGCTCGAAGGTCTTGAACAAATCGCCACGATTTGCCATTAGCCTTTTGAACTGGGAGGATAGAGGTGTTACAGGGGCTGGAACAAGGGACAATAATTCCTTGTTCTTTTAATGCAGATATAACTGGAGCAATCCCAGCCTCTGCCTCAGGATTCAAAGGATACTGAAACAGGCAAGGCAGAGGTTTGGAATTGTCTACAGTAATCCGAACTGGGTCAGTATTTAATCAGCCCACTTCAGATGGGTGCGATGGCCATAGGGAGGAAGGAACCTGAGAGATTAGGTGCTCTAGGGATGGAGTTAAGGGACAGCAAGGGAGCGGAGTGGAGAGGGAAGTTTCAGACAGCAGGGAGGCTACAGAATCACATAAGGAAGACTGAGGGATTTGCAGATAGACACCATCTGGGGAGCAGTAAATAGAACAGCCAAGTTTGCATAGCAAGTCCCGTCCCAGAAGGTTTGCAGGGGTGGAATCAGAGAGGAGGAATGCATGCTCCTCAGAGAGGGGACCGACCTGAACAGACAAAGGTTTTGAGAGGGGAAAAGAGGTAGGGATCCCTGTAATGCCAACAGCAGACACAGATTTTCCAGATCGGGGAACCTCAGGCAAGTCAGTGGTGCGGATTGTAGAAAGAGAAGCTCCAGTATCAACAAGGAAAGGGAGAGAGAGATCATTTACAGTCAGGACACATTCTCCGGTAGGGGACAGAGGTAATAAGGGAGCTAAAACTTTGTGAGGTTCCCCAGCATCCCGTCATTGTTGGGGTGAAAAATAGGGTTGGGGATCAGCTGGAGGAACCAGCGGGGGGTTCACTTGATTTCCCATACAATTATTAGGTCATCTTGGACACTCTTTTTTTCAGTGTCCAGGCTGTTTACAGTAGTTACAAACCCCAGTTAATCCAGCCCCCCGCCCCTTCCGCAACCCCGTCCTGTCCCCGGTGTGGTCTGCTTAGTCCTGAATAATGCTGTATCTGCAGAGCCATTAACTTTTGGGAGGACTGTTCCTCCTTTCCTTTTAAAGTGCGGTGGCAATGCTCTGCTACTGCCAGCAATTTGTCCATGGTTTCAGTTTCCCATTCCACACTTATTCGTTTTAACATGCTGCCTGTGGCAGGGAGAAGACCATCAACAAATGCATGTGCCAAGGCCCCCTGCCCATTTACATCAGGCTCTTGTATTCCTGAATGTTGTAGGAAAATATCAGTTAGCCGGGACCTATAGTCGCCTGGGCTTTCTCCTTGCCCTTGCTTACAGCAACCTATTGCTGTCCAGTTTGTTTTAGGAGACCACACTTTGGGAATGGCTTGATGCAGGCGCTTCCAAAGAGCCATACACCGGTATCTGTATGCCGAATCTGGGCCAGTACTTTTTATGGTTGAGTGGCGTGCCTCAGCTGGCCAGTCTGCGGCAGCCAACCATTTTTCATAATAACTGGCAGGAGCTAACAATTTACACAGTTGGAGGAGATCTGTCTCAGAGGGTTCATAGGTTTCACAGATTAACAGAAACTCCTCAGCAAATTTGACAGAGTTTTCCTGTGGTTTGGGAAAACTTTGAACTATAGATAAAAGTTCCGTACGAGTCCAGGTCTTATAATCCCATATGGACTCACTTTCTCCCATCTTAAGGACTCGTAAGGGTGCCACAACAGTTTGATCAGAGTCTCTCATTAACCTCCCATCAGGTTCTCTTTTCCAAGAAGAGATGTCAAGAGAATCTTTGCAGTCTGCTTTGGATTTCTTCTTCATAATATTTTGCAGAGCTGCGAGGCCAATGAGGGTATCTTCTTCACTTTCATTATCTGTAGTCACTGAAGATTTTTCCTTTTCTGATTTCTTATTTGCGCAGGAGTATGGTGGGGGTCGGGTTTGATCCAGATCATTGCACAGGACTGGGTAAAGGGGAGTGCTTGGACTAGTGGTGGGAGAGACTGCATCCAATTGAACTGTTAGTTTTTTGATAGAATTTTTAAGAGAGGTGAGTTTTGACTCAGTCCATCTACGATTTGCCTCTTCCCACCACTGCATGAAGCAGCCTACTTCTCCTCTCTCCAATTTGGTTTTTGGGAGGACGAGTTTGCTTTTTAAAGCGTCCACTCAATCCTTGTCCCAAGAACCTAACAGTGGCCACTGTAATTTGGGGTTCTCTAGAGCTAATTTGGACCATTTTTCAAGAAACCTACAAGAGTCCGGACCCCTCCTAAAATACATAAAATAAGCTGGAGTTCCCTTAGGGAACTGTTCTACCTTAGACTTCTGATTACCCATCCAGGAGGACTTCACACAGCACTCACACAAGAAGGAAATTCGGTCTCAGCAGAGCGGTACCCGGTGCAACACACAGAAACGAGCCCACAGGCTACTGCCTCAACTGCCTTTGCTTTCACACCAGGGGTTATACCCAAGGCGTGGTGCGGCTGCAGCTGAGCAGATTCCACTTATTCAGACCGTGGGGACGGGGATCCCTTGGTCAGCCAGTCTCCGGACAGAGATGGCTCCCAGATTCACACACACACCACGGGGAAGACGGATAGACACACAGACTAGACAGTCCTCAAACCGGTTAAAGCACAAAAATAATAATTACCTGAGACGTCTGATTCCAGAAGCTGGATCCAAAGACCCCTACCCAAACAAAGTGGGAACCAACAAGTTCAATGGCGTAGACTGCGCTGCTGCTGTGTACCTTTCTGTCTTGTGGAGGATCGCTTGGACTAAGCGTCCAGGCGCCGGCTGCCACAATCATCCTGCAAGGCAGTCAGGGATCACACAGCCTCAGTGAAGCCGCTTGCCATCTCGGTGGAACCTCCAAATTGTCAAAGTTTGACTCAGACTCACAATTTATCAGACCACTCTGTTTTATTAGCAAAGCTGCTCTGCTAATACATTTAGAAGTGAGCCCCCCGAGTGGGGCTTGTGTCTTTTAATTTATACAGTTTTTTTGGAGAACAAGTTACAGAGAAGTTACAGACAAAAGAAGAAAAATATTTTAGTCACCACCCTTCGAGATCCCTGAGACCAGTCACGTATCTTCAGTTACCTGCCACCCTTAACAATCTCCTTTAACAGCTTCCAGTTAACTTAACTAATTGCCCTTCACACCTTCCATTCTGATGCCTGCTTCTTAGACCTGCTGGCTCTATCTTAATTGCTTCTCCATTCAAAAGCTAACTGTCCCTACGTGTGCTCCCTCAGATACTTTGTAACATGTTTTGGCATGCCCTCTCATATACAATGTATCCAGCATGTCCCCTTATACAACGTTATACTTATACAATGTTATACTTCCACAATAGCTTTGGTACTCAGTGGTTATTTAATATGTAATTGAGTGGTAGTATGGATGTTATGGCTCTGCCAAAGCCATGGAGAACAGCCAGGTTAAATGGATGAATAATTGTGCATAACCTTCCAGAGACGAACAAAGTGAAAACTGATGCTGAGCCACTGCAGAGAGAGGCTGAAAATCTGGTTGTCGGGGAGGTGAATTCTGCACCCTGGAGTCCAGTTCACTCCTGCCTGTTCTCCCCCTGTTCAGGTAATAGGCAGCACTGTAGTCTGGCTTGTACAGTCTGTGCTGGGGGCTCCCATCTCAGCTAGGTTCACTTACACCTATCACTGCAGTGACTAGATCAGCCTGGGCTGAACGCTGGTGCCATGGCAGAGAACAGTCAATGGGCGTGTGGTATAATCCCAGATGCTGAACAGGAACTCTGCCTCCATCAGTCATGCACAGTCTCAATGGTCCCTCCAGCCTGGGCTCCATAGAGCTGGATTTACGGCCAGCTCTCTAACCAACCAGGGATGGGGGGGGGGGATGGAGAGGCCAGCTTCTCATCTGCCCATCTCCAGCCAATCAGGGCTCTGTGGATTGCGGGCACCCAACCTATATAACTGGGGGACAGAATGATTTAGTGCTCCAGTTTTTGCATAGCCCCTTATTCACTGTGCAACCTTGGACTAAGTCACTCAGCATCTCCCATACTGAAGATGCAGAGAACATCTGGTTCTCCTGCTGCTTGGTACTTTTCAGCCTGCAAACCCAGTAAGTTATGTGAGGTGTATGGCCATCTTTTCTTAAACCCATCTATTCCACCTGTTCCAATCACCTGTCTGTCTAGTCCGTAACCCGTACTGATCAACTTCACGCAGAAGAACCTACCACCCCCCTTAATATCAGCAGTGACTTGTTTGTGAAGATTCCCAGACGTGATGGTCTTTGATCCTGTGAGCCACTGCATATTTGAATATTTCTTTGTTATTTGTTCAGGGCCTTGGTGCTTTGCAGAACAAAAGTCACAAGGGGCTTACAATCTAATTTTAGGCCTAATGCAATAAGAGAGCAATAAACAAAGAAGAGGCACAGGGGAAAGGGAGGACAAGAGTAATAATCAGATATGGTGGCTCAGGTCTCTGTGTGTGTGTGTGTGTGTGTTAAGTGGCTTTGCTATGTGATTGTATTTTAATGGATTTATTTATTTAAAATTGGTGTCTATAGACTGGGGCCCTGGGGCCCTGATTCTTCAGTGGCACAATTTTCAGGTTGTCTTTTCCCTCTTTACTCCTTCTCCCTGACTACTTTGCTTTCCTCCCTCTTTTATTCCTGGGATAAAGAAGGCAGCTGACTGAGGTGAGTTCATGGCTGTAGGCCTTGCAGAAGATGTCATTTCATTAATCACCTTGGCACAAAAAGTGGGAGAGTGCTAATAAAATTTGCAGATGACACAAAGGTGGGAGATATTTCCAATACATGGGAGGATCAGAATATCATACAAGAAGATCTGGATGACCTTGAAAACTGGCATAAGAGAAATGGGATGAAATTTAATAGTGCAAAGTGCAAGGTTATGCATTCAGGGACTAACAATAAGTCCTGAGCTTATAGCAAAAATTCGTATCTGTTGGAAGTGACAGAGGAGGAGAGAGACCTGGGTGTACTGGATGACTATGAGCCAACAGTGTGATGCGGTCGTGAAAAAGGCTAATGCAGTCTCAGGGTGCATCAGGTGAGGTATTTCCAGTACAGATAAGGTAGTATTGTTAGTACCATTATACAAGGCACTGGCGAGACCTCATCTGGACTACTGTGTGCAGTTCTTGTCTCCCATGTTTAAGGAAGATGAATTCAAACTGGAACAGGTGCAGGGTATGGCTACTAGGATGATCCGAGGAATGGAAAACCTACCTTATGAGAGGAGACTCAAAGAGCTTGGCTTGTTTAGCGTATCCACACAAAGGCTGAGGGGAGATATGACTGCTCTTCATAAATACATCAGAGTGATAAATATCAGGAAGAGGAATTATTTAAGTCAAGCACCAATGTGGACACAAGAACAAATGGATGTAAACTGGCCATCAGCAGGTTTAGGCTTGAAATTAGACGAAGGTTTCTAACCATCAGAGGAGTGAAGTTCTGGAACAGCCTTCCAAGGTGGGGAATAGTGGCAAAAAACCTAACTGGCTTCAAGTCTAAGCTTGATAAGTTTATAGAGGGGATGGTGTGATGGGACTGCCTATAATGGCATGTAGCCAATCTGCAACTGCTATCAGCAAAAATCCCCAACAGCCAGAGATGGGACACTAGATGGGGAGGGCTGTGAGTTACTATAGAAAAATCTTTCTCAGGTGTCTGCCTAGTGGGTCTTGCCCATATGCTCAGGGTCTAACTGATCACCATATTTGGGGTCAGGAAGGAGTTTTCCTCCTGGTCAGATTGGCAGAAACCCTGGATTGTTTTCTTTTTTGTCTTCCTCTGCAGCATGGGGCACTGGTCACTTGCAGGTTTAAACTAGGGTAAATGATGGATTCTCTGTAACTTGAAGTCTTTAAATCATGATTTGAGGACTTCAGTAACTCAGCCAGAGATTATGGGTCTATTGCAGCAGTGGGTGAGTGGGGTTCTGTGGTCTGCAATGTGGCAGGTCAGCCTAGATGATCACAATGGTCCCTTCTGGCCTTAAAGTCTTGGAGTCTTCCATCTGTCTAGGTGCTTATGTGACAGCTGCCGTTTTGGCTGACGCACCAAAGATACACTGATGGGGTCCCCATGTCTGTAGGATCCAAGGCCTCACACTAAGAGAATTTAGTCTCACCACGCCCCTCTGAAGCAGGGAAGGGACATTAGCTCCATTTTTAGAGCGATTAAGCGACTTGTCCAGGGTCACACAGTGCATCTGTAAGAGAAACGGAAACTGAACCCAGATGCCCTGAGTCCCTGTCCAGTGCATTAACCCCAAGACTGGCCACCCTCTTCTTGAAAAGGATTTGAATGAGGGCCTGTGTGACAGCATGGAGAAGTGCATAGGGCTGCCATGGCAGAAGGCATGAAAACAGAAGTGGGAGAAGGACACAAGATTCATGATGTTCATCTAGTCTGCCCTCTTGCACACGACAGACCAAAGGTTTTAACCACACATTCCTGCACTGAGCCCAACAGCTTGTGTTTGAACTTGCAGAGGGCTCTTCGGAAGGCATGAAGTGGATACTGGACTGGGCCTCAGGAGATCTGGGTTCTAGTCTCAGCTCTAATGTGTTGTCGAGTCACTTCACTTCTCTGTTTCCCCTTCTACCCTTTGTCTGTCTTGTCTAGTTAGACTGTAAGATTTCTCTGTGTAGATGCCTAGGACTCTGACCTCAGTTGGGTCCTCAAAGTGCTGCTGTGATAACAATAATAAAGAATGGTAATAGCGGCAAGGAGCAGCTAATTTAGAGAGCTGGACTTTCCCTCGCCTTACACTTACATTTAGAATGGGTGTTCTATGATTTGTTTGTATCTTCTAACATCTTCTGGTTTTCCTATCTCCCTGCCATCAGGACAGGTCTTTGTCTATAAATATTTATACTCTAATCAAGCGCCACGTCTTGCTTTATTTTATCCCTAGCTGAAGGTATTCATTATGCTGACTGTCTGATCTCCAGATACACCTGTTAGCCCTCTTTGTACCATTTCAGGAACTCAAATACCCCTCCTTGAGCCTGACAGCCCAAATGGGAGACAGTGAGTGTGGTTTTAGGAGAGTTTTATCTAATGGAACAATTATCTTTCGATTTATAACTTCCTGCGCTTGGTTCACCTTTTACCCACTTCAGTATACTGGGCTCCTAATTTCAGTCCCCAAGCATTTCTCCTGTCCTCAAGTAGAATATTATCTGAGGTATATTGCTTTCTAATGATAGCTACATATATTTATATGGGGCCATTCACCCAGCAGAGTCCCAAAACACTTTGCAAACAGTATATACAGTAGGAATAACTTGGCCACCAGTGGAAAACTGCTACCTCCGTGGTGAAACACAGCCTGTGCCTGTGAGACGACATAGCCAGGGTGTTTTCTAGTGGGGAAGGGTGGGGAGACTTGTTGCAGGGGAAGTGACCCAGTCCTGGGGAGGATTCTAGGTGGCACGAGTAATTACTGGGGTTGCCATTTGAACAGGACACTGTAGTTCACATCCCTACCTCTTGCCAAAAATGCCATCTGATCACTTAGGACTATAGATGGTCAAAGCATCGCCAACTGCCAAGTGCCTACTGACATCATAGCGAGCCATAAGGGCCCAATCCTACAACCATTCACTCACAGGAGTGGCTGTCCTACCGAACACAAGGAGCCAGATCCTCAGCTGGCATAAATCAGTGTCACTCCATTGGCTTCGATGGGGCTACACTGATTTACACTCGCGAAGGATCTGGCCTAAGGACTGCAGTCCCATAGGACTGGGTGTCCTAGCCACCCCATAAAGGGCAGTGAGGGGAGGCAGTGGCCCCAAGATCCTCAGCGTTGGCTGGAAGAATTGAATGGTCCCAGAGGGGAGCACATAATGTATCCCTGAGTGTGGCAGGGTTTATAGGAGCTGTTCACCAGGCCTCCTGGACCTTCCTTGGGGACAGGACAGATGTGTTCCACCCCAGCGAGGGCCAGAGCCTAACACTCAGGACCAAGCCCTTAGCTTGGCAAAGCACTGAGTCAGCACAATAAACTGTCTTTGCATCAGTTGTTGAGATGATAAAATGTGGCAAGTTTCAGACAATACCTAATTAGCCCTCTCAATGCTGCTGTGAAGCAGAGTCACTAGTGTCCCCATGTCTAGGGTGCTTTGAGAGTCTCAGATGGAAGACGCTGTGGTGAGGCAAAATATAATTATTGCTATAGGTGGGGAAACTGAGGCAGGGCTTTCAAATAACTTACCTCAGGTCATGCATGGGAGTTGGTGATAGAGATTAGCACTCAGATGTTCCAGGCTCCCAGTTTTTAAATTAAGACCCTTTGAGCCCACTGCTCCTCTTTATTGTATTATAAGAATAAAAGCTTGTCATTGCAGTTTAACACTGCATAGAACTGTCTGTCCGTCGCTGCCAGAAAATTTGTGATTTCTTGTGCTAAACGATTGCCAATCAGTCAAATCACAAGCCTTTATCATTTATCTCTTAACTCTAAAAATATCAGCACAGAGACATGGTGGAGCTGCAAGTTAGATGATCCATTTCAGCATCGGTTACTATGCCACTATCGATAGCAAGGAAAGCTGTGTTGTCTCTTCTGCGTGGACCGTACACATGTAGGGCTGAACTGCACTGGGACTTTGCATGCATGGCCCTGCAGGATCACTCCCCTCCATGCAAATGAAAACTAGCATGTTGTTTCTCCATCCAGTCTTGAGGGTGTGTTTGCTGGAGAATGGCTGGCTGGGTATTCTGTTATCAATGACCTTGCAAAGTATTTTGGCTTGCAAATATTGTTTTGCTGCTGCTTTTCATTTGCTTTAAAGGTGGCTATCGGAAGTTGACCTGTTGTTTGATTCTTGCTGCTGGTCTATCTTATAAGATATATAGGGTGAAGAACGTTCTTTCCTCACCAGAGGCGCTTTTTGGGGAGCGGAGCAGTTCTGGAGCCATCCTGACTGCAGAGGGCGAGAGACGCTGTGATGCAATTTCCTGCTGCTCCAGGAGGCAGTAGCATGAATGCCCCTCCTGCCAATCACAGCATCTACGCAAAGGAGCTAGATCCTCAGCTGGTGTAATTTGATGGAGCTAAATAAATGGAGCTATTCTGACTCACACCAGCTGGGGATCTGGCCAAGAGAGGCAGCCTCCATGGGGCTGTGGAGTGCTAGCAGGTCCACTGAGCCCTGCTCTCATGCTGGTGCAGTGGGTCACAGCAGGGGAGGAAGGTTATTTAGAAATAAAAACATGGTTGATTGCCATTTGCTTCTAATGCCATGGAAAGCAGCTTTGTGTCTGAAGAGAGTCTGCTCCCAGTCTGACACCTAAGGAGGGGTGCTGTGCAGAAACATCACAATAACATTAGTATACACCAGTTTCCTTGTCCTGCCTTCTCCCTGCTTGTAGAGGGAGTCACCCATGCTGGCCCTGATCCTGTAACTCAGGGTGGCCAATCTTCAGATGTTACTATGCGGCTCCTTATATAGGCACCGACTCTGGGGCTGGAGCTACAGGTGCCAACTTTCCAATGTGCCAGGGGGTGCTCACTGCTCAACCCCTGGCTCTGCCACAGGCCCTGCCCCCACTCCACCCCTTTCCGCCCCCTCCCCTGAGCCTGCAGGGCCCTCGCTCCTCCCTCTCCCCCACAGAGCCTCCTGCATGCCACAAAACTACTGATTGGGAGGGAGGGGGAGGTGCTGATCGGTGGGGCTGCAGGTGGGTGAGAGGTACTGCGAGCGGGGTTGGGGGCTGGTGGGGGGGCTGCTGACATATTACTGTGGCTCTTTGGCAATGTACATTGGTAAATTCTGTCTCCTTCTCAGGCTCAGGTTGGCCACCCCTGCTGTAACCCCTTGCAGATGGGGTAGGTAGTTAAGCCCATTATGGGAATGCTAGTCATGATGGTTAATAGAGAGAGAGTGTGGTTGAATATGAGGAATTCTCTGTGATTAATTATTCAGGGAGTGAGTTAGTGCTTTCTTCCTCCCTGTCCATTTTCTTCTCATTCTTTCCCATTAACCAGGCAACAGAGCGTAGATGCCTGCCAGAAAAACTGCACTCAGAAACGCACAGGCCTCAGCAGGTCCTTCAAATACAATCTTCAAGGGGAGAAGACAGTGCCCCACACCAGAAATCCCTTGCCCTAGCCATGGCCCTTATGCATATTCTTAACATATGAAACCCCTAATGTTGATGCACATAAACCAGTTTATGCTTCATTTAAGTTGGTTTAGCTTAATTAGGAAATTTGGTCTGAACTCTCCTTTGTTCAGAAATCCAGGGTTTTTTCCCTAGCTTGCTGAAGGTCTCTTGGGTATGGCAAACACCACAAATTGCACAGACAGAATGAGACTGTTTGTAGATGTGATGTCACATTTCAGTGAACCAGGAATTCTTCATAGGACAGAGAACAGAATGTACAAATTCAGACTATTATGGTTCTTTTACCACGCCCCTCACCGTGCTGTCTAAACCATACTAAAATCCCTATGGACCCATTCTGAACCAGTGCCTGCAAGCTGCTTAGTGAAGGGACTGAATTCAGAAACCTGATCTTAAGTTCATATCCACTTTTGATTTGCGTCCCCTGCCCTTGGATACAGTAATACGATAGTCAAGTGGAAATGGGACTTTTCAAAGAAATCTGTGTAGCAGCTCTCTTTGGAAGCATAGGGAGAACTGAAAACACAGCTAGCCCTTCCTTGGTCAGACTTGGGTAGCTCAGGGAAAATAGATGGGGCTGGTGATTTATTTGTGAAAGCCCTGGAACGGGGAGCCACACAATCTTAAAACTCATACACTGTACTGTAGATAATGACCCCTCTTCTCATGCCAGCTGTGAGGGTGGTGCCCCACTGATCTGATTCGCCCTGGTGTCAGACCAGAATTGGGTCCAGCGTGTCCTGAACTCTCCTGCAGGCCTGATTTCCCCTCTCACTGATGCTGGTGTAAATCAGGAGTGACTCTCTTGTAATCAGGTTTCAGAGTAGCAGCCGTGTTAGTCTGTATTCGCAAAAAGTAAAGGAGTACTAGTGGCACCTTAGAGACTAACCAATTTATTTGAGCATAAGCTTTCGTGAGCTACAGCTCACTTCATCGGATGCATTCAGTGGAGTTACGCTGGGGTAAAACTAGTATAACAGAAGAATCAGGCCCCAGAGATTGAGGGGCTGATTTCCCGCTGCCTTGGGGACTCATTTACACCTGGGTAACACCTGACCATTCTGCTCTCAGCACTTCACCCACTTTTTGCCCAGGTGCGAATGGCTTCCTAAGGGATGTAAGATGATAATGAGTGAGCAGGGTCATCTGAACTCCCATTCATGCAGTCTGGCAACCTATGTCCACCCTAGAGAGACTGACAAGTCAGCTGGTGTATTCGGGGTGCCGGGAAGCTTAGAGACTTTTGAATCAGGATGATAAAGCACCTGGCACAAGTGCCAAGGAAATATCCCTGAAATCCCTATGAACCAATCCTTACGCCGTAAGAGATCTGAGCAGGTCGCATGCAGGGGGGAGCGCCCCTGTCATTATAAAGGACTTGGCTATGGTTGCATGAGGCTGCATAGTCAATTGCTGGGAGGCAGCGGAGCAAGCCAGGGATGCCGTGTGTCCAGTGGATAAATGAGCCCGTCTGAGCGAAGCAGCGGAGCTTGTCACAGAGTCTGCAAGTATCTATGGTAACCGGCCCTGAAGTTTCCAAGTGGGTTTGCTGGCAGGCAGCCAAAGGGGCGAGGTGGAACAGTGTAGTGGCCGGAAGGGGAACCACGTGCCCTGTTTGTGCGGTGTGGCTGCAGGGTGGTAATGTGGAGAGCCGATCATCCATACGAAAAACCCTCCTGGCCAGCTGCCCAGCTCCCAGCCGTGGACGAGGTCAGGGAGATCAGTGGAATGGTTTGTTACACTAAGGACAGGCAGTGCCCTCTCCCCAACCACTGGCATAAATATACAGAGCACTGAGTAATAAAATACGAGCCACTCCTAATGCACTGTACTGAAGGCAGCGTCAAAACGTGTCTACTGTGGGCCATGCTCACACGCAGCACCTCTGTAGCGCTTTTCATGGAACTGGGCTTGTCTTTTCTAAAAGTCGCTTTCATTCTCCACGAGTTGCGGGGGTTGGGGACTTGTTTTATTTGGAGGCTGCTTTCTTTTGGGCTTTAGGGCAGGCTGGGCTTCCCTTCCTCGAACAAACGCCTGAAGCTTTGCTTATGCGCTATGCAGGGCCCCAGGCTGCTCAGGAGGAGGTGGTAGCTGCTGCTATTTGGTAATCTCTGTGTGTGGCTCTGTGGCCGTCACACGAAAGAGCTGGTGTGGCTGGTCGGTCTGTGACTGGAGCAGGCGTGGAGGTGTGGGTTGCAGTCCCAGCCCAGGGATTTGACATTTAACAGGGGAGGAAACATGAGGCACAGAGGGGGGTGGGACTTCTGGGGGACTTCTTAAGATTTAAGGGGGCTGTGTTTCCTGGATAGGAGGGGTTGGGGAAGTCTCCCTACGACACTTCATTTGTTTTAAGGTCAGAGGGACCATTAGGTTGGCTAACCTTACCTCTTGTATAGCACAGGCCATAGAATTTCACCCACTTACCCCTGTACTGAGCCCAAAATCATGTGTCTGACTAAAGCATCTCTTCCAGAAAGTCATCCTGTCTTAATTTGAAGACCTCAAGAGATGGAGAATACACCACTTCCCTTGGTAGTCTGTTCCAATGGTTAATCACCCTCACTTGGGGGTAAGAAAGCAGGTTGCCATCTGCAGTGTTGCCAGTTCTCATGATATTTGGTGTTTTTCTTAAAGCCCCAGCTCTGAGACTCAGGTGAGGGCCTCAGCTTTCATTTAAAACAAAGGTCAGTTTACGGCCTCGTGATTGTAGAGAAATGCTCAAAAAGGGGACATGAGGCTCAGAAACTAGAATGCAAAGAAAAAGAACCCCAGATCTATTATTTCTTTAAAAAACAAAAACAAAAAACAGGTTTCAGAGTAACAGCCGTGTTAGTCTGTATTCGCAAAAAGAAAAGGAGTACTTGTGGCACCTTAGAGACTAACCAATTTATTTGAGCATGAGCTTTCGTGAGCTACAGCTCACTTCATCAGATGTAGATCATATACATCTGATGAAGTGAGCTGTAGCTCACGAAAGCTCATGCTCAAATAAATTGGTTAGTCTCTAAGGTGCCACAAGTACTCCTTTTCTAAAAACAAAAAAACCACTCTAGGCTTTTAAGCCAACCTCAGGATGTGTAGCAGGCTGATTCCTGAATTTTGAACACTTGGGATTGGCAATGCTACATGTGTGGTGATGTGCTCATTAATGAATGGGGAGTTTGTATTTAACAACTCAATGATTTTCATTTAAATGTGACACAACACAATGATCAGAACCGTGAGCTGCAGCCAGGCCCAGTTTGTTTTGTTCCTTCCAGGCCAGAGCTCTGTCTTCCAATTTGGAGGATGGCTCTGCAGCCACATCCTCACATAACAAGTGCATCCTCTTCACACCCACACTGGTGAGGGAGGCTGCTCTCGTGGTTTAACAATGGACATGGAAATCAGGAGACTTGGGTTCTAACCACAGCTCTGTCACTGATTTCTCCGTGGCCTTGGGCAAGTTACCTAGTGCCACATTTACTCTGTGATGCAGGAGGTCAGACCAGACAATTGTCATCATCCCAACTAGCTGTAAAATCTCTGAATCCTCTTTTATGTCTATGGGCGCAGTTGGTGATGTCCTTTAGGAGTCTCCCAGTGTGAAAGTGACCCGTGGAGGAGAAAGGAGTGAGTAGGATTGAGAGAGCTAATGTGTTTTGGGGGGGAAATGAGGGATCCCACACGCTGCACAGAAGGAGCGCTAGGCAGGGGTTGACTGCTCTCATAGCCTGACTCTTTGTATAGGCTCAATAGTATCCTGTTAGCAGCAAGGGAGAGCTGTCAGCAGCAGGTTATTGTGATTTTAGATGCAGGCTAGCTTACTTTGTTCAAAGCCCCCCAAATGCAGCCAGACACATTGCATCCATTCATACCTCACCTTCAATTAATTTCACTGCAGCCCTGGCTACGATTTGCAGAAGTCGCTATGTTCTGGCCCAGTTCTTGCCCATATAAGTGCTGGCTAGTTAGATTCTCTCTCTCTCTCTGTAATCTGGAAATTGCTTGGCACATAGACTCAGTCCCAATTTGGTGATGTATCCTTGGTCCCCATTGCTGGTAATGAGACAAGGGGAATGTGAAAAATCTCATTGCCAAAAATGCTGTCGGGAGTATGTTTTCAGAGCCATTACAGCAATAAGTGTATAGATCCAGAGGTATGGGAGAGCAGAAGAAGTGCCAGAATGCTGTATTTGCAAGTCTGCAAATATGCCAGGATAGCCAACCTGCCTGTGGCTATTGAGTGATCGCCTTTAGCCTACCACTAGGGTCAGTTCTAGGTGCTAAAGCCAAGTGCCCAGGGCTTGATCCATTGCCCAATGAAATCAATGAAAAGATTGTAATTGACTTGGAGCCTTGCATCTGTCACTAGGCGAGTTAGTTGCTGGTGCCCAGTCATCCTACTCACTGAGCAAATCCCCCCCACTGTCTAGCCTTCACGCACACTTTGGCAAGGACATTTCTCTGTATGAGAAGAGGTCAACACAGCTTCTCATTCTCACAGCTCTCTGGAGAAGGAAAAGTGGTTCCTTCCCTTCCATACAGGAAATAATCTACTCAGGAGCCCCCAAAAGGGGCTGACTTCACAGCACTATGTCTGGTGAAGGTTCTGTGCTACTATCCTGACCTGGAACCTATTGCAATTCATAGATTTGAAGGCTAGAATGAACCATCAGATGATCTAGTCTGACGGCCTGCATAGTACAGGATTTCAGGGTTACTCCTGTACGGAGCCCAGTAACTTGTGTTCGGCTAAAGCATATCCTCCAGAAAGGCACCCAGTCTTGGTTTGAAGACTTCGAGGGAGGGAGAATCCATCACTTCCCCTAGTAATTTGTGACATTGCTTAATCCCGCCCTCATGGTTAATAATTTGTGTTTATGTCTAATTTGGATTAGAAATGTCAGATTTCAATATTTGACACATTGAGCTACAGCCCACAAATTACTTTGCAAACCCAGATTTAAAGTCTCTCTAGGCCCTTGATCCAGCGAAACACTTAAGCGCATGTTATCGTTAAACACATGAATAATGCTGTTGACGACACCCCCAGGGAGGTCAGTGGGGTCACTCATATACACAAAGTGAAGCACGTGCTGATGGGTTTTGCTGCATCAGGGCATAGGTCCAAGGTACATTGTGCGCCAGCTGGAGGCTATAGCTTCCCCCACTATATCCCCATTGTTTTGGTCACCTCCTCCATGGCCCCACACACACACACAATCATTCTCTCCATTGATTTCCAGTCGGCGATACCCTTGGTTTTCCTTGCCTTCCTCCATGCTCCACGGGGAGAGCGCTGGATCAAGCGATGGCAGTTGTAATAAAAAGTACTTTGATATAAGTAAGGTCACTTGTGAGTCAAATGACCTTTATGGCTTTGTTGGTCCTTAATCATTACTCCTCCCTTGACACACATTACACACACACACACCCCCCACACACACACATTCCTCCAGCCCAGCAGGTGCTCTGAGGTGGTTATCATTTGACTGGACATCTAGATGCACTCCATAGCGCTTGTTTAACATACATGTTAATTTGTCGGAGCCATCATGTCTACCACCCCTATGCTCATGGGAGATTTATTGGCCACAAGTGATGAGGGCCTTGACTGATGGCCCAAATTTTCAGACATGACGAGTGATTTGTGGTCCCTCCATTTTGGGGTGCCCAGCTTTAAAAAGGCTTGCTTTTCATCAGGCAGGTGCTCAGCTGTTTCTAAGAATCAGGGGGCTTTAAGTGGTCTCAAGCTGAGCACCCAGAAAAGGAGGCACCCAAAGTCACTGGACGCTTCCAAGCATTTAGGCCAGCCCCTCCAGCAACACAGTACCTCCCACCCCCAGGCTGCGACATAAGCTCAGTCTGGGGCCACCTACTGAACCTCAGGCACCAAAGTGCACAAACAAGCTGCACAGGTTGGGTGTGCAAATGCCAGGTAAGGGCTGCACATTACCAGGTGCGCATAAACTTGCAGACCATGCCCCCAGCGCCCTGCACGACATCCTTGTTGCCCTCTACAGCTAGCAGCAGGGGGCCTATGGAGAGGCCTCAGTGGGATTTTGAGCTGTCAGAAACTTCTGCCCCGACCCTCTGTCCGTGAGTGCTACAGGCCCAGACCTGTCAGTATGGGCTA
The DNA here is from genome assembly GCF_965152235.1 of Eretmochelys imbricata. Classification (NCBI taxonomy): domain Eukaryota; kingdom Metazoa; phylum Chordata; order Testudines; family Cheloniidae; genus Eretmochelys; species Eretmochelys imbricata. The sequence goes on along the minus strand of NC_135572.1, from coordinate 15,378,760 downwards.
ATGAATGGGGCACTAAGCTCTAGTACAACGTGCAGCTGGAAATACGTGCGAATGTGCATTGAAAAACACAAAGGGAAGAGCGTGCACAGCAGATGCATGGAGTTGCTGTATGCAGGAACGTCCACCCTCCCACCTAGAAAGCACAGATGAGACTATGCTGCACCCCAGAAAAGGAAGCAAGCCTACAAAACCCCCAGGTCCATGAGGATCTCTGGGAATCCACTGGAGTCATCCATGTGGCAAGGGCCAGGGGGCATTGCATTAGCAGTGTGGCCTTGCCCTGCCTCTGTAGCAGCTGCTGCCTCTGGATCTCCCCTAAGGGGCAGTCCATATTTTGGGGGGGTTGGGGGGAAGCTGGATGAGTTAACATTGATGAAAAGACGCTCGATCCAAATGCCAAGGAGATCAGTGGAACAACTCCCACTGGTGTAGAGAGGAGAAGGATTTGATCCTATGCAGTAGAGGGAAGGACTAGCTCTCTGATTCCTGCTGAGCAAAATAGTCTCTCTTTCGACTACTTTTGCTGTGGGTTGGGGTGTGCCAGCGACTAAGGAAAGACCCAACACTGTCATTTAAGGACCTTCACTTTCACCACCCTCAGTGCTGTTGATTTCTCTCTGACTTGATTGCATTCTTTTAAGTTACTTTTTTTTTTAAATATAAACATTTATGAAATGTTACAAACTGTAAATTATTTATGGGAGAGGAAGGCACAGCTTTCTCCAAGCTTTCTGTTCCGTTGGTTGAAATAAATATCAGTTTAGGAATGTGTTTAAACCATGCACGGTTTGCCGGAAAGGAGTTGTCTTCCTTGCTGTGGTCTCTCAGTTAAGTACCCATTTAATACCTTTGTTCCTAGCAGGTTTTAGTTTGTCAATTAAACTTGGAACAGCTCCAAAGAAATAAGTGTTTACTGACCTTGTTTCCAAATGCAGATTATTCACCCCATGGACCCCAGTGGCTCGGAGGGAGTGTAAATGTATGCGGTATTTACTCACATAATAATATATTTATGAAATATCTTTGCAGATAAGTTATAGGTGTTTAATATCTTGGCCATTTTATTATTTTTTTAATTCAATTGTCTAAAAGTTAAGGGCACTGCCATCCAAGCCACATCTCAAAGCCTTTGTGGGTAGCTGTATGATGGCAAAACATCTTTGGAGAACCTGCAACGAGTAGAGTTTACAGAGGGAGCAGAGCAGAGGTAGGTGAAATGCTGACAAATGCAGGGTGGTGCACACTGCAAGGAGTAACTGGAAGTATTTTTACACAGTGCTAAATTAACTGTAACCCCTCAGGAACAGGAGAGGAACCTCGTTTGTAGATTTTAAGGCCATATGGAACAGCTGTGATCATCTCAGGGAACATTTTCAGAAGTGATTTAGGCACTTAACAGCCTAAATGTCATTGAAAGTCAATGGGACTTCGGTGTGTACAACCCAGATCATCCAATGTACTTAAGTGCCTACCTTCCCTTGATTTCAATGGGAGTTAGGCACCTAGTGGTATTTTCAAATGTGCCATAGCAAGATAGGTACCTGTCTGCATCTTTAGGTGCCCAAATACTTCTGAAAATCTGGCCCTTAGGCACTTCCTGACTTTCAGTGAGACATAGCTGCCTCAGTCACTTCTGAACATGGGACTTAGGCTCCTAAAACACATAGGTGTTTCTGAAATTTTTACCCCTAATCTGTGCAATTATTATGTCTTTGTTTTCTGTGTACTGCACTTTTAAATCTCTGGCAATGTGGTTTACAGAGACCGGTGGCCATTTTATGTTTAGTTCAGTGCATGCAGTTACAGAGGAGACACACACACACAGTACTCTCTCATGGAGACTTTACTTTTGTTTGAAATGAAAGCCATTCTTATTCACCATATCCAATTTGCTCTGTTTGGCTGGAAAAACACATATCACCTCTGAATTTACTTGTTTGCCAAGTGTGAGATGAAAGAGGAAGGATGGTCTTGTGGTTAAGGCACTAGAGAATCAGGATATCTGGGTCCAATTTCTTGGTCTAGTGCAGATTCTCTGTGGCATCTTGCAGAATTCACTTAATCTCTGTGCCTCAGTTCCCTCTCTGTAAGATGAGGACAATAATTCTTCCTTTGTTTGTCTTGTGTATTTAGGCTGTAAACTCTTCAGGGCAAGTATTGTCTCTTACTATGTATTTGTACAGCACCTTGCACAATGAGACCTCAGTCTTGCTGCTGTAATGCAAATAATAATAACACTATTTCTGTGGTCATTGTGATATACATATTCCTAGATCAGGTGTTTAGAACGAAACCTTCAGGGGAATGTATAAAGTCGCCCATGTTACTGTAAACTCCTTTGGTGTCCAAAGGTGCAACCAGTTTTGCCCGTTGTTCAACATAAAGGCTTGGAATCCGTGTAACCTTTGGAGAAAACCTCGAAGCGAATTCATTATAAAATAACATTCTTCTGAAGCCTGGCTTCACATAACCTACCAAGCAAGACTTTTCAGCATTTCTGGTTTTCGACGGCAGTCGTCATATAAACAGTGTCTGTGACATCAGTACCAGCTCTGACCAATAATTGCTTCATCCACTTCTATCGTTCTTTATTTCACCTAATTAGCAAGAGTTCTTACAATGTGGCCATCTGCTGCAGTGTCTCGAGCTGTCTCTTCCCCAGACTCCCCTGAGATGCCGCTGATGGCCCTGGCGCTTGCTGATCCAATAGCGTGGGGCTAAGACAGTTGTTTGGGAACCAGATTCAATTGTTCTTCCCTGTAAAATAATGATTGACATGCAAATGGTGTTTACATTTCCAAAAGCTTTCAGCCTGTTTTTCTGGGGAGGGGGAGAGAAAGGGGTATCTTACTGTGTCGCCTTCTACCATTGGTCCAAAATCTTGTGCCTTCCACAGGCCTGAATAACTACAAACGAAGGAAGAGTCAGCTGAAAAAAGAGTGGGCCAAGTATTACTCTATTGTGTTGTGTGCTATGCACTCCATGGGCCTGACTCTGCCCTCAGTGAACCCCGTGCAGCCCCACTGTAGTTTTGTGGGGTCTTTTGTGGCTTCCTAGAGAACTATACAGATTATAGACACAGTGTGAGACTTTGTACCATAGTCACATGCTGACTGTCCCTAGTTACAAGGGACATCCTCATTTTTCCACTCTGTCCCTCCAAAATACCTGTCTGTCTGTCTGTCCAGCCCAGTCTAGTCTATTTGTCTATTTTACTTTTAATTCACACAATACCATGTGGTCTAGGCACTAGCCCAGTGTATTTCTGTGGACTTAAAATCTATGTCCCTACATTTCTTCCCAAAGTCCCTACCTAAAATTTGAGGTATGGGCTCCAGGATCATGCAGACAGTCACCTCGCTTTCAGCTTGATGCACTATACTGTGAAGAGTGACATGCTAGAGATGCATTGTTCAAATCTGGAGGCAGGTTTTGCTCACCCAAAAGTTAAAGGTTGTTCAGATTTGGGGCAAAGGTTGGCCCGTTTATAGAGATAATGAACTGTGAACATTTAGGATTAGGATCCTGGTTCAAACTCCCACCCACCCACCAAAACTTCAGTGGTATTTGGATCTCGGATTTTGGTTCTGATCCATCCTTATTACTGACTTTAATTATTCCCAGTTAAAAATAAATACAATCTTTATTTATTTCAATACAAGAAACCTTCATGAATACATTGCATGGGAGTAATGGAGGGCAGAATTCAGCCTACTACATCAAAGCCAGCAGCTAGGCAGTAATTTTTGCTAGCTAAAAATTACCTTAATTTCACTATAAATAGCCATGTAAAAAGACACAGACCTACACCAATTCCAGCAGTGGAGCGGCTCTGCTCTGGGTTAATCTTGGCTGCCTACATGTTCCGTGTTACATTATTCATATTTCTGTTGTTGTCGTAATGCATGCATGACGGAGTTCTAATGAAGATACACATGTTGCATATTGCATGTTTCTATGCCTGATTTCACTCACTGGCGTTACACTCTCAGGGCATAGTGGAAATGTGGCTCGTTGAATTGTGGAAATGTGGCTCGTTGAATTGCAGAAATGTGTCCTATGAAATATTCATAGTGGGTGAATACAGAATTCTGTGCTGCCAGCTGGTGAGCACATTATAGTAAGTCTCAAGAAAATGTTGTCATAGGACATCAGGAAACCCAGACAAGGCTGCAGAACCACATGCAGTAATATTGCAAACAGCACCGGAGCTAGCCAGCACTTTTTGGTTGATGGTAGTATGGACGGCATTCAGTTGTGCTGTTGAAGTTTAAGTAACATGGCCAGCATGTTGGTCATACTCAGGACTCTCATGTCTGAAGCCCCATATGGTCAATGAGTCTTCATCAAATTTTGTTAAGGGTACAGGTTTGGATTCTGATCTCATTCAAGTGGAATAAGCCCTGCTAAGAACAGCATCTGGCCTTGTAGGAGTGGCACTTGGTAGTCCCTCCACCATATTAAAACATGGACATATTGTATGGTACGATGAAGTGTACAATGTCATTGTTTTAAATCATCTGTACAATTCTGAATATATCATCACATAATACAAAGCATTTGAGGAATGATATAGAAAATAATGCATATGTATTCTATGTATTATTATATTTATGATATTATATACATATAAATAATAATATAGGGTAAAATTCTCAAAAGTGTCTAGGTGATTAACTAGCTCAAGTCCATTGAAAATCAACAAGCTTCTCTAAGAGCAGAAGTTTCACTAGTTTAACTAAAGGTGCCATGTTGCTCCTGGATTAATGTCTGCTTCTTAGAGCAGCTAGTCCAAGAACCCATAAGAGGAGAGGCAATTCTTCATTTAATCCTCAGTGGTGCACAGTGCCTGGTCCAAGACGTGAATATAGCTGGACCACTTGATAAGCAACCATAATGTAATTAAATTTAACACCCTTGTAGGAGGGAAAATACCAAAGAAACCCACCACAGTAGCGTTTAACTTCAAAAATGGAAACTACATAAAATATTAAAGGGAAGTTAAAAAGGACAGTCACAAGAGTAAAATGCCTGCAAGTTTTATTGGGGGGGTGTATTTATATATATTCTTATATAAACCCCAAATAAAAAAAGCAGTAAGAGGACAACAAAAAATCCCACCATAGCTAAACAACACAGTAAAGGAGGCTATTACAATCAAAAAGACATCTTTTAAAAAATTGGAAGTCAAATCCTACTGAGGAAAATAGAAAGTAGCCTAAACTCTGGCAAGTCAAGTGTGAAAGTAGAATTAGACAGGCCATAAAAAAGAATTCAAAGAGTAACTATCAAGAGACACAAAAGCTAATAGCAGTTTTTTTTAAAGAACATCAGGAGCAGGAAGCCGGCCAAACAGACAGTGGGTCCCTGGATGATCGAGGTGCTAAGACAAGGCCATTACGAAGAAGTTAAATGAATTGTTTGTATTGGTCTTCACTGCAGAAGATGTGAGGCAGATTCCCACACCTGAGCCATTCTTTCTGGGTGACAAATCTGGTCGCCCCATTTCAAAAAAGATATATCAGAATTGGAAAAAGTACAGAGGTGAACAAAAAAATAATGATGAGGGGTTTGGAACAGCTTCCATATGCTAAAAGATTAATAAGGCTGGGACTGTTCAGCTTGGAATAGAGATGACCGAGGGGGGATGTGGTAGAGGTCTATGAAATCATGACTAGTGTGGAGACAGTGAAATAAGGAAGTGTTCTGTACCACTTCACATAACACAAGAAGCAGGGGCCACCCAATGAAATTAATAGGCAGCAGGTTTACAAATTTAAAACAACCATAAGGAAGTAGGTTTCAGAGAGGTAGCCATGTTAGTCTGTAACAGCAAAAATAACGAGGAGTCCTTAGAGACTAACAAATGCAACCTGATGAAGTGGGTTATAGCCCAGGAAAGTTTATGCCCAAATAAATGTGTTATTTATCTAAGGTGCCACAAGGACTCCTCGTTTTTTCATAAGGAAGTACTTCTTCACAAAATGCACAGTCAACCTGTGGAACTCGTTGCCAGGGGACATTGTGAAGGCCAAAAGTATAACTGGGTTAACAAAAGAATTAGATAAGTTCCTGGAGGATAGCCTGGTGGACCTATTAGCCAAGATGGTCGAGGACACAAACCCATGCTTTATGTGTTCGTAAACATTAGACTGCTAGATGCTGGGTCTGGACGACAGGGGATGGGTCACTCAATAAAGTACCTTGTTCTGTTCACTCCCCATGAAGCATCTGACATCGGCCACTGTCAGAAGACAGGATATTGGGCTAGATGGACCATTTGTTTTACCCATTATGGCCATTCTTATGTTTTTATGTTCTCTAATTTAGTTAAACCAGTGCAACATTGTGTATAGATCTAGCCAGTGTTGTCTAATGTATAAGTGCACTGGACAAGGAACCAGGAGACCTGGGTTCTAGTCTCTGCTGGGTGACCTTGTGCCTCAGTTTCCTTCTCTATAAAATGGGGATAATGATACTGATCTCCTTGCACGGTGCTTTGATGAAAAGTGCTATGTCTGGAATCTGCTGATGAAAAGTGCTATGTAAGAGCTAGGTATTATAGGCTATTTAGGCACTTCTGAAAATGTTATCCATAGACATTGGAGGCAATTTAGGGCATAATCTTGCATCAACGCTCCCAGTGAATTTGATGGGCCCTTGAAGTCGAAGAAAACATTGTCAGTTTAAGGATTTCTGGATCAGACTCTCTACCTTTGGTAGTAATTAGCAATATGTGCTGAAGGCATGTTCAGTGCTCCGTGGGCTGCCAGAGCTGGGTTTTCTTAGCACTGGCCTGTTAACAGCACAAAATGTTTGGTATTCATTAGAATTTGAAAATGCTGAAATGGCTGCAGTGCTGCCCAAGGGAAGGCTGCCTGGATATCCCTGCAGATGCAGAATACTAAGTGGACTGATCTGACCAAATATAGGCCTGAAATGCCTATCTCGTCAATAATTAAGGACATGATCCAGCTCCTACTGAGATCAATGGGAGTTTTTTTCATTGATTTCAGCAGGAGTTGGAACAGGCCCTAGTTGCATTTGCAAAGCATCATGGTCCTAGTTCCCCTCTCGCACTATTGTAAACCAAGAGTGACTTTGCTGAAGTCACCTGTGTTACACAAGTGTAAGGAAGAGGAGGATCATGCTTCAGGACTCTGAACTGCAAGTGGTATCCAGCATAGAGCTCAGTTGAACGTTGTTATAAAATGTACTTCAGTTGTATAGGTCTTTATTTTTGTAAATGTCTTGGGATGACGTTTGTTGCTCTTGGAGGGGCTCCCAGATAGATTCCAGACAAACTTTTACAAAGTGGGTTGGGGTGCAGGGGGAGGGGCCCTGATTCCCCCTGCTTATGTCGAGCAGGCTGGCACAGAGGTGTAAAATTTGAGTTCTCCCAAACAGTAGCAGCCTCTCCCCTCCTCCAGCACCCCTTGTGAAAAGCCACATCTGAGCAGAAGGCTGGGGAGCATGGCCACACCCTCCTAGTGCTACACAGCACCATTCAGCTTGTTAGTGCACAGGCGGAGTCCCTGTTCTCTGATTGCTCCTGCATGAGTGTACAAGGAGACTTAGGGTATGTCTCCACTACCTGCCGCATCGGCGGGCAGCGATCGATCCAGCGGGGATCGATTTATCGCACCTAGTGTAGACACGATAAATCAACCCCTGAGCACTCTCCCGTCAACTCCTGTACTCCAGCTCCGTGAGAGGCGCAGGCGGAGTCAACGGGGGAGAGGCAGCAGTCGACTCACCGCAGTGAAGACACCACGGTAAGTCGATCTAAGTACATTGACTTCAGCTACGTTATTCACGTAGCTGAAGTTGCGTAACTTAGATCGATCCCCCCCCCCCACTAGAGTAGACCAGGGCTCAGATCCCTGTGCTCCCTTTCCCAATAGTGGAAGCTTGGATCATTACTTTTGCCTTTTTAGTGTCTTGAACTTGAAAAGCACTAGAAGCTGGGTACCTGTGTCTCACAGTAACGCCTGCATCATTATCACATCCTCATATTAACGTGACATGAGATGTGTTTTCCGACTTGAATAACCAGTAACTTTCCATGTCTGAGAACGGTCTTTTATTTAAGTCTTGCAGTACATTGTGTCTTGTGTACATTGTAAGTGATACTCCAGGTATATTCGTATAAAGGATGCTATGGTGATGAGCGCAGTATGAATACCCAGCTGGATCCACAGAACAGCAAAACAATAGCTGCTATTTAAGTAGGACCTAGACAGCAACAGTGTTTCTCATCCTGTGTCTCCTTTGTTGCCTGGTCAAAGGCAGTCGGTTCAGTTCTATTCCCACAGCTGAATTGACATGGTTGATGATGCTGATGCACAGATAAGAAAGGATATCAGAAAGCCATACTGATTTCAAGCTCCATTAGAAACACTGGGGGTGGGGGGCGGGGGGGAAGGTGGACCAGAGATTTCCAAATGGGACGGGAAAGAATATTTTGGCCAATAATATTAAATGGCGGGGAAACAGAGACATCTATCCCCTGCCAAAGACCGTTCTGACCTTCCCTGGGTCAGAGCAGGTTGGTCAACTCCAACGCTTCCCTCCACACGGAATGGAGAAAAGGGAGCCATGAGAGAGAGAGTTGACTGTTGTGGTTTTGAGGATTCATCTAGGCCATTGTTTAGAAAGATTTTGGTAAAATTAAGTCCAGACCTTAGGGCAAAACGTAGCCCTGGTCTACGACTAAAAATTAGCTGCGTGGCTCCGAGCTGTGTCAAGTGTGATGCCCTGTGCAACATAGTTAGGGCGACCTAACCCCCACTATCGACACAGCTAGACTGACAGAAGAAGCCTTCTGTTGACCTAACTACTGCCTCTCAGGGTGGTGGATTAACTGCATAGGTGGAAAAACCCCTTCCGTCAACGTAGGACGCGTTTGCACTATGGCGCTTCGGTGGCACAGCGGCTGCTCCGTAGCTGTGCTGCTGTTACCCCTGCCGTGAAGACATTCTCCGAGATGCATAGACTTTTTTTTTTTAAGGCCATGGTGATTGTCTCGTCTGACCTCCTGTTTAACACGGGTGAGAGAATTTCACCCCGTAATTCCTGCATCCAGCCCAATAACCTCCTGCGAGGATCTGAGCAACAGCTGCCCTGCTCCATCAGCACCATCCCCACAGGTGTCCAGACTTTGCTCTGAGCTCTTAGGCCTGCACCGGAGTTGGAATCGAGTCCCCTTGCTGGAGCAGGGAAAGAGTCTAGATAACGGGAGCAGGCAGGTGTGTTGAAATTGCTTCACACCATAGCTTCCATGAAGGCCAAAACAGCAGGGCTTCTTCCACAGTGGAACTCCTCCCCTGCAAGAGCAAATACCTTTTCCATGGTGACATGAATCACTCCCTTGAGCATTGGCCTGCTAAACCCAGGGTTGTGAGTTCAATCCTTGAGGGGGCCATTTAGGGATCTGGGGCAAAAATTGGGGATTGGTCCTGCTTTGAGCGGGGGGTTGGACTAGATGATCTCCTGAGGTCCCTTCCAACCCTGATATTCTATGAAACAAAGAGTTCAGAACAAAAGACCCTTTCTCTCCCCAACTCCTGCCAGGGCCAGCTCTAGGATTTTTGCCGTCCCAAGAAAAATTTTTTTGGCTGCCCCCACTTTTTTTTCCCGTGCCCGGCTCCGCCTCAACTCCACCCCTTTCCAACCCCTTCCCCAAATCCCCAGCCCTGCCTCCTCCTCGCCTGGGCATGCCACTTTCTCCCCCCCCCACAGCTCCCCCCGCAACACCTGCCCTAGCTCACCTCCGCTCCGCCTGCTCCCGTGAGCACGCTGCTGCTCCGCTTCTCCCCCGTCCCTCTCAGGCGAGGGAGAGGCAGTGCGTTCAGGGGAGCAGGCAGAGCAGAGGGGAGCGAGGGCCGGGGGGGCAGAGGAACCACTCCCCGCCCCAGCTCACCTCCACTCCACCACCGCTGCCTACCCCGAGCGCGCCACCTCTCGGCTTCTCCTCCCTCCTTCCCTCCCAGGCTTGCAGCGCAAAACAGCTGTTCGGCGCACAGCAAGCCTGGGCAGGAGGGGGGGGGAAGTGGAGCAGTGGCAGCGCGCTCAGGGGAGCAGGCTGGGGCGGCAGGGGCACAGTTCTAGGGAGGGCATGGCCAGCGCTGGGATGCCACCTCTAGAAATGTGCCGCCCCAAACACCTGCTTGTTTTGCAGGTGCCTAGAGCCCGCCCTGGCTCCTGCTACAGTAGGTCAGATCAGACGGTTGCATTATTACCAGTCTGATTGGGCAGTTTTCATGCCATATTTTTTGAACATTCAGACCATTCTTTCTTGAAAAGCATTGCATCCAGTTCCTTTCCGTGTTCTACCAAGGACCTGGTTTAAGAACTATTAGGTGGTCCAACAAAACCCTGATTCTACACATTTGATCCAAAACACCTTTGTCTTTCCCAGCCTCCACCAAATCACCTAGCTGTGCCAGATTTCCATTTTAAATTAAAATGTAGATTGAATTTAGGTTCTTAACTGCAGTAACATGGGTTCTGATTCAGCAAAGCATTTAAGTACATTTAAATGTATGTGCTTATGTACTGTTAAGCATGTGCTTAAGTGCTTTCGTGAATAGGGATGGACATAAGCACATACTTAAAATTAAGCATGTGCTTAAGTACCTCACTGAGTACTGGGGAGTAATATTTTGAATATCTATCTACAGGCACTTAAGACCAAATTCTGATAACTTTAGTCAAGGGAATAGTACCTCACTCCACAAATAGTCCCACTGAAGTCATAGAACCATAGAATCATAGGACTGGAAGGGACCTCAAGAAGTCATCTTGTCCAGTCCCCTGCACACAAGGCAGGACTATGTAATAACTAGACCATTCCTGACAGGAGTTTGTAAAACCTGTTCTTAAAAACCTCCCATGACAGATCCACAACCTCCCTATGCAATTTCTTCCAGTGCTCAACTACCTGGACAGGAAGTTTTCCTTAATGCCCCCCCTTAAACTTCCTTTGCTGCAAGTTAAGCCCATTGAGGATAGGACAAGAAGCAGAGCTTAAGGAGAATAATTTTTCTCCCTCCTGCTTGTAACAACCTTTTATGTACTTGAAAACTGTTATCATGTCCCCTCTCAGTCTTCTCTTCTCCAGACTAAACAAACCAATTTTTTTCAATCTTCCTTCATAGGTCATGTTTCCTAGACCTTTAATCATTTTTATTGCTCTTCTCTGGGCTTTTTCCAATTTGTCCACATCTTTCTTGAAATGTGGCACCCAGAACTGAACACAGTCCTCCAGCTGAGGCCTAATCAGCATGGAGTAGAGCAGAAGTATTACTGGTCGTGTCTTGCTTACAGCACTCCTGCTAATACATCCCAGAAGGATGTTTGCTTTTTTTGCAACAGTGTTACACTTTTGACTCATATTTAACTTGTGATCAGGTACGATCCCCAGATCCCTTTCCGCAGTGAATGTGTGCATACTTCCCATTTTGTATGTGTGCAACTGATTGTTCCCTCCTAAGTGGAATACTTTGCATTTGTCCTGATTAAATTTCATCCTATTTACTTCAGACCATTTCTCCAATTTGTCCAGATGATTTTGAATTCTAATCCTGTCCTCCAAAGCACTTGCAGCCCCTCCCAGTTTGGTATTATCAATAGAATTACTTGTGGGGAAAGGCACCATCCAACATATATAAATCTGGCTCACAAATACATAAAGTGATGGGCACTGTCAAGGTTCCTTCTCCACTCTGAACTCTAGGGTACAGATGTGGGGACCTGCATGAAAAAACCCCTAAGCTTATTTTTACCAGCTTAGCTTAAAACTTCCCCAAGGTACAAACTATTTTACCTTTTGTCCCTGGACTTTATTGCTGCCACCACCAAGCGTCTAACAAAATATAACCGGGAAAGAGCCCACTTGGAATTGTCTTTCCCCGCAAAATCCTCCCAAACTCTACACCCCCTTTCCTGGGGAAGGCTTGATAAAAATCATCACCAATTTGCATAGGTGAACACAGACCCAAACCCTTGGATCTTAAGAACAAGGAAAAAGCAATCAGGTTCTTAAAAGAAGAATTTTAATTGAAGAAAAAGTAAAAGAATCAGCTCTGTAAAATCAGGATGGTAAATACCTTAAAGGGTAATCAGGTTCAAAACATAGAGAATCCCTCTAGGCAAAACCTTAAGTTACAAAAAGACACAAAAACAGGAGTATACATTCCATTCAGCACAACTTATTTTATCAGCCATTTAAACAAAACAGAATCTAACGCATATCTAACTAGATTGCTTATTAACCCTTTACAGGACTTCTGACTTGCATTCCTGCTCTGGTCCCGGCAAAAGACACGCACAGAGAGAACCCTTTGTTTCCTACCCCCCCTCCAGCTTTGAAAGTCTCTTGTCTCCTCATTGGTCATTTTGGTCAGGTGCCAGCGAAGTTATCTTTTTTCTTCTTAAGCCTTTACAGGTGAAAGGGTTTTTCCTCTGGCCAGGAGAGATTTAAAGGTGGTTAGCCTTCCCTTTATATTTATGACACGCCCCCCAAATCACAGATAGGGTGAAACGCTGGCTGTGATTTCTTCCTGGAGCTCTAGGAGAAAACAGAGTTAATAAGATACATGTACCTCTAAATATACTACCAAGTACATAAACACTAACAATATTTTCCACATCTCAAGGACGATTTTAACCAGTTGATTCTGGGAAACTTTCATGGGAGAGTGCATCAGCCACTTTGTTAGAAGCTCCTGAGATGTGTTGTATGTCAAAATCAAAATCTTGGAGAGCTAAACTCCACCGAATAAGTTTTTTGTTATTTCCCGTGGCGGTATGAAGCTACTGTAGCGCAGCATGGTCGGTTTGCAGGTGGAAACGCCGTCCCCAAACGTATGGGCGTAGCTTTTCCAGAGTGTAGACAATGGCATAACATTCTTTTTCACTGACTGACCAGTTGCTTTCCCTCTCAGACAGCTTCTTGCTGAGAAACACTACAGGGTGAAATTCTTGATCCAGTCCTTCCTGCATTAAAACTGCTCCCACACCACGCTCGGACGCATCTGTGGTTACTAGGAACGGTTTGTCAAAGTCTGGGGCCCTTAGCACAGGGTCAGATATGAGTGTCGCTTTAAGCGGGTTAAAGGCCTTCTGACACTCTTCGGTCCACTGAACGGCATTTGGCTGTTTCTTTTTGGTTAGGTCTGTCAGTGGGGCAGCAATTTGGCTGTATTGCAGTACAAATCGCCTGTAATATCCGGCCAAGCCTAAGAAAGATTGGACTTGTTTCTTTGACTTTGGGACAGGCCACTTTTGGATAGCATCCACTTTAGCCTGTAGGGGGCTGATAGTTCCTTGACCCACCTGGTGTCCAAGGTAAGTCACTCTGTTTAGGCCTATTTGACACTTCTTAGCCTTAACAGTTAGTCCTGCCTCCCTTATGCACTCGAAGACTTTTTGTAGATATTCCAGGTGTTCTGCCCAGGAATCCGAAAATATGGCCACATCGTCAAGGTAGGTGACTGCATATTCTCCTAATCCTGCTAGGAGACCATCTACAAGTCTTTGGAAGGTGGTGGGTGCATTCCGCAGCCTGAAAGGGAGTACATTAAATTCATACAGCCCGATATGTGTGGTGAATGCTGACCTTTCCTTGGCGGATTCATCTAGCGGTACCTGCCAGTACCCCTTGGTTAAGTCCAAGGTAGAGATGAACTGGGCCCATCCCAGTTTCTCTAATAATTCATCTGTGCGTGGCATTGGATAGTTCTCTGGGCGAGTTACAGCATTTAGCTTACGGTAGTCCACGCAGAAATGTATCTCCCCATCTGGTTTGGGAACTCGAACCACTAGAGATGCCCATGCACTGCCAGAGGGGCGGATTACCCCCATCTGTAGCATATCCTGGATCTCCCGTTCTATAGCAGTTTTAGCTTGAGGAGACACCCGGTAAGGTTGGACCCTAATTGGGTGAGCATTACCTGTGTCAATGGAGTGGTATGCCCGTTCAGTCAGTCCTGGGGTGGCTGAGAACGTTGGCGCGTAGCTAGTGCACAGCTCCTTGATCTGCTGTCGCTGCATACGCCCAAGGTTCATGGACAGTTTCACCTCTTCCATGCCACCAGCACTTTTCCCTTCGTAGTAGACACCTTCAGGCCACTCAGCGTTATCTCCTCCCTGGGCTGTAAACTGACAAACCTTTAATTCTCTGGAATAAAAGGGCTTTAGAGAATTAATATGGTACACCTTAGGCTTTCGGTTGGAGGTGGGGAATGCTATGAGATAATTAACAGCACCCAGGCACTTCTGGACCGTGAATGGCCCTTCCCACGACGCTTCCATTTTATGGGCCTGGAGCTCCTTTAAGACCATGACCTGGTCCCCTACTTCGAAGGAATGCTCTCTGGCATGTTTATCATACCAGGCTTTTTGCTCTTTTTGAGCATCCTGTAGGTTTTCTTTAGCAAGGGCTAAAGAAGTTCGGAGGGTGTTTTGTAGGTTGGTTACAAAGTCCAGAATGTTAGTTCCTGGAGAAGGTGTAAACCCCTCCCATTGCTGCTTCACCAACTGTAATGGCCCCTTAACCTCGCGGCCATATACAAGTTCAAATGGTGAAAACCCTAAACTGGGATGTGGTACAGTTCTGTAGGCAAAGAGCAACTGCTGCAACACTAGGTCCCAATCATTGGAGTGCTCATTTATGCATTTACGTATCATGGCCCCCAAAGTCCCATTAAATTTCTCCCCCGGGCCATTTGTTTGATGATGGTAAGGGGTGGCAACCAAGTGATTCACCCTATGAGCTTCCCAAAGGCTTTCCATAGTTCCTGCCAGGAAATTAGTTCCTGCATCTGTGAGGATGTCGGAGGGACAACCTACTCTGTCAAAAATGTCTGCTAGTGCCTGGCACACACTTTTAGCCCTGGTGTTGCTTAGAGCTACTGCTTCCGGCCATCGGGTGGCAAAATCCATGAAAGTCAGTATGTACTGCTTTCCTCTGGGTGTCTTTTTCGGAAAAGGATCCAGAATATCCGCAGCTACTTGCTGAAATGGAACTTCAATGATAGGGAGTGACTGGAGAGGGGCTTTGACCTGATCTTGGGGTTTTCCCACTCTTTGGCATACCTCACAAGACCGGACATAGGTAGAAACATCCTTGCCCATTCCCTCCCAGTGGAATGACCTCCCCAAATGGTCTTTGGTCCTGTTCACCCCAGCATTGCCACTAGGATGACTGTGGGCCAAGCTCAAGAGCTTTACCTGGTACTTAGTTGGAACTACCAACTGTCTCTGAGGATGCCAGTCTTCCTGGTGTCCACCAGAAAGAGTTTCCTTGTATAAAAGTCCTCTTTCTACAACAATCCTGGATCGATTAGAAGAGATGACAGGCAGTGTGTTGCTCCATGCTGCGGTCCAAGCTCTCTGGAGGTGTTCATCTGCTTCCTGTTCAGTCTGGAACTGTTCCATTGATGCTGGAGACATCAGTTCCTCATTGGATTGTGGACCTAGGCTTGGTCCCTCTGGAAGCGATGTAGGGGATGGGGCTGTTTCCGTTGACTGTGAACCGCTCTCCACTGGTGCACTATGTTGGGTTTCAGGCTCCGGCTGAGCCTCTTGTGTAGGGTTATCGGCTGCTGCCGGTTCCGGTCTCTGGGACTGGGTCCACTACTGCTGTTGCAGACGTTGGCATGGGGTCCGGGTCCATCACCTCTGACCGGGCCCTGGTAGAAGTTTCCGGAACAGATCTAGGTGTGACAGCTTGCTTAGCCTGACTGCAGGTGACCATTCCCACCCTCTTGGCTAGTTTCACATGATTGGCCAAGTCTTCCCCCAACAGCATGGGGATGGGATAATCATCATATACTGCAAAAGTCCACGTTCCTGACCAGCCCTTGTACTGGACAGGCAACTTGGCTGTAGGCAAATTGAAAGAGTTGGACTTGAAGGGTTGAATTGTCACTTGGATCTCTGGGTCGATTAAATTGGGGTCCACTAAGGAAGCATGGATAGCCGACACTTGTGTTCCGGTGTCCCTCCACCCGGTGACCTTCATCCCGCCCACTCTCACAGTTTCCCTCCGCTCCAAGGGTATCTGGGAGGTATCTGGGCCTGAGGACCTCTGGTGTGATTCCGGTGCAATGAACTGTAGTCTGTTGGGGTTCTTGGGGTAGTTGGCCTTCACATGCCCCGGCTCGTTACATTTAAAACATCGTCCAGCTGACGGATCACTGGGGCGAGGTGGGTTGCTGGAGAATGGTGTGGCAGGACGATAAGGTGTCTGGAATATTCCTTGGTGTGTAGTTGAGGTCTTGGGCTGCCCCCAGTAGTAGGGTGTGGTCTGAGGGTGTCCCTTCTGGTATCTGCTCCAACTGTGACCAGGGTTATTCCTCTCTCCTCCCTCCACCCATTTTGTTCTGCCTTGCCCCGCCTCTCTGGCGGTCCAGGACTGCTCGTATCGATCAGCATAAGAAGCAAGACTTTCTGCTGAGTCCATTTCCTTATCCCATAAACACTGTTTTATTTCCTCCTTTGGGCATATTCAGGAATTGCTCCTGAGCTATCAAATCACACATTCCGTCAAAGCTAGTGACACCCCTTCCTTGGACCCATTTATCTAACAGATCCTTCATCTGGTTTAGATAAGCCACATTACTTAGTCCAGGCCCTCTCTTAAGGGTTCGAAATTTTACTCTGTACGTTTCAGGTGTAATTTGAAATTGCTTTAAAACCAAATCCTTGAACTTCTCATAGTAAGAAGCCTCATCAATAGACTTCTTATTGAATATGTCCAGAGCTCTTCCAGTCAATTTTGTGACCAATGTGGTCATCTTGTGAGCTTCAGGAATTTTATGGAGAGTGCACAGTCTCTCAAAGGTTAGAAAATATTCAGCAATATCACTGGATTCATCACACTGTGGACATAGTCGCTCCCATTTGTTGATTGTTGGGGATTGTTAGGGTTAACCAGTAGATTCCGCTCAGCTCTTACCTTCTCCATCTCCAGTGCATGCTTCCTCTCTTTTTCCTTGTCCTCCAGTTCTTTTTCCCTTGCCTCCGTAGCTTTCCTGTGGGCAGCCTCTAGGGCTTTTTCTGCCTCTTTCGCTGCCTCCATTTCTTTGTCCTTTGCTTCCATAGCTCTCCTGTGGGCAGCTTCTAGGGCTTTTTCTGCCTCTTTCGCTGCCTCCAGTCTGGTTAACTCCAATTTGTGTTGTGCCTTGGTTTCTGTCATGGTAGCCTCTCTGTTTTTAACTAACTTTACACCCGAGAGTTAGAAATCAAACAAACAAACAAACAAACAAAAAACTTGGCTTGTCAAAAAAAAAATAGGTTGTGCTGTAACCGGATACCGATGTTCTTTGATAATGATTGTCAGCCTACAGAAAAATCCTTAAAAAAACAAAAAACAAAAAAACAACTAACACCTTTGTCTCCAGGCAAATAGACAGAAAACCCCTCTAGTTGCTCTTAGGGAAAAAAAAACAACCCACCTCTTCAGGTCTGTGAAGACTTGTGAATTTCCCTGCAGGAGGTTAACTACCCGGCCTTTAGGTAGAGAAAACTCCAGCTCAGAAAAGACAATTCCCTTTTGTCTCTGCTCTGGCCCCCAAGCAGAGACAAAAAAAACCCCCCTCTAACTGCTTTCCAGCTGCCCAAAGGAAAAAAAATTTCCTTTTTAAAATCTGTGCTTCTGGTTCAAAAAATCTCAAATTGATCTCAAAATGATTTCAAGTTAATCCCACCGCTCTGCCACCATGTCAAGGTTTCTTCCCCACTCTGAACTCTAGGGTACAGATGTGGGGACCTGCATGAAAAAACCCCTAAGCTTATTTTTACCAGCTTAGGTTAAAACTTCCCCACAGTACTAACTATTTTACCTTTTGCCCGTGGACTTTATTGCTGCCACCACCAAGCGTCTAACAAATATATAACAGGGAAAGAGCCCGCTTGGAAACATCTTTCCCCCCCAAATCCTCCCAAACCCTACACCCCCTTTCCTGGGGAAGGTTTGATAAAAATCATCACCAATTTGCATAGGTGAACACAGACCCGAAACCTTGGATCTTAAGAACAAGGAAAAAGCAATCAGGTTCTTAAAAGAAGAATTTTAATTGAAGAAAAAGTAAAAGAATCAGCTCTGTAAAATCAGGATGGTAAATACCTTACAGGGTAATCAGGTTCAAAACATAGAGAATCCCTCTAGGCAAAATCTTAAGTTACAAAAAGACACAAAAACAGGAATATATACTCCATTCAGCACAACTTATTTTATCAGCCATTTAAACAAAACAGAATCTAACACATATCTAACTAGATTGCTTATTAACCCTTTACAGGACTTCTGACCTGTATTCCTGCTCTGGTCCCAGCAAAAGACACACACAGACAGAGAGAACCCTTTGTTCTCCCCCCCCCCCCCCCCGCTTTGAAAGTATCTTGTCTCCTCATTGGTCATTTTGGTCAGGTGCCAGTGAGCTTATCTTTTTTCTTCTTAAGCCTTTACAGGTGAAAGGGTTTTTCCTCTGGCCAGGAGGGATTTAAAGGTGGTTAGCCTTCCCTTTATATTTATGACAGGCACCATAGAAGAACTTAGGCTGGAGAAGGAGAGAGCACATGCAGTCACCATGGTATCCTGGAGCCAGTCTACCAGTACCCTGATATGTGAATGAATTGCACTTGATATTAATTGCACAAAAGTATATTTGCATCTTCCGAGAAAAGCAGAATTTACAGGACTGTGCTAAGTACTGTTGTCTTTGCAGGTTATGTCAGTACCCCTCCTCCCTGAACTTTCCTCCCTGAATTTAGGAAGATATAGAGCGTATTGCTTTGTTAGTCTCAGTATTTTGTATGCCTGTATCCTCCCACTGCAAAAGTGTAGCACTGCACGTGTTCTTGGGATAAATCAGACCCACAGAACTCCGTGGTCCAAGAAATGTTTACAGCAGCACTTTCACTCTTCTAGCTCTGTTTAAATACCAAGGCTTGCCCAGATCTGCCTCTGACAACTTCTGAACTGGATTCTAATCCTGCTGTACTCAGCTGTCAACAATAAAGATTTTCACGTCTCAGAACATCTGTGTAATTAGTTGTTTTGTTCGTTTGATCTTTTAACGTGTTGCAGGGTGATTCGCTCACCCGCATTTGGAGAGAGAGGTTTGCAAATTCTCCCACTCGCCTTCTGCAGCCCCCTCCCCACCGCTTTTGGAGGGCGCGGACAAGACAATCCGTGCTGTGGCTTCCATTCTGACACCACTGGGAGGGAATTGGGGGGCTCGCAGGGCACCTAAATGCTGCCTAAGCCTCTTACTGGCTCTCTGCGCAGGGCTGACCAGTACTGTTGTTTTAGCATTTACAACAAGCTGCATTTACACTAGGAAGTTTGACTGTGTCAGTGGGCTTTGGGTCAGACCTATAAACAGTTCCATGAGGATGGGCGGCACGTATCATGGGCTGGGGGAGGCTGTGCCCTCAAAACAGCCCTGCAGGGCCCCACCAACGCTCCTTCCGGATACCCCCCCTCCTGCTTGCCCTTCCCCCTTGCTCCAGCCCAGGCAGGCTGGCTGCTCCTCTTTAGGGAAGCATGCTGGGGCTAGTGCTTGCAGCTAGGTTTAAGGCTAGGGCTCTCGCAGTCGGTCTGCAGCTGGGACTTGGTTGTGGCTGGGGCTGCCCAGTGCTGGGGAGAGGCTGTTGGCACTGGGGCTGACCCCTCTGTGTTCGGGGGGGCTGGAGGCTCTGGGCTTAGAAGCCGCACGTTGCCTTCCTGCCTGCCTGGTGCTTGGGTTGAGAGGGCTGCATGCTGCCTGCCTGGTGCACTGCGGGGGGGCTCTGGGCTCCAGCGCGGGAAGGAGGGCAGAAAGGGTGGGGCTGGCCAGGGGCTAGCCTCCTCGAGCCAGAAGGTCACCCGCCACGCATGTCCATGAGGGTTTCAGTCACCTAACTTCAGAAGCCCAAGATATAAAACTGGTCTGTGTTGCTTTAATAGAATCTGGACAATGATAGATGGGTCCAGACTGGACTACTGCAGCATGCTTCATGGTCCATGGAGCTACTTCTGAAGACCGCTCTGAGGCTACAACCAGTGCAGAAGGGCTCAGCCCACTTGTTCGCTGGGGATGGTCGTAGGGAGCATATTACACCCATGGGCTAAAGACTGCATTGCTTTCCTACTTGCTTTCAGCATCACTCAGTGTGTTGGTATCAACATTTAAAGCCCCACATTGTTTGGGTTCTGCGTACCTTGTAGACCGACTCTCCTCCCAAGGCACCATTGCAGAAATTGAGATCAACTGGGTCTGAACATGATGTGTGGCCGTTCTCAGTGGAAGGCCCTCAGTTCTGGAACTACTCTCTATGTTGGTCCTGCAGATCCTGAAGCATGGGCGCATGGCAAATCTGTTAATCAAGTAGGGCTAGATTGTGGTTAGATTTGCCCTCAAGGGTGCATTGCTATCTTACCGTGCTGGTTTTCTGAGATTCTCTAGAGTATTTCTGATGTCACTCTTCTGCACCGTGTTGTTTGCAGTGGAGCAGGGATAAGAGCAGATGCAACTTCTGTGTTGTGCTGTATGGGGGCCACGATGCATGGCTGGCACATTAACTTGGGGTCCTCATTCTAGTGCTGTCTTGAGCTACTGACTCTAGCATCCTTCATAAACAGGTGGAAGGATTGACTCCTCCTAGCTGAATTGACCACATCCTGTGGAGGATATGGTACATGGATAGCATGTTAGCCTGGTCCCTCTTACAGCCTTTTTGAACTCATGCCTCTTGCGCAGTAAGAGAGGATCCCTACAGACTCTTTCCCCCTCTTGTGTTTGAGTTCAGTGCAGGGTAAGACCTAGCGAGGCATATCCATAGGTTTTATTTCCCCTTGATGATTGCTCCTCTGTTTGATTGTTGTTTCCCACTCACACATTAATACATCAAACTGATTCAGGATATTTGTACATAACTGATACATTCATACCATGATACTGCAGATATTTTGTGCAGTTCAAATTCTGCTCTCAGCCCTGCTGGCAGATGGACCTGAGCCAAATCTCAGTGAAGCCAAGGGGAAAGACTCCCATTCACTTCCGATGAGGCTGGAGCAGGCCTTCAGTCTGCAGTTTCTCCATGAACTTGAACAGAGCTACTGAGCTTTTTACATAGGTATAACTGTAAGCAGGGGTTGCACCAGTGACTGTGGCAAAGTTGATAACAGTGTCCCTTTCCCTTGACGGATCAGCTGTTACTGGGTATTTCAGCTTCCCTCTCACGCTCATATGGGATCTTCCCAGTCACTGGGAATCCTGAAAGTTGCCAAGCTCCTGCAATTCCTTTGGTGCAAGAGTTTCAGGAGCTCAGCACCTCCTCTTGGGGTTTAATCCATTGTTATGCTCGGAGGGCTAGGTGTGTTGAACCGTAGGCCCCAATATCTTTATGCCATTGGTCCTTAAGGCCATTGATACAAGTGGATAGATAGTTGGAACTCCATAGTTCATTTGCAACTAGGCCTTTCTGCTGAGCTGGCCAACATTGGTGTCAATTAGTACTGGCTCTTCTGGTGGTTTTGTGATCTGGGCTCTTGTCCATTAGGAGCTGGATTGAGACAAGGCACTTTAGAAAATGCTCAGTAGGGATCAGTTCTCCCTGGCGCAGGGATATGAACTGGCCTAGCTAATGATCCCGTACTATCTAACTTCTGTCTAGGCCACCAGCCCCATTTCACACAGATGACCAAGAATTTAATAATTTTATTAAGATAATGTTGAAATAAAAAGAAAACGGTACAGAGTTCAAGCACAGAAGTTTCTGGTTATCAGGGAATAAGGTACAGATTATCAAGGGGTGTGAAATTCGGTTTAGGAACAGGTGGCGTAAGGAATACATAATCTGCAATCTCCCTGATTGGGGGTAAAAGTTTAACCGGTCAAAGTACAGACATAGAGATATGGGGCTATGTTGTCCATATAAGGGAACCATTTTGGGTCAAAAGAAAAGGAGTACTTGTGGCACCTTAGAGACTAACAAATTTATTTGAGCATAAGCTTTCGTGAGCTACAGCTCACTTCATCAGATCATCCGATGAAGTGAGCTGTAGCTCACGAAAGCTTATGCTCAAATAAATTTGTTAGTCTCTAAGGTGCCACAAGTACTCCTTTTCTTTTTGCGGATACAGAGTAACACGGCTGCTACTCTGAAACCTGTCATTTTGGGTCAGTAAATTATAGATCTGAGCAAATAATTGGTTTTTAGGTTCATGGGCCAAACCGCAACATCTGAAAAATAATTGAGCTCCATTCGAACCAAAACTGAAGTCTTTTTTTTCTCACCAAAAGGAAAAAAAAAAAAAAGGAAAAAAAAATCATTACAGGTCAAACAAAACATTTTGTTCAACCCAAAACTAATTTGGGGGGGTTTCTTCATTTTGTTTTGGGTCATTTTGGGGTGTTTTTCCACTTTTTAAATTAGCTAATTTTTTTAAATGAAATGCCATTTTGAAATGAAAAATCAAAACATTTTGTTTCTAAGTGGCTGAAAGGAACAGTGTCAACTTTTCTGAAATTTTTTTCCAATTTTTGGGGAGCCAAAACTTGTTCCAAATTCACAAATAGTGGTTTTTGGTGAATACACTATTCCCTGAAAAAAATTGCCCAACTCTAGTCAGTACTGACCTGGACTGCAATCCCATCAATGACTGAAGGGCGAAAGGCTCCATAATTCATTACGAACTCCCTGAGCCAACTGCTTCTCCAAGTAATACGAATAACAATAGTACAATTTAAAAAAGTATCTGTGACGTTTGTATGGCTGCATGTAGAAATTTGATCTTGTAATAACCCACAGTCCAGGGGGGTCTTTATTTTTAACATAAACAGATCACGTACTGGCTTGCAGGCATGCGCGGGGGCCTGTTTTTTTTGCCGTTAATGTCCATGGGATGTTTGCCGCTAGAGTTGAGCTTAACCACATTTTGGTCCTAAAGCTCTTATCTGACCCACCTGAGCAGTCCTACTGGATTTGTGTGAGTAGGATCACCCGATTGGATCAGACCTGTGGTCCATCCTATCCAGTCTCTGACAGTGGCGGCCACCAGATGACCAGAGGAAGGTGCAAGAACCCGACAGTGGGGAGTTGTGGGGTAATCTGCCTCCTACACATAGCTCTCATCCTGGTCTCTAGTTAGAGATTAGCTAAGACCCAAAGTACACAATGCAGCATGAAGTTTATTATCCCTTCCAAAATTATTGTTGTCATTAATTATAACAACTCTGGACATTCTTGATGTCCATGTAAATGTTCAGTCCCTTTCTGTTAAGTCCTTGGCTTCGGTGACTTCTTGTGGCAGAAAGTTCCAGAGGTTCAATCACATGTTGAGTGAAAACGTATTTCTTATCATAGGTTTTGAATTTCCCACCACTGAATTTAATTGAATGTCTGCTTGCCATGTGTTATGGGAGAACAGAAGTTCCCAATCTACCTTCTCTACATTCATTATTTTAAATGCTTTCATTATGTCCCCTCGTTTTAAGATGAGTGCGGTATTGTCCTCTGTAATTTATCTGATGTGTAAAATCAGGAGTCTAGGGCCAGATTCTGCCACCCTTACTCACATAGAGTAGTACTTTGCTTCTCAACTAGTTGCACTGAGCTGAACGGGGCTACTCAAATAGTAAGGAGCTACTCCCCATGAGTACGAGCAGCAGGATGTAGCCCTTAATTTGTGCCGGCCAGACTTTTCTGAAGAAACATTTATCACGCCTAGTTCATGCTAAGTGGATTTTGCAAAGGGTTCTTAAATTTGCACTAATGGAGTTGCCAAACATGCTGCACTAGTGCAGTCTGCAGCCATCAGAGTTTGTCTCTGACAGGAAATGTACTTCAGTTTCCATGTTAAAAGGAGATAATTGAAGGTGCTTTCTTTTTAACCTGGAGCCAAGGCAGAAGTGGATGTGATGGAAGCAAAGGGAATGCATATTTTATCAGCGCATGCTCATATTTGGGTTTAATTTCTGCTTTGATTTATTATGTCCCCTGCTGCACACCTTTCCTCTAATTTTATCAGTAGCATTTAACCTATGAAAAGCAGTTTCTTTTTAGTAACAGACTAGTGCCACTTAATGTTATCCTAACCAAAATGTTTTTCTTAATAAGTGATTTATCAATCTATCTCTTTGTGTACAGCTCCCATCATCTTATTTGAGCACCTGGGCTCCTAAATCTGTTCCACCACTTTGGTACCTTAGCAGCCCAAACACCGCTGTCCAAGTAAATTCAGTGTTAGAATCTGGTTGCCCTACAGTGTCTGATCACAATAAGGAAGGAATCTGGACGAGGTATTTTTGGGTGGATAGAATAGGAGACGGGGATTCTATCCTGTTCACTGTTTTCTAAGCCGAGGTGATAAGTAATAGTGCTTCATTGTGTCATAGCCTTCCTTCATCAGTCTGGAACTTAAAAACACAGTAACAGTTTACTGGTAGGTAGAACGCAGGAGTGGGTAGCAAATATAACCAGCGTATTCCAGGTTCTAAATCTTTGCTAAAAATAATTTTGTGCATTGTTGTGTAGTCATGAAAATATTTTTCTAACTCCCCAACACAAAGTGGATCACGTGACATCCAGTTTCTATTGCTCAAACTCTGGTGGAGTGAGTATACTTACAGATCGGCTGAGTCTGCTCAAAGCTGACATTTTTGGGGCAAAGGTTTGTAACAGGGTCACAGTTTCTAGGCCCTTGCATATGAATTCAGGGCTCCTCTCTTAAGCCAGGCTAAGATCAAGGGTGGAACCCCGTGTAAAGACCTTTTTACCACCCTGCATAAAGATGCAGAATAAACACTGTTGATTCATGCTGGCAGATGGATCTTGTTAGCGTCAACCAGAGTATAAGGGAAATTGAAGTGTGCCTCGAGAGCAGAGAGAACCATGGGCTGGCATAGAGGAGATGCTGTTGGGAAGCCCTAGAAAGTGGATAGATTGGAACCATGCACAGGGTGTACAATGACAGTAATCACCAGGGACCGAAAATGGGACGTACTAAGAGCAGGGGCATTTAGCACTGAGCCTGAAGGGGTATGTCTCCCCAGCGACTGGGAGGTGTGAGCCCCAGCTCACGTAGAAATACATATCCTAGATGGCAGCTCGGGCTAGGCCTCCCGAGGACGCACCCAGCGATTTGGATGGCCTTGTACTTGGGCGGCGCACCCAAGCCGCCACCCAACATGCCAGGGCTATGCTGCTACTCTTAGGGGCTAGCTCAAGCAGAGCTAGCCCATGTGTGTCTGCTCAAGCTGGGAATCCCACTCCCAGCTGCTGTTTACACGTACCCAAGGAGGAACTCCTTTCACTGCTAGCTGTAGCAGACTCCTATCTCCTGTGGACCAGCCACTGGGAGGAAACCCGTAACATTCGATGAACCAGGGGTTACATGTGCAGGCTCCATTTGTAGCATCTGCTTCCAGGTACGTTTGAAGTGATCAAAGCCAAGGAACACCAGGTTCTCATCTCAGTTACACTGATGTAAATCTAGGAGACGCTGACTCCATGCATGTCAGTGGAGTCACTCCAGATTAACACTAGCGTAACTGATAGTAAGATCTCTCCCTTTGGGTGCAGAATTAATTGGACCTCCTAAGCTCATTGTGAGCAAACATAAACCAGTCTGAAAGCCCTGTGGGTTGTAGCTTGAAATGGTATCACTCTCTGAACCAGTTAAACCTGACCCCTGTAGGCGCTGGCTTCAAAACCTGACGGAGATGGGAGAAATCAATGCCTACCTGACTTTCAGTGAGCATCTCCTCAGGTGGCTGCCAGCCACAGAGCTAAGCTCCGGTTCAGCCAGTATCTCACAGGTGTGTGCGTGTGGGTTATTTGCTTCATCTTCACTTGCAGTCTCCATTAACCCTCCTGGACCGAGGGGGAATCAACTCTGACATATGAATGAAAAGAACCACTATGAATCCAGCTGGCCAACAGTAGAGTCTCCCTGCAGAATGAAAAGGAGTACTTGTGGCACCTTAGAGACTAACCAATTTATTTGAGCATAAGCTTTCGTGAGCTACAGCTCACTTCATCGGATGCAGAATGGGGGCCTCACCCAAAGCTCATTGAAGACAGTAAAAAAAGACTGCCATTGACTCTCATGGATGTTGACTCAGGCCCGGCGTATCCTATAGTCAAGTCAGATAGCTCACTAACCACTCTGTGGAATATTACCCAGGGTCAGAGGTACTGTATGATTTCATACAATGACATGCTAATCGTTGTCCTCAGTTGCGTATTTTGGGTCAGTCCTTACTTGGTCAAACGCCTGTTAACGGCAGTGGGAGTTTTGCTGGAGGCTGGAGTGTGGGATTTGACCCGTTAGTAGTCACTGAATTCCACAGGCATGGCTTTTATACTGGGGAGTTCAGTGATTTTCAGTTAGTTCTTTTCGGATCTTCCTCACCTGTGCCCGGGGCTGGATGGCGAATCAGGAGCGAGCTCCTTGGCAGCCTCCTGCCTGCCTTTCACCGAAAGAAATACCTCCTTAAAAACAAACTCAGCAAAATTAAAGGAGGGAAAAAATCTGAAACAAAATCGGGTGGGCTAACCGAGACTGTGCTTACTGTGCCCATTCTCTCTTGCACATGCTCACTGCTGCAGTCCACGCCCAGCCTTTCTTTCATATTGCCTGTTTGGGGCTAGGAGGTGGCTTTGCCACAAGCCCTGTATAAGGGGCCATGTGTGATGATTAGCCTGCTTCCTCTCTCCCATGTGGTCCAAGGGGCAAGTCCTCTGCACCAGCACTTTACCATACTGCCGGTTCATCTGTGCTGGTTGTGGGAGAGGGGGTGGAGTCAAGGATCCGACAACTTCCCAGACCTGCTTGCCCAGTTTCCAGCCCCCTGTACTGGGGGTGGAGTAGCAGCTTTGTGGAGGCCGTTGTCTCACTTCAGCCATACGTGCAGCTGGTGCTGGGAAGCGAGGAGGCATCTTATGCCTTTGTCTCCTCTGTGTGGAAGCATAACATAGGTTCCATCATGCTGTTGGACTGTCAGTTCCTCAGGACAGGAATCTTGTGCTCCTACCTGTTTGCAAGGTGCCTCACAGCCTTCTGGGGCAATGCAAATATTAAATAGTAATGGAGGAGCATTCAGCGTCACAACCACTTGCTGCCAGGCTGAATCTGTTTCATTGTTCCAGGATCAGCTGACACAGCACAACAAAGATGCCATGCATCCAGAGTATACCACAAGGGGGCGTTTTGTTCTGAACAAAGCCTCCATTTTTGTTTGAAAGCAGCATCTCTTGGCCATACAAACGCTATTGAATAAGAGCTTCATTTTAATTTGTTCAGTGCTGGCCACAAATAGGCTTTCACCTTGTTACACTTTATGTTTTGACACTGCTAGCTAGTTTGCAGAGTTGTTAGAGCCATGTTGGTCCCAGGAGACAAAGTAGGTGAGGTCACATCTTTTGGTGGGAGGGACAAGCTTTTGAGCTACACAGAGCACTGCATCGGGTGTGGAGAAGATAAATACAAAGTAGGACAGGTTGTTAAGCATAAGGGGTTCACACATGCTGTAGGAGACCACTTAAAATGAAGTGGGTAATTAACACCTCTGCAGAGGGTTATCAGGAAGACACTCTAAGCCGATGGGAGAGAGCTTCTCCAGTCGGCATAGTTAATCCACCAGACAATGAAAGGATTCAATAATTACAGAGCCGGAGAGAAAGGAAGAAGTAGAGGCAAAGGAAATAAATGTTTTTAGCTGAGATCTGCCATAAAATAGGGAGTTGAGGTGGTGTGGAGATACAAGGAGGCTGTTCCAACTGGTAGGAGTTGCAGAGGAGAAGGCTCTTTCACCAACAGTGACTAAGTAAAGGTAAAAAGTTCAAAGGCTAGATGGGCAGAGAGAAGAGGCAAGAAAGCAGAGAGAGGAACATTCTGTGAGGAAGCAGAAGCAAGAGGCTTGTAAATACAAGACCAAATGGGTCCTCAAGTGAAAGGTATTGTTAAAATTTAAATGACTCTGGGAGCTTTTACCAGCGTCAAAGATGGGTCATAGCACCCACAGAGACGTTGCAGCCACAGCAGGAGGGATAGAAGTGCATGCATGCAGCGCTTAATTTCCTTCAAGCGTTGTAAAAACAGACAAGTGCTGTGCTATATGGATGAAATTCACCCCGTGCAGAGGGTTAACGCATCACCTACTTGAACCCTTAGGACATAACTGATGCACAGATCTTGTGCTGGCTCCCTGAGCACAAGTGAATTTCACCTGTAGGTAAGGAAATGTCGTAGCATGGGATTCCGATTTTGTGTTTCGTGCAGCTGGTCAGGAAATGCTTCTCCTTTTTTCCCTGAATACAATTTTGGTGAAAAAAAAATTTTTTGTCAACAGTTTGTTTGAAATTTTTCCAGATTGTGGATTTTTTTTTAGTGGAAAAAGTTGGGTTGTTTTGGTTGGTGAAAACAAAACAATTTTTGTTTGCTTTTTTTCTCCCAAAATCCCTGAAAATTTTAAACAGAAATGGAGTCTTTAAAAAATTTCTGATTGACCAAAAAGCCATTTCCCCACCAGTAAAAGTTTTGATGGGAAATTTTCCACTAGCTCTAGTGTTTGCCTTCAGGGGCTAATGAAGAGGAGAAGCAGAGATGTAGCTACCAGTGCTGGTACGCATTGCAATCTGGGAGTACTTGTGGCACCTTAGAGACTAACAAACGATGAAGTGAGCTATAGCTCACGAAAGCTTACACTCAAATAAATTGGTTAGTCTCTAAGGTGCCACAAGTCCTCCCGTTCTTATTGCAATCTGGGTGAATCCTAAAAAACCCTTACATAATTGATAGATGTGCAGTCAAAGGGATGTGCTAAACCAGGGCTTTAATGTATACGTTGTGGTGCAAAATAGTACAAATGGCGCAATACAATCCCGAGATGAGTGGTGATCGTAGAAAACACTGGATTCTTTACATTTGACACTCACCTAGCTGGTTCTCTTACAGGTAAACTCGCTGATAACAAAGCTCGTGTGCTGAGATGGGAAACCAAATGTTTACTGTGACATCCAGTAACCCTGCACATTCCTCTCTCTTTACATATAAATTTTCATCATAAGAATAAATGCATACAAGAGTCTGGAATCTCTCCTTGGGCTCTCCAGAGCATAGGTGAAGCAATATAGGTTTAAGAGGCACTGAGGCCAGGCCAGACTTTCAAAAGGGCTCAGCACCCACATCTGGGACCAGATTTTTAAAGGCCCAGCTATTTACACACCTAAATTAAGTGGTGAGATTTTCAGCCTCCCAGCAACGGCTTTTGTTTCAATAGGCCAGATCCGAGTAGGAGTTTTGGCAATGGGCAATGGATCAAGCCCAACGGGAGCTGTTGGATGCTGAGTTCTGTCAAATCTGGCCCCATATGTCTATGGCATAGAGTTTTCAGAATGCAAAATATACAGAAGGGGAAGGGCCATCTAATGAGATGTCTGCTAAGAAAGGTTGGTTTAGTTTTCACAAGCCACCCATGTTCCCGTTGTTTTAATTTCTGCCTCCTGTTTGTTTTTTTTGAACCCTAGAAATGAATTCAGACCTTGGGTAGATGTCAACAGAGTCAAGCTTATAAAAGCTAAGCCTCAATACAAGCCCCCGGACGAGAAAGTGAGCCACGAAACCAGTTACAGCTCTCAATTCAAGGGGGAGCCCAGCAAGCCTGTACAAGCTGATAACAAATTCATCGATCGCAGGAGGATACGCAGCCTGTACAGTGAGCCCTTCCAAGAATCTTCAAAGGTGAGAAATACAGTGTAAGGGGACAAGGGCCAGCACGTGTCTGCAGCAGGGCATAGCTATGAAGACTTCACAGCACTGCTTAGTTTCATTCCACTTCCCATGGCTTATTCATTTCTGGCCGGGGACCCTATTAGGAATCGTTCTCTGACACCCCAGTAAGAGGCATGGGGCTGAATCCTTAGCTGGTGTAGATCAATATAACTGCACTGAAGTCAGAGGTGGGATGCTGGATTACAACAGGTGCAAGATCTGGCCCCAGGACAATCTCTTTGTGTTTGCATTTCCCTGATCTCTAATGTAGATTATTATTACTTGGTAAACACAAAGCTACAAATGCGTTACCTTCTTGTCTTTCACCCCAGTAACATGCTAAGGGCCAGATCCTCCGTTGGTGTAAATGGAGGTAGCTCCATTGACTTCAGTGGAGTTACACTGATTTACAGCAACCACGGATGGGTCTTTAAATGGATCCGATCTGTACAATTTTGGGTCTGGATTTTTTCCTTCATCCCAGAGTTTGGGGTTGTGCAGTTCTTCGAGGTGTTGTTTGGTCCCAATATAAAGAGAGACGGGGTCAGATGGGAAATTCTGCTTCCAGTGGGATTCTGAACCCCACCCCACCCCCCCAAGTCTGGGAGAGAGAATGGGCTGGATCCAGGGTTTTGCTTCGCACCTTCCCCTGATATCATTCCAAGTCCACGCTTGGTGCTGCTGTTTCTTTTGGCAGTAGATGAGCCCCAGGCATCCCATTGTGTTTTTCCTCCATTGTATCAACCTGAGAAAGGAGCGGAATAAGGAGCACGCCCACCCTGCCACCCCGCGTCGGCAGCCCCCCAAACAATGGAACTTATAAAGCATCCAACAGAGGATCCTGTGACTCTTCCCCTCCCCTTTGTTCTGGGCCATCGTTTCCCTTGTCTGATCCCAAAGAAAGGCCACGCCTAATGAGATTGCAAAGGCCACTCCCCAAATCAGCCAGTCAAGGGGGTGACAAAATGTGCCCCCTGCCTCCAGTGACTGACCAGTATCCCTGCATCCTTCTGTGTTTACTCAAAACCTGGGGAGTCCAACATATCACATCAAAAAGCCCCTTTTGCTAAGCTGACCCTAGCAGCCATTGTTCGCAAGGTTGCTGAACGCTGACAGCTGTTTTCCTCAGTGGTGTCCCGACAGCCACATGCATTATGGAGACGTTAGAATGAGACCTTGGACGGCATCCTTAAACAAATACAATAAGGCCCTGAATGACGTCTCCTAATGAGTAGAACTCCTTAGAGCGCTCAGAGTCAGGCCACACATTTAGCTGGCTAAAGCGTAGCTTCATTTACTTCAGTGCCAATATGTCAATATACCTTGTGCAGGACGGTCTGGCGCTTTGTACTTAAATAGCATTAGCCCCAACACTTGACTTAGGGCTTGCCTACACAGAGACTTAGGGCTTGTCTACATAACCCGCTGGATCGACGGGCAGCGATCGATCCAGCGGGGGGGGTCGATTTATCGCGTCGAGTCTAGACACGATAAATTGACCACTGAGCACTCTCCCATCAACTCCGGTACTCCACCGAGACAAGAGGCGCAGGCGGAGTCCACAGGAGAGTGTCAGCAGTCAACTTACCGCAGTGAAGACACCACGGTAAGTAGATCTAAGTAGGTTGACTTCAGCTACGTTAGTCACGTAGCTGAAGTTGTGTAACTTAGATCGATTCTCCCCCTCCCCCCGCAGTGTAGACTAGGCTTAGTGCATGGCAAACTGGGGTGTAAATCAAAGTCTCCGTGTAGACAAGCTCTTAAATGCGAAACATAAATAAATACAAATTGCCATCTCTTTGATGATGTCTCTCTCTAAATCCTGTTTTTCTACCTTTTCCTGTGTGTTTCTGTGTTGGCGGTTTGTATGTTACGTCCATCCAGGTGGAGAAGCGTAGTGTTCAGCCTTCCAAACCAAAAAAGACAACGACGAGCCATAAACCACTGAAAAAGGCCAAAGACAAGCAGATTGCATCTGGCCGGGCTGCCAAGAAAAAGAGTGCTGAGAGCTCCAGTGGGACAAAGCCAGAGGACAAGGAGAAAAGTAAAGAGATGAACAATAAATTGGCTGAGGCTAAAGAGTAAATTTCACTGCACTTTTCTCTCTCTTTTTTTTTCTTTTATTAAATAAAGGCCACAAAATTAATTAGAGGCTTCTAATCTGCTTTTGTTCTGATTGTATTAGAAGCTTGTATGTTTTATTTCCAAGGAGGATTAGGAATCCTCATTTCAGAGGTCAGGTTTTTGGCTTTGCCTGTACGACACAGATCTACACAGAATGATGGGGAGAGGATGAGGAGGGTGGAAGGCACAGAGGATTGTAGGATTACAAAGGTTTTCAATTAATTGTGTGCTGCGAATGTATTAAAAGGCTTGTCTCTTTCCTTGGGCCTGATCCTCCAGTGCTTTGATGGTGTAAAGCTGCCATTTGTTCCACTGGTGCAGGGAATGGGCTCAGTTCTGTTCCCAGGAGCTGATCCCATGAGGCTGAGTGTCCTTTGGAGGTGCTGAGCTTTGTCTTCTCCCATTGGCATCAACAGTATAGGAGAGGTGCTCAATATCTTGCAGGATCAGGCCCTGCAAACCTGGCATAACTCAGTGGAGTCACTCCAGACTCACACTACTGGGACTAAGAGCAGAATTGTTCTCAGAGACATCAATGGGCATTTGGCCCAAGGAAGTGATGAAGGCTCAGATCCCTTGTAAGGAAAGATTTTGGGCTAGATCTTCAGCTGGTATAGATGGGCCATGCCCATTTACACCAGCTCAGGATCTGGCCCTGTGTTGCAGCAGAATGGAAAGTGAAGTAAGGCACAGAGAGAGTCCAGCTGGTTGCAAAGATTTCCTGAATGGGCTTCAGGTCAGACTCTGCAGGTTGTTCCTCCCTGTCATTTTCCAGGATCTGCTTCTTTTTTATGATTTCCGATTTGTTTTGGATCTTGGTCTGATTCCTTTGTTTTTCAGATGCAGATGGATATTGTGTGCAACAGGAGTAGGAGGAGGTTTCAGAAATTGATTCAATTTGCAGACATGGCTTCTTTATGGGTAGCATGGAGCAAGTCACCATTGTTAGCTCTGATTGCATTTTCATACACAGTGCTAGGAAATTGTCACAAGCACAATAGTTTTAAATATACCTGCACATTAAGTCATGGTTGCTCATAATTGTGCGATTGGAGCCATGACTCAGTTATTGGGAGCCCTAACCTCCAACTTGGCCAAATCCTCAAGCTCTCAACTCAGTGTTTATTGTGTCCTTACTCTGGTAAATTCCCACCAATGTCAGTCTGACTCAGTAAACAAAGGCCTGTTTCCCAGCTGGTATCAATTGCATTGCTCTGCTGAAATCGATGGAACTATATTGATTTACACCAGCTGCGAGTCTGGCCCAGAGTGCTGATCTCAGCATTCGGTTCACAGATTCAGCAGGAGCTAAGAGAGCTAAGTACCTTGCAGGATTGCTTTAGCTTACAAAACGGAGACGTTGAACCACCTGGGTAATAAACCCCCAGAGCAGCTGTAGGAATCATTCCTGTTTGGCCTTGGTTAATCCTTTTTGTTATAGCTCAATCCAAGTTGCAAATTTCACTAGGCAAAAGCAACTTGGGATGATGTTAGGTGAGAGCTCCAGGATCATATTGCTGTAGTGGTATTGGAAAAAGGACTATCTTGCTTCTAGATTATATTAGATTTCAGTTAAATACTTGCAAGGGTTTGTTTGTTTTTCTGGAGATGGCGATTTCAGTTTTCAGAATCTAAATGTTTGTCATTTGGTATGTCTGAAAAATTAAAAGGGGTGCCACAATGGAAGGGTAAGAGAAGGTTTCTAAAGATTAAGGAAGTTCTATGCTATGGGAATAGCAAACTTTGTTGGCCCGAGTAATGAATACATGCAAAGTTTAGTGTGTTGTGTAATGTGTCCTGTTTGCCTTGTGCTAACAGCCTAAAGCTTTTGAGTATAAATAAGTGTAATGTTCTGAAATCAGTGGTGTATTTCCAAGTTTAGCTGTGTTAGAACTGTGTAGTATGAACTAACCAGGATGTTTATGTGGAAAAAAAATATATATACATACATATACCTCCAATATTTAGGAGGAAACCAGGGAAATCCTCCAGGAAGTAAAACTGTGGAACTGTTTGCGAATGTAATGCATTTTTGACATGCATGCTTCATGGAGAACCTCACTGAACTGTCTATAATGGTCATCACTATTCCGAGTGCTCAGAAATTGAATGGATGTTGCGCAACTGCAAACCTCAGTTCTGTCTGCGAGTGCAGAGTAGCTCAGCAAAGGGTTTCATTGAACTCATGAAAGAGAACGCATGTTCCTTGCATCAAAACGGAGGTTTGTTAACTTTTCGGAGAGAGCTGAGCCTCAAAGACTCTGTGACGCTTGACCTGTTGACGGATGCCTCCGTTCACCGTTACACTTCTCTGGCCGTGCCTACGCTGACAAGCTGACAGGGCCACCGCTGTACCCATGCAGCCGTGCTGCTCTCACAGCGCTCGTGTAGCTGCAGGATGCCAATAGGAAAGAGCTCTCCTGTCGCCACAATAAAACCAGCTCAACGAGTGGCAGTAGTCATGTCGGTGGGAGAATGTCTTGCCACTTATGCCAGCAAAACTTATGTCGCTCCAGGAGGTGTTTTTTTCACGCCCCTGAGCGACAAGACTTTGCTGATGTACGTGCTAATGTAGACATGGCCTCCATAACATACCTCCTTATCTCAGGTAGAGGATAGCAACAGTTAAGATGATGAAGCATCAGAGCAGTTAAAGCGTGAAAGTAGTTTACAATAGCCAGAAACACTGGCTCCCTCACACAGGAGAGAGACTGTATCCATTCATTGCAGAGGATCGTTCATTTTTGCCCATTAGCATCCATATTAATGCGTCACTAAGTGCCAAGTCCACTGGAAGTTAATGGGACTAAAATGGGGCCCTAAGAGATTTAGCAGTAAGTCCCTTGGATAGGCCCAATTTTGTCCCTATATGTGCACACTATTGAGGGCCCCAGGCATGCATTGAAATGCATAGTTTGGCCCGGGGATTAGTATTAGGAGATATAATAAAATCAGGTCTTAAGGTCAAACTCTTCGTTGAGTTGCACTCCATGCTAGCCCACTGACGTCAGATGGGTTACGTGCGGCATGTCTCAGCACAGAATTTGGTCCTAGGGGCCTCATCTTGCCTTAGTTTGTGATGGAACTCCTACCAATGTCAGCTGTGTGCCTGGATTCAGGACAGTGTATAGCCCTCCACCTGCTTTCTCATTGCTCCGACATAATATCCACAGAGTGAATTTAACATTGATCAGAAAGGAGATGAAATCTTTGCTCATTCAAGTCCACTTTGGATGCTAAGCTTGTGGCTTTAATTTGGCAAGAATTTATTCTCTGATTTTGGGTTTCCAACTGCCACAAAGGCAGTTATACTTCATTACCAATTTATCATATGTTTTGCTCTCCTGGTTAAAAAGTGCTTGCTTTATCCTTGTGAGAATTGCTATGGTTTTGACCACCTGCTTTCTTATTTTCACTATGTCTTCTTATTGTGCTGTCACTCCCTTTTGCAAGATGGTGCTAAATGCCAACAGGCTTCTTTTTCTGACTGCTTTGCAAATCCATCATCCGCTTCCTCATCTGCAATGTTTCTGGTGTAAATACATGACTCCCATGTACTCTTGCCTTTTCGAGGCAGTTAGGAAGTGTCTAATTACTATTTTGTGGCCTGGCTTTGGTTGCATATCACAAATTGTCTCTGTAATGTGTTGAGCACACCACCTCTTGGTGCTACTTCATTCTTGCTGTTAGTATGAGAATGATGAAACAAAAAGATTAATGTATAGCCAATTGATTGTGACGTGCTTGTGATCTTTGCTTGCTCAAAGGGTTTTTTTTCCCCAATGATAAATAAATGCTGAAGACGAATACCACCTTCTTGATCTTGTTTTCTCGCTAAGAAGCACAACTGAGTAAGTGAAGGAAGCACCCTTTCCAATGTTTTACATTGGGAGAGCCATGCTGAGTTTCATATTGCAGAGATAACAGTGAGAGGCTGCAATCTGGCTCTCTTCAGATGGCTGCTAAAGTCACATAAGCATGAACTGAGGGCTAAACATTGGCAGAGATGAAGATGGACAGTGAAGTCATGTGAACGAAGCAGGTAGTTTGGATTTTATTTCTAATCGGTGACGTGTTGAACAGAGGTCTCCTGCTCCGTGCCCCTGTGTGCAGGAGGTTACTGGGCAAGACTCTCTGCGCCTTGCTGCTGTTCGGATCACAGTCAGCCAGGCCACAGAAACATGGCCCAATGCGGAGGAGGAGAGGAGCTCCTGCCAAGAGCATGATGGCTGAGTTATTAGCACTCATACCTGGCATTCCGATAAAGCCACTTAAAGCCCATTGAAGTCAATTGGGAGTCTTTCCATTGCCCTCAATGGATTTTGGATCAGGCCTTGAGCGCAGAAACTTACGCTCAGGGTTCTCTGACATGATCATATAAAATGAAAGCTGCCCAGCGGTGAACTAACAATGGCACATCCTCAACCACAAGCCGGGAAACTCAGAATCCTACTCTCAACACCAGCGCTTGCATCCTATCTTGCCAACAGTCATATCCAGGTATTAGGAAGAGTTGGTGCCCATTCACAAGCTGGTCCATATGCATAGATGACCAGCAGCAGGGGGCTTACACAGGCAGTCTATATGAAGCCAAACAATTTTTTGACCAAGGTCCATAAAATCCGTGCTGGGAAAATAGTGCATTTGTTTTGCCTGACTTTTTTTTCAGTGGTAATTAGGCGACAAAGGGTTAAAAATACATGTTGGAACATGTACTATATTGGCTACATGAGGGAGGAAGAATGGTCTTATTTTGAGCAGTGGATTGGAATCCAGGACTCCTGAGTTCTGTTTCTGTGTGCCACTGATTGGGGCAAGTCACAGATTAATTTATTTGTGCCTCAGTTTACCCATCTAAAGCTAATAATACCCAACCACCAAGATGTTCTTCAGGGGCTTAATTAACTGAGTATGAAGCACTTTGAGCACCTTGGATGAAAGTTTCTGTGTAAATGCAAAGTATTGGTGTAGATAGTAATGTAAATGTGATTCCTAGCTGGGAAAAAAGATGAAGGGTAGAGGGGGAAGGGGTGATATTTTGGCTTCAAGTTATGAACAGCCAGAGAACTTAATTCAGCTTTTTTCATCCAGATCTGTAAGCTTCTGCCTTGAATATTACCTCTATTCTCATTTAATGAATGCTACGTTAACACACTGGGCCAGATCCTCAACTGGAGAAAATCTTCTGTCCTTGGGCCAGATTTGTGGCTGTTGTCTGTTGGCATAGCACTATTGACTTCAGTGGCACTATGCCCATTCAGACCAGCTGAGAAACTGGCCCATGTAAAAAAAAAATGACATTATACCGTATGTCCTACCAGATTTCACACCCATGCCTAGTCTACAAACAATCTGCTAAATATATTCCATTTCCATCAAGTGCTGAAAACAACACCCTGTTCTAGCCTCAGCAACTTCTCAGAGACACACACGTACCAACCTGTGGTCAAGCATGACAACCATACAGCCGTAAAACGTTTCAGCTGCTCTAAGGGTGTCTCAGCCACAGCTCTAATTTCCAGAGCTGTGTTTGCCTTCAGCTAGATCGGGTAGATAGGGAAAATGTGTGTCATTAAGAGTACGCAATTTGGATGTGTGTGTTTGTAATTGTGGGAGCTCATCAGAATTGTTTTCATACATCCAGTATTTATGCACCCGGATCTGACCTACCATTGAATCACTGAGCACCTCTGCTTAGCATTCCAACAAGAACCTGCAGGAAACCCCCATGCGCAGTGCTGGAAAACGTGATTTAGAATTAGCTGTGAATTTCAAGCGCTACATATATGTGAATAATACATTTTGAAGAGACTGTGTGGCCTAATGAATGAAAGATAGGCTTAGACACCAGGAACTCTTGGGGGGCTAATCACAGGTCTGCCTCTGACTCACTGTGTAGCATGGAGCAAGTCACTTACTGACACAATTCATCTGTCTCAGAGGGGTGTTGTGGGACTATCCGTACAAAGCTTTGAGGACAAGCATTATTTAAAAAGGGATGTTATGCTTTGTAGATCACTTAAAATGTGGAGAGACACACCCGAATGAGCACAGTGTTGGATATGAATTTAGGGGAGAAAAGATTTAAAAGAATTGAAATGTATAAATTAAAACAACCAACGGTCAACTTTACTTCACTACACCCTCAGAAACCGAATGTTTGAGGTTGGCTTGAGCTACCAGTAGCTGGCCAGTCAAAAAATGGTTAAATCTGACAAAATACACTAGATTTCCCTTCACAATTGGCTATTTTTAGGTTGCCTGGCTGGCTAAGATGTGGCTTTGGATTGAGATATTCCAAGTTGTGTGTCTAGATCTCCGGATCATCTTCGAAAATCTCAAATTTTTAAACTAATCAGTCCCAATTCCTGACTGTTAAAGTCCAAGTAAGTCAAGAATATATCTCACTGGTTGATGCGCTACCCGCAGAGATGAGTCCTGTCTTTTGTGTCTCAATATTGTAGGCATTAGGATATACGGGGCCATCTGCCACTGCCAAAGAGAACAGGAATGTCAAGGCAGAAGTCTCTGTCATTGCTGGTGTTTCCCAATGTCTAGAAATAACTGTGTTCTTCTTTCAACAACTGCAGCATCAGAAACTAAAGAACTATACTGGAACAAGAAATGTTTCTCTAAGTGTGGACTTGAATATATGCTAGCATTGAGTGCTAAGAATATTATCCCCAGTGCTGTAGCAAAATACCCTGGTGCTTCCATCTTCCTAACCAGATCTTGGCCAGATCTTGGCCACCTATCTGCAGTAGCTACTTGGTAAGTCTGATTTAACTGTGGGTTTAAGGGCCCAATCATACAGATCCTTACTCATGTGAGTAAATCTATTGAAATTACTAGGATTACTCACACGAGTAAAGGTTTGCAGGCAGGGGTAATAAACCCCTGATATTTGATGACCGGTGGCTCATGGTGAAGTGTGGAGATTCCTTGTAAACAACATGGATTTCTGTTTCAGGCTGCCTTTTGAAAAGCTACCTACCCAATGAATGTCAGAATGGAGGACATGTGAGGCTCATGACAAATCTGTGCATGGATTGAAAGGATCTTTGGGTGTCTCGATTGCCTGCTCGCTCTACGGAGAGGCTGCTGCATAAAGCGAGCTACAGGATGGAGATGTCCGTACTCTCTCAGAAGACAGTGGCTAAGAAGGCAAAGTAAACGTAAGCAAAGCTGGAAGGAATGTTTGCCAGCAAAGAGAAAATTCATTTCCAATAAACATTTGTTGAGATTTGAAACTACTTTGTTGTCATCATGATACCTCATGATCTCCCACCCTCATCGGCTTTTAAAGCAAATTGTCTGGTGTAGTAGTGGCCTTTCTTCACATCTTCCTCGGCCAGCAAGACACTGTTGCATGGGATGCGTGGGCTGCCTTGCTCCATTCTATTAGGGTAGGCCCCTTGCCCATACACTGAAACTCACAGGGTTCCTTACTGAGCTGACAGGGCCATGTACGTCCTGGGAGCTGACGTCACCCCAAAAGGCCGGGCTTTGCCCTGGGCTTTTCCATCTCAGCAGCAGGTGTTGCGGGAAGGGCAGGGAGAGGCGGCTGCAGATCAGGACAGGGCTGTGCATGTGCTGTTTCGAAGCTGCTTTCAGTGCTGCCGTCTGCTGCGCGGCGAGAAGCTGCTCACGCGGCACCTGAATCCCCAGTCCTGCTAGCTGCCTGTCTGTGGAAGCCTCCTCTCACTGGGACAAGCCTAGGTACCCCGGGACCCTCTTGGGGCAGACTGTGGCTCAGCCACCCTTCAGAGAGGAGAAAGGTCACCACCACCTCCTCTACCTTTGTCATTGCACGCTGCTTCCCCTTTTGCTCTCTGTGCGCCTCTCTCATTCCCCCCCGCGTTCTTCACTCGCCGTCGTTTTGGCAGGGTGTGGTCGTGCAGCCCCTCCCACACCCTTAAACCTCTCCCGCTTCCCGTCCACTAAGCGCCTTCTCCTTCCAAGCCCTCCTGAAAACCTGCCTCTGACAGGAATCCCTCCACCGTCCCCACGCCCTCCCCGAGCGCCTGTCTCGTGCCTTGTCTCCTCTCTTGTGCAGCGTCAGCTCGTCGGGGCTTCCCTGAGCTTAGACGTCCGTCGCTATGTAACTGGTGAGAATAAACAATGATACCTCACCCCTCCCGGGCCCCACTTCCCTCTCTGTCGGTTGTGCAGCTTCGGCACCCCCGTCTGCCAGAGCGCGGTCTGTCTGGCCTGGTTACCTGGCCTATCGTAGCAGCCTTTTGGGATTGCTGAGCTTGTGGTTCTGCTCCCTCCCACACCCCTGGCTGATGGCAGCGGGGGACCCCACTCGGCCCTCTGCCTTCTGCACAAGCGCACTCCCACCTCAGCGCTGTCACGTGACCTTCTGCCTTTGCGGCCCTGGTGCTGCTGGCAGAACGTGGGGGGGCTCCGCGCGGAGGAATTCGTTGGGGCTCCTGGATTTTCATGGGACGGGGCAGCCATGTGAGCTGCGGAGGCTGGGAAAGAGCTCGCATAGCCCAGAAGGGCAGAGAAAGCTGCAGAAGCCACAACAGCAGCAGATGCCCACGCTTCAGCCTTTCCTAGCAGAACAGAGAAAGCAGCGGGAGCCACATCAAAAGCTGCATCCGTGGACATCAAAGCAGCCGTCTTTTCCAGAGGAAGCTGCAGCGGCTGGATCAGCAGCAGGAGACGTTTCAAGGGTGGATTTCAACAGGGCTGCTTGTAGCCTGAGTCTGGATGACAGCCTGATGGTTCTGGTTTGCACTGCTCATCTTTGGCCTGCCCTTGTGAGGGGCAGAGCAGGGACTGCATTGAGACCGACAGAGTCACAGCTCGATCCTTGCTTCTCAGTTCCTACAGCATCCCACCACAAAATATTCTATAAGGAGGGTAGGGGTAGCAATGCGTATATGCACTCACTGAACTGCTACCCATCACCACACTCTGCTCCTAATGACCTCCAGCGGGAGACCTGCCATTGTGTACAATGGGATCACAGGGTGCAGTTAGCCACAGAGAAAGAGCAGCATGTTAGTAAAAGACTGGATGAGGAACAATGGGAGCCAGCCAGTCACCACTGAAAAGGCTTCCTTCAGGAAATGTACTAGTGTGTGACATCATAACACAGTGCCAGCTACAGGCATGCGAGCAAGCCAGAGACAATGTATGGCATGAGGCGCATGAGGGAGCTGGAAGGCTCGAAGGGGAGAGAAGGCAGAGATGTGTGGCGAGAGCCAGGCCACTATGAAGGACAGAGCTGTTCCCCTTAGTTCTGATCATAGCGCTCCTACAGGGCCAGTTTCTTGATGCCCTTCCTCTCACTGAGTACTAAATGACTCTGCATTGAAATCAATGGGATTGCTAGCAGGATAATGGACTATCCACTGTGAGTCAGGGTATCAGGATCTAACACCTCCCAACCCTCATGCTTTACCTGTCTGGTGCTGCGCTCAGTCCACCAGTGCAACGCAAAGGCATGAGGCCCTGTATTTACAAAGCACTTGAAATATTACCTAGTATGCTCACACTTCTCAGAAGACGCAAGGGAAGCATAGTATTACTCTCCGCCTTCTACATATGAGCCACAGAGAGGCTAAGGCCTAGATCCTCAAACCTATTTGAGTGCCTAGCTCCCACTGAAATTAACAGGAGGTAGGCGTCTAAATACCTTGGGGATCTAGGCCTAAGTGATGCGCTTGAGGCTTCACAGCCAGACATTTGGAGACCTGGGATTGCAATTTAACTTAATTAGAATTTAGCTCAACCAGAAGTTATGGGCTTGGGGCAGAGTTTACTGGGTGAAGTTCTTTGGTCTGTGACAGGCAGAAGCTCAGACGCGATGGCCATAATGGTCCCTTCTGGCTGAATCTAGGAACTTAACGAGTGCCCATCTTCATGCTCAGTCCACTAGACCACACTGCCTCTATCCGTCAGTGTCTTAGAAAAGAGAACACACGGCAGATGCCACAAAATTGGATCCTTCATTGAGAAGGAGGAAGGTGACCAAGGGCTAGATTCACAAAGGGACGTGGGCACCTAACTGCCTCTTAAGGCACCTGAGGCCAACATTTAGGTGTCACTGACATTTACAAACCACCGCTCAGCTGACGCTGTAGGCCCTAGGTGCCTAAAGTTCTGCCAG
The DNA here is from genome assembly GCF_965152235.1 of Eretmochelys imbricata. Lineage (NCBI taxonomy): Eukaryota > Metazoa > Chordata > Testudines > Cheloniidae > Eretmochelys > Eretmochelys imbricata. Next base: position 15,336,746 of record NC_135572.1, on the reverse strand, counting down.
TGGGTAAGCACAAAGCCGCCTAGGTCCTGCTGTCACCAAGCTACTGGGAGCCCTTGTTCGCACCTGAGCCCTGGAAAAATTATCAAACTAGGCATTCCCCCACTTATCTTGTCTGTGGGCCATGACCTGGTCGGGGTGCTCAGAACATACCTCACCTGCACACACAGCCAGGAGCAGGCACGTAGGGGGCTGGCTGGAGTATGTGTCTGTCCGGGTGAGGGCACTCATCTGGGGTGTGGGATATCCAGGTTTGAATCCCTGATTTAGTTCAGGGACTTAAACCCAAGTCTTCTGCCTCCCCAGTGAGTGACTAACCACAGGGCGGTGGCTATAATGGGCTGGCTTGCATGCGTGCTGCCTCCCACCTCCTCTTTGACATTTCCTACTGCCTAGCATTGGTGGCTCCCTACTCAGCATCCTGCCTTCTGTGAGTCCCTTTCTTCAGTGCCTCATTGTGCCCAGGGAGAGCCTGGGTGCATAACGTGGGGCTGAGGGTTCCACTGGACAGCAGGATGCCTAGGCATTATGTGGCTAAGTCATTGTTATGAATCTAGCCCCGGGTTCATGATGACATGAGCAGAGCAGGCATCTAGACAAATGAATGACATGCAATTCAGGGGCAGATCTTCAGCTGGTGTAAGTGGAGTGGAGCTATGCCCACTGACACCAGCTGAGGATCAGGCCCTTAGGATAAACCAATGTACAGAAATGAAGAAGCTAGGAACAAAAACTCCAGTGCCCAAATGGAACAAGAACATGTATGGTCCCTGGTTCTTCTTCTGGCAAGTGCTGGGTACCAGCACTTCTCCTTATTACGAATTCTTAGCAGCTCAGTCCTTGTTTACCAAAGATGAACCTTACAAATCATAGTAGTTTGCATCTACCTCTTTTTCATCCAAAGCTCTCACAGTACTTCACAAAGGTGGCGAAATCTCATATCCCTAATACACTGAGGCACCAAATGGTTAAGTGACTTTCCCTAAGTGAGTCAGCATCAGAGCTAGGATGAGAAGCTAGGTCCTTTGCCTCCTAGGTTCATGCCCAATGCATAGCGCTGGATCTGGCCCACTGTTTTTAACGGAGCTATGCCCATTCTAAACACATTTACACCAGTGCAAACCAGGATGAGGCGTGCCACTGAGCTCACTGGTGTGACACCAGCGTAGTGGTGATGTAAGGGAGAAGAATCAGGAGGAGGTGGGCTCCCATCTCTGGGTTCCATAACTTGGAAGGAGGGGAGCCCAATGCCTATGGACAATGGAGTCAGTGGGCCCTTTAGGCCCACAGCACCTCTCCATCAAGCCCAGTCAGTTTAGGGCGCTGCATTGAGTGCCTTGGGGCATGTCTACACTGCAGCTGGGAGCCAGCCTCCCCGCCTGGGGCCACAGCCTCCTGTTAGCGCACGAGGGGTTCTGTGCATGACATACAGTATCTCAATCTGTTGTTTAAAGCTGTTAAATGCTGGCCGGTTGTTAAGACACCTGATAATTCACTACTAAACCCCTGCATTTCTTGCCAGATCTCTTTCCCAAGCTGCCTGCAACCAGAGTTATGAGCTGCTGCCTAGCATCCATCCCGTCCTTAGGGCACCGATCTGTCACCTTGTCATAGCACATCATTAATTTCTGCTGCAAACTTGGCGAGACCCCAGTTTTGTTGGATGATACGTTGTCACAGACGGTCCGTGAGAGTGCAAAGAACTTCAGATAAGTGCCTCGCCTGGCTGAGACAACAGGAATTTTTAACACACAGTCTATAAATTGAGACCGTTTTATTTCAGGAGCTGGCTTTTTTTTCAAACCACCCCTTGTTCTGAGGGTAGATAGTTCACCTTCCTGACTCACTTTGCCCAGGTCCACTGAACATGATCCAGTTGGTTGTTTTGCATGTGCTGGACAACGTAGGGGTTGTGGGGGATGTTTTGTTTCTTGTGTCCTTCCTTGAGTAGGGATTTCGCAAGGAATTAATGCAGCCTCCCCCTCCCCCATTTTATTGCCTGTTGTGAATGAGCTTTATTTGAAATGACTATCACACCATTATTCTTATTTCAGTTTCTCATGAAGGATGCCAAAGAAGGGGGAGGTGGGGGCCTGGTGGACCTTTTCTCATCTAGGAGGCTGGTGCATAGCCTGCTGGGACATACCCATCTCATGGCCATTCAGTGGCTTACATGAAAGAAGCTGGTGGTCTCAGCTCAGCTCCTAGGGGAGAACTGTTCACAGAACGAGTGCTGCATGGAGACTGAAAGGCCCTCTCAGCCCTAGTGTGGTTTGCTAGGGTGTCCGCTGACACATTCCCAGAATACTGAGCATTCTGGTACTGCTGGGAATGGCGGAGGCCTGCCCCCGCTGGTCTGCCTTCACATCCACGGTGTGTACGAGGTCATGCCACACAGAGAGTACACCATTTTGAAGACTGCGCTCCTCCACCCCCGGCCAACATGGCCTCTTCAAAATGGCATCCCCATCCGATACTGGACAAAACCAGGTCCGGTTTTGTCTCAGTACCAGACAAGGGACAAACCACCCAAAAAGAGGACTGTCCAGATTAAATACAGATGAATAGCCTGCCCATGTGTTGCTGGATGAGGCATATTTGCACAGGGTGATGCAGGGGAACTTGCATTGCTGTTCCTGTTCTATGCCAAGAGGACTTTGGCCTCCAAGGTTATGTCTACACTGCATCTTGGAGAAAGCCTTAGAGCCTGGGTTCGCAGACTCATGTGAGCACCTTCAAAATCGCTGTGTAGACATTGCTTTGATGGTGCACCTTGGGCTAGAGCTCAGGCTCTGAACCCCACCCTTGGCTTCAGAGCCCCAGCATAAGCCACTGTGTCTACACAGCTATTTTTAGCACATTAACAGGAGTCTGTGGACCCAGGCTGGGAGGCTGGCTCCTAGATGCAGTGTAAATATGCCCCAAGGCACTCAGTGCAGCGCCTTAACCTGACTGGTCCAGGCGGGGCACTGCCATAGGCCTGACACTCCCACTGACTCCACTGTCCTTAAGTGTTGGGCTCACCTCCTTCTTGGGGTCCCCCCCTTCCAAGTTATGGCCAGCTCTCAGCTCTCTCACCGCACACCCCTGGCCTCTGCAGAAAGCCAATTGTGTTACCAGCTTACTCCCTGCTCCATGACTGCTCCGTGGAGTGGAGAAGTGCCCACAGGCCCCCTGCCAATATGTTCCGGCAGAAAAATCCACCCTGCTGCAAGTGTGGAGGTCAGGTAAACCCTGGACACATGAGCGAGATTGTCCCTAGCTGAGCAGCTCCCAGTCCAGGCTCTAGCCTGAACTGGCATATAGCCTCTTGCAGGGAAAGTTGTGCTCACAGGCTGCAAACCAGGATTGCACTGGATTCGATCAGATGGGCAGACACTACCTACACGCACATGGGCAGGGCGCTGGCCACAAAATCCACCCTGCCTTTTAATCCCCAACTATCATCGGTCTGTACATATGGCCAGAGCCTGCGTATGAATCTTATTGAAAAGGGCAACGCAATTCCCAGATATTTCAAATGGCCGCCAGCAGCCATTTAAAATCTGGCCTGGATTCCGCCCGCATCTCCGTTCTGCCTCTGTGACCTCAGAGAGCCCTTCCCACCCACTGCATCTCTCCCTTCCCATACTCCTCCCCAGCCCCAGAAATCCCCCTTCCATTTCCTTCCTGACCAACATGGATCCCATCCATTGCCCTTCCTGACCCCATAGATCCTCTCCTTCCAGCTCTCACCTGTTGCACGCCAAACCCGCAGACCTCCTTCTTTCCCCTCCAGGGGCCAATCTGCCTCCTGCCCTGATCTCCCTCAGCTTGTTCCCCCACTATCCTCCCTGATTCCAGGATCCTCTCCCCTCCTGCTTCCACTTGCTACCTGCGCTGACCCCAGGCATGTAGCACCTCCTACTATGGTCCCCATGGACTGTCCTCCTTAGCACAAGGGCCCAGCGCCTCAGCTGGTTACATCAGCATCGACTCCTATGGAACCTGCTGCCCCTGTGGAGCGCTAATCAATACCGATGCCCAACATCTGAGTCCTCCCCCCCCACCCCAAAGAAACAACAACAGGATCTGTCATCATGGGCGGTGGGTATAATAGGCCAGGGGAGGCTAAGCTTCCTCTGACCCGCTGCCAGATGCTTGGCCCATAGTGGCCCTGCCTGCGCTCTGCCTCTTCCCCTCCCTGCTCCACCCTGCCCCGAGGCCCCCACCGCCCACCGCTGCTTTGTGAGTCTGTCTCTCCTTTCCTTCACTCCACCCACCCCCTCTCCAGAGGTTGCTGCTGCTCGCCACATCCCTCCTCTCCTCCACCCCATCCCCTGTGGGGACTGGGGGGTGAGGAGGTACACAGCGAGCGGGGAGTGTCTTGTGGGATAGAGGGTGAGGAGGGAAGAAGACAAGAGGTGGATGGTGGGGGTCTTGTGGGGCTGGAAGGGTGAGGAGGGACGTGGTGGGCAGGGAGGTCTTGCAGGGGTAGGGGGGTGAGGAGGGAGCATGATGACTGGTGGATGGTGGGGGTCTCACGGGGGTGAGGAGGGAAGTGGCGGAGGGGGGGTCATGCAGGGGTGGGGAGGTGAGAAGGTATGCAGCGAGTGGTGGGCGGGGGGGGGGCCTTGAGAGGAGTGGGGAGGTGAGGAGGGAAGCGGTGAGCAGCAGTGGGGGGGCTGAGTGGGGATGGGGAAGGGCCTGGGGCAGAGTGGGGGACAGAGAGCGAGCCCCCAGGGGAAGCTTCACCCACCACCCATGTCTGTCAGTTCCCTTGGATTGCTGAATTTACATATGAAAGGTGTTGGCAGAGTGGAATCCTGGTAGGGTGAGCAGAAGTCCCGATATTATTGGGACCGTTCCAATATTAGGGCCTTTGTCTGACATATGCAACTATACCCCCATTTCCCCACCCCCAAAAGAAAGTGTCCCGATTTTTCACATTTGCTATCTGCTTACCCTAAACCCTGGCCTGTATTATTCAGGCAGCTGCTGTTTGGTAAAGCCAATCATTTTAATGACCCGGCAGGATCCGAGCACTTCAGGAGTCCCTAAGACGCTCAGGGCAGACAAGTCACCCCTTAATTTATAGCACACAGCTCCCTTATGTCACAGGGCAGTCATGGCTCGCTTTGAGGGAAAGACACTGCTTCTTTGTTGTAGAATTTTACAGTGAGACACCCTTTGACTGCCTATGCAGGTTATAATCAATTGGCAAACATTTTTCATCCCCGATTTGTGGCTTCCCATTGGGACTGATCCTGTTTGTGCCCAAACCCAGAGCAAGTCTGCTGAAGTCAATGAAGTGGCACAGGTGTAGTAAAACCAGTGCATGGGCCTGACCCAAAGCCCAGTGAAGTATATGGAAAGACACCCATTGACTTCAATGGGCTTTAGATCAGTCCCTAAATGAGAGCAGAATCAGGCCCATCGTCGATACGGTGATCGTAGGAACTATTTATTGGGTTTATAATAAATGAATGCACTCCATGCAGTGATTCACTGCGAGGCCAATACCAACTGGCGAGGGCGGGCGGGCGGGGGGGGGGGGGGCATGTTCTGTGGTCTTTGATCACCGGTTCAGTCTAGCAGCTGTGGAATGACTCTCTTTTTCTGCTTGCAGGACCCTCGATAAAGCCACCGGTGCTACAGACCAGGAACCAAGTACCTTAGCCCAGGACCCACCTACATGAAGTGAAGCACTTCATTCTGAGCGGCGGCTGGGACAAACACAGCGCTTGCATGAAACATGTATCGTCCTATGGCGTACAATAAAAATGGTGAACTGCTTGGAATGGGATCTTCTGTTGCCCATCAGGCACTGAAACGTTACTTCTATCTGCGTCATTTATTTTACTTGATCATGATAGAATTGATATTTGGTTGAGCAGGGGAAGCCAATGGGTCTGAGGCTTCCCTCCCTTACACTGGTGAAATGCCACTGATTTCAGCTGAGGTACTGTGGCTGATATTGGCTGATGGGAGACAGACTCATGCAGGTATCACATTGGATTTTAGGGCTTGTCCTAGGAGCCTAATGGCCAGTGTCAGCAGTTCTTTTTGTAATCCTCAAAGGATCAATGCCATATAATTTCTTAACTGATGTTTAAAAACCCGCATTTGGATGCCATTTGATTAAGAAGGCTGTATACAATATTCAGATAGATAGAAGATAGAATCCCTTGACTTTATTTTGCAGTCAAGAGCATCTTATGCTTTTCAAGGCCAACACAAGTCCTAAACACTAGAGCAGGGTGAACTTTTTGGGTGGAAAAGTAAAAACCCCAAATTTTCACTTGAGAAATGCTGCCACGGTGCCTCAGGGGAGTAGTAGTGCAGGTGTTTCATGCCCCCATTCGCCTCTATTGGCCAGGCACCCTGGTGGGACTACATCTTCCATAATGCACCACGGTGTCCCCTCTTGCTGAGATACTGCAGTACATCATGGGAGTCAAGTAGCTTTGGGGGATCATGGGAGATGCGTCCAGTTGGAAACCCCAACCCATAGCGATGAATGAGGGCATGAGGCATATGAACTACTATTCTTCTGATACATTGCAGTGGACTTTTCTATTTAGAAAATAGGGTTTTGGCTGAAGTTTTCTGCTTTTAGGGGTCTTTTCTTTTTCTTTGCTGAAACATCACAACTTTTTGCAAAGAGCAGATACTTTTCCCGAAAACCTTTGTTCAGTCAAAAACCTAATTTTCGTTGTTTTAACGCAAACATTTTGAGTGCTCTACTGTATTCCATTTAAGCCTTCAGGTCAGACTTAAGTGGTGTATATGCCTTAGGCTGACCCTGTGCATGGGGTGAATTTCACCTTTAGTGAGTCATCACTATAAGCACAAAGGACCAGATCCTCAGAAGCATTTAGGCATTTAATGAGCTTTGAGGATCTGGGCCAGGGTGGCCTGCTTTTCTTTTCTGATTCGATTAGCTGAGGAAGCTATTTCTAGCAAGGTAGGAAGAGAGCGGGGCAGTCATTCCTGGAGCCCAAAAACAATGTACCCCCTACCTTGGGCTGGGAACAAAACCAGAAGGAACCTGATTCAAAAGTGGCCCAAGATGAAGCATTGAAGAACGTCCCAAATATTTCAATGCGGATTTGGAAGGTTGTGGGCCTGATGCTCTGCCCTCTCACACCAATGTAAATCTGGAGTGACTCCAATGTAGTTAATAGTTTCACACCAGTATAAAACCAGTGTATGTGATAAGGGATTCAGACCTTTTGACCTTTAAAGAGGAAACCCTTAGTTATTGCTATTGTTTATTATTTGTGTTGCAGTAATATCTAGAAGCCCTATTCATGCACCAAGACCCCATGGTGCTCTGCGCTATACAGACACAGAACAGAAAGATGGTCTTTGCTCTACAGAGCTTGCTAAATATAAACCTTAAGCTTTTGGTATCTGCATTATGGTGACTCTTGTCACTGGAAATGGAATGGATGTTAGTAAATTTCAACACTTGTTAAGGGGATAAAACACAACACAGTATTTGTAGTGACAGGGTTTGTCAGGTAACAGCCAAGAAGAAATTAGAGTAAATCCAGTCATCAAACCATTACAAAGCATCTCAGAGAAGCTGCTTATGGTAATTAAGGACATAGTCAGTACAAAAGGAGGTGGATTAGAAGCCTGTGAACAGCTGGAATGAGCATGTGCATAGCTTGCTAGCTGAAGGGTGCTCATTACACATGATTAAGAAATTATCTTTTTGTGTGTAATTACCATAATCATGCAATTACTAGAGATGGGCACACAGCAAAGCTCCAGTTGCAGACACCCTTGGAGCTTCAAGGAAGTCTCACTCGAGATCAAAGGTGGGCAAACTACGGCCTGTGGGCCACATCCGACCTGCAGGACCATCCTGCCCAGCCCCTGAGCTCCCGGCGGGGGAGGCTAGTCCAGCCCCTCCCCTGCTGTTCCCTCTCCCCTGCAGCCATGCCGCCACACGGGCAGCACACTGGGCGGTGAGGTTGCGCGCTCATGCAGGGTGGATAAGGGGCAAGGGGTTCTGGGGGGCAGTCGGGGACAGGGAGCAGGGGGCAGTTGGATGGGGTGGAGGTTCTGGGGGGATGCAGGGACCAGGGAGGGTTAGATAGGGGGTATAGTCCCCAGGGGTAGTTAGGGGCGGGGGTCCCGGGAGGGGGCGGTCAGAGGACTAGGAGCAGGGGGTCGGAGGTTCTGAGGAGGGCAATCGGGGGTGGAAAGTGGGAATGGGGCGGGTAGGGGGCCAGGCTGTTTGGGGAGGTACAGCCTTCCCTATCTGGCCCTCCATACAGTTTCGCACCCCGATGTGGCCCTTGGGCCAAAAAGTTTGCCCACCCTGCTCTAGATCATTGCAGCTGTCTCTGGGCTAAGCCAAAACCCTGGATCTGAACCACACCGAGTTCTGGCACCATTCAGGCCTCACTCCCCATTTGTCACCTCAGGCCAGTCACGAGTCATTAAATACAAAGAAGGTGAAATGGGATCATGCAAGGAAAAGGAGCTGAGGATGCTTTTTGCTGTATTTAAAAACCACAACCCACGTATGGTGCCTGTGTCACTGAGGGCCAAGGCTGATTAGATGAGATACAGCCAGCTGATCATAGACTATCAGGGATGGAAGGGACCTCAGGAGGTCATCTAGTCCAACCCCCTGCTCAAAGCAGGACCAATCCCCAATTTTTGCCCTGAATCCCTAAATGGCCCCCTCAAGGATTGAACTCACAACACTAGGGTTAGCAGGCCAATGCTCAAACCACTGAGCTATTCCTCCCCCCCGCAGCAAATGAGCCAGAATCATCCTCTCAGCAGCAATAACAATTCAATGGGACTTTATTTTGCACAGTGTCGTTCACACACAAAATACTTTCTGCATGTTACAACACACCACCAGTATTTATTTACACAAAACAGCAGTGTTGAAGGTATTTGAAGGCTGGGAAAAAATACAAAAAAACCCCATACACAGCCAAGCACAGAACAGGAAGAGACAAATGGGAGATTAAAAAATGAAAAAGCTGGAGGAAAGAGAGAAAAGAAATCTTTCCAGATGAGAGCTGAAATCAGATGAAGAGCTACAGAGGCACATTGGCTGCAGAGGTCAAGATTCTTGGGCTCATGCTGGCTGGGTAATGGGAATGGACCAGAGAGGAGAGCTGGCATAGATCAGTAAAGAGGAGCAATAGGTTGGCGCAAAGCTATGGCCAGACTGAAAACAAGGAAGGCCATTTCTGAACTTGGATTACCTCTGGTCTTATGGCAGGCCCAGGGCTACCGCAGTTCTAAGGCTTTTCAGTGAGCAGCACATACGGGGCATTGCCGAGAAGTGTAAATTCACTGCACCCCCAAAGGCACTAACTTCATTAAGAGGGATTAGTGTTGTAAAAAGCCCAATCTTCTGGGTTATTTCCATGTAATGTGTTAATGACTGAAAGAGCTTGGGGACTGGGGAGACAGTACAGACAAAGCCTTCAACCATCTACAAATCTTCCTCTTAGTCAGAGTCAAGGGGGATACACTTATGAATCCAGGGAGAAAGGAATCCCTGATGCAACTCCACTGAAATCAGTTGAATTTGCCCCGTTGTATTAATTTTGATGGAATAAATGGGCCCAAAGAGTCAAAGGTGTTAACACAACCCAGAAACTGCCATTAAGCAGTTTTTAACGGGGTTTGGGGTTTGGTATACAGAGACCTCAGCCTGCGTAGTACCATGGCAAACACATCATTTAAAACCATTTAAACCTTTTATTAAAGATACAGAAAAGAAAGGAAAAAAGCTAAAACCTATGAAATATAAAGTATTAAGTAAGGCCTTCATTTTAACAACATCCCTTGTTCCCCTGCAGAGAGAGTTTCAAACAAACAAACAAACTAACAATCCCCCCACCCCCTGTTTTTACCTGTTTTAATACCTGAGGTGGCATTAAAGATGGTAATAACTGGCCTTTTCACGGGAAAGAGAAGTTAGCTGAGATGGGCTGTTGTTGCAGTCTAATCCCATTTCCTAGAAGACAAAACATGCCAAACACACTCAAAAGGGTAAAGAAAAGAACAACAAATATAGAAAATGCAACTTCTGTCTCTGCTGTTAAGTTTTACTTGCAAACTGACTACTGGAAAAACACAGGCACAGCACACAGTTTTTATCAGTCACCCTGAGATCTGGCAAACTTGTACCAGCAGCAGGCTGTTTAGGGCATTGCGCAGAAGTTTATACCAATGTTACGTGATATACAGTCTTCAGATTCTTAAACAGAGGCAAGAGGAGAATAGGAAAGAGAAGAAAAAAGGTGGGGAAGGAAAAGGAGAGCTAGCATACGTGTGTGTGTGATGCCATTCATCTGGGTCCTGCTCTTGGCCCAATCAGGTCAGGACATACCTCAAAATCAGGCTAATGAAGGCTCAAGGATGTCATGGTGGATCCCAGGGTCCCAGAAGATGGTGAGAATGGCAGCAAGCTCATGCCTTCCCCTTCTTTCAGTCAGTAATTGTTGCATTAGCTTCCCTCAAGATTTTTTTTTTTTTAAGGACCCAAAAAGGCAGTGACAGCTGGAATAGCCCATCTCCTTGCGTTTTGCCTACCACTTAAGCTTAATTTATGAGACAGCAATTTTGCTTCATTGATTACTAATCCCACACTTCTCTTGTTTACCAGGCATGACCTTAACACAGACCTTGAGTTATATCAGTAGGACTTTTTGATTGGATTAATTCAGTATGCCTGTCTCCCTTTTGCACCTTTTCCCATTACCATTTATTGGTATAGTTTATTGTGACGCTTTATAAACTCTCATCCACTTTCCCACAGTTAGGCTTTACATAAGAACAGCCATACTGGGACAGACAAATGGTCCATCTAGCCCAGTATCCTGTCATCCGACAGTGGCCAATGCCAGATGTTTCAAAGGGAACGAACAGAACAGGGCAATCTTCAAGTGATCAAGCCCCTGTGGTCCAGTACCAGCATCTGGGAGTCAGAGGCTTACAGACACCCAGAGCATACAGTTGACCATTCATAGCTAATAGCCATTCATGGACCTATTCGCGATGAACGTACCTAATTCTTTTTTGACCCCAGTTATAATTTTGGCCTTCACGCTATCCCCTGGCAATGAGTTCCACAAGCTGACTGTGCGTTCTGTGAAGAAGTCCTTCCTTATGTTTGTTTTAACCTGATGCCTGTTAATTTCATTGAGTGACCGCTGGTTCTTGTGTTATGTGTCGGGCATCGGTCCTGCTTTGAGCAGGGGGTTGGACTAGATGACCTCCTGAGGTCCCTTCCAACCCTGATATTCTATGATTCTAATACTTCCTTATTCACTTTCTCCACACCAGTCATGATTTTATAGACTTCTATCATATCCCTTCTTGGTTGTCTCTTTTATAAGCTGAACAGTTCCAGTGTTTTTAATCTCTCCTCACACGGCAACACCATATCCACTGGATCACCCTTAATCATTTTTGTTGCCTTTCTCTGTACCTTTTCCAATTCTAATATATGTTTTTTGAGATGGGGCAACCAGAACTGCACTCAGTATTTAAGGTGTGGGTTGTACCATGGATGTATATAGTGGCATTATGTTGTTTACTGTCATTATTTATCCCTTTCCTAATGGTTCCTAACATTCTGTTAACTGCTTTGACTGTCGTATACACTGAATGGATGGTTTCAGAGAGCTATTCAGGATAACTCCAAGAGCTGTTTCTTGAGTGGTAACAGCTAAGTTAAAAGACCACTCATCCACTTTTGTGAGATCCCTTTGTACTCCTTCGCAGTCTTCTTCAGACTTAACGACCTTCAGTAATTTTGTATCATCTGCAAACTTTGCCACCTCTCTGTTTACCCCTTTTTCCAGATCATTTATGAATATGTTGAACAGCCCTGGTCCCAGTACAGATCCTTCGGGGACCCTGCTGTTTACCACCCTGCACTGTGAAAATTGACCAGTTTTTCCTACCTTTTGTTTCCTATCTTTTATCCAGTTGCTGATCCATGAGAGGACTTTCTCTCTCTTGTCCCATTGCATCTTACTTTGCTTAAGAGCCTTTGGTTGGGCCTTGTCAAAGGCTTTCTGAAAAATCTAAGCACACTATATCCACTGGCTCGCACTTGTCTACATGTTTGTTGCTACCCTCAAAGAATTCTAGTAGATTAGTGAGGCATGATTTCCCTTTACAAAAACCATGTTGACTCTCCCCCAACATAGTGTATTCATCAAAGGGTGTCTGATAATTCTGTTCTTTACTATGGTTTCAACCAATTTGCCTGGCATTGAAGTTAGGCTTACTAGCCTGTACCTGCCAGGGTCACCTCCGGAGCCTTTTTTTAAAAATTGGTGTCATATTAGCTATCCTCCAGTCATCTGGTACAGAAGCTGACTTAAGTGATAGGTTGCATACTACAGTTAACAGCTCTGCAATTTCATATCTGAGTTCCTTCAGAGCTCTTGGGTGAATTCCATCTGATCCTGGTGACTTATTACTTGTTTAATGCATCCATTTGTTCCAAAACCTCCTCTATTGACATGTCACTCTGGGACAGTTCCTCAGACTGTCACCCAAAAAGAATGGCTCAAGTGTGGGAATTTCCCTCATGTCCTCTGCAGTGAAGACTGATGGAAAAAATTCATTTAGCATCGCTGCAACTGCCTTGTCTTCCTTGCGTACTCCTTTAGCAGCTCATTTGGCCAGGGTCCCCTCTGACTGTCTCGCCGGCTTCCTGCTGCTGATGTGCTTAACGTTGTTGTTTTTTTTTTGCTGTTCTGTAAGCAGAGTCAGGATGAGCTCCACCCTGACATCTGGTGGTGAGTTGTGGCAAGTTGTGGAAAAGAACTTTGGGGGCTGATCTCATTTGCATAGGCACACCCACCCCGCCTAGTATGAGCCCATAGCTGCCCAAATGGTCACTTTGGCTGCTGTGGGATCCCCAGTTTCTCTGTTATTGGGAAAGGCAAAATAAATTATTATCCTGATTATGTGAATCAAGGACAGTGGAACTGTACTTGGCCTTTTGTTATGATGGAGGGACGCGCCATCATCTTAGTAGCAGTCGCTAGACAAGGGACATGAGTTCCACAGCTCACTGAATTTGGAGGTGGTGGGGGTAGGTATTAGTATCTGGTTGTATGGGCCCCTCGGTGAGGGCCTTACATGCTAATTGTATCCCCTTCTGCTTGTCAGAGTTGGTAGCAGTAAGGGCTGGGTTTGGTAGTGAGGGGTTTCATTCCAATAACATAATGCAAAACTGGTTTGAGCCCCTATCCAGTGACTTGGGACAAATATATACCATGCCTACTGGGAGCCTCTAAGAGGCAATACTTCTCCTCTCCCAAGCACAGAGTCTGAGTGTAGTAAAAGTCTTTTAATAACGAAGAGAAACAATGTGGCGTTACGATGGGGAAACACCACCAACAGGATTCAGAGCAAAACCCACCCCAAGCAAATTGTTGTCTTTAAACATTTTCCATGCTGCTTGGTCATTTCACTTTTGTGACTGCTCTTTTTAATCTCTGTTTAACAAGCAGCCTCATTTTTGCATAGGTCCCATTTCTGGAGTTAAATACGACTATGGTGGGCGTCTTCAGTATTCCCCCACAAGAATGTTAAATATGATTACATTAAGGTCACTATTACTGAGCAGTTCAGCTATATACACCTCTTGGACCAGATCCTGTGCTCCACTTAGGGCTAAATCAAGAATTCCCTCTCCCTTTGTGTATTCCAGGATTAGCTGCTCCAAAAATCTTTCAATTGGAGTAGGCCCCAACTTTCAGTACACCCCTCAATGCCATCTTATGGGCCAGATAATCAGCTGGTGTAAATACACATAGCTCCATTTTTGCCAGTGCTGATCAGTACATCAACTGAGGATCTGGCCCTAATGTCTAAAAAAATCAAAAGCATGGAAATGTTTCTTACCCTAAGTGAGCTAGGACTTTCAATGGAACTTATGCTCCTGGTCACTTTAATGCCTTTAAGCTCAACCTGAGTTCTTTACCCCTCATTTCTCTCTCTTTCTTTGCCCAGTTTCTCTCTTTTCCATCCTTCTCTCCCTCAGCTGTGATTGCAAGCACTTTATTTCTCGTCTTATCGCCATGCATCTTTCACGTTCTACCCCACTTTGCTATATATTTAATGAGGGGCAGGACTTCTCATTTGGTAACAATCAGTCTGTGTGACATATTTGGGTTACCCATAGGATTTCTAGTAAAATAAAATGTGTCTTTCATTTTTTATGAATCTGCTCAATAATTTAGCAATCATTAATGATGTAGGATGAAGTCACCACCTGGGACATGGCTTTTGTCTGTTGAGATGTTGCAGTGGGGATGGGCTGGGAGGGGAGGGGTTACCTATGGACAGTGTTTCCATGTGAGAGGCCAAGAAGAGAAGCTCAAATTAGATCCCATTGCCTGGAATTTTGGGAGCGCGCGCAGGTTGAATCCCACTGCCGGGATCCAAAACCCGCCCCTATAGTTTGGGATCTGGGTCAGAATCACAATGTAACTGGCTTGCTTTCTGGCTCCAGTTTGGATGTAGCCCCAGAATGCAGAACTTACAAGACATGAGTAAAAGTTATTACCTTCTGATGGGCATTCAGTGGCCTCTGGCTAGAATGCAGTCAACAGGCATTCAACCCCCACCCACCACCACCAAAACATCCTCTGCCAGGGAGTCCATAACATCAGCTTCAGGGGAGCTAGATCCAGAATAAAATAACCTCTTCCTCAATGCCACATTCCAACCCTGGCCAGGCAATTGCCTTGCTGGACATGGACTGGCTGGTATGTATGCGTCCACACCCCTAGCTTGTGGAATCAGAACTGATTGAATGGCTTGTCAGATGGCTGAAAGTGTAGGTTGGCCAGCTGGGCTGCCTGGAGAACAGTGCTGCCTGCAGTCATGGTGGGGCGATGCGCGGCAGAAGCCAGCTGCAACATCCCCTGTTCACTGGTACACAAGAAGTGGTGGGGAAGGGGAGGTTTAGAGTCCAGCTGCCTGGAGAACACAGTGGGAACTAAGGCCCAGGGATTGGGGGAGGCTAAGGTGACCAGATTTCTGAGCACAAAAAGCAGGACATGTTTATGGTGACATTTTCTATAGTTGTGAAATACTCATACAAAAGACAAGCAGGCACTTATTAAACAACATGTGCTGCTGTCACAACGGCCAGGGTCTGAAGCACCAGCTATTGCAAATGGGAGTTAGGCAGCAAAATACCTTTGTGAATGCTACCCTTAGTGGCTGAATGAGTTTTTAATGAAACTCTAATCCAGCCTCCTTAACACTCATTCTGAGTCAAAGGACAGCTTTGAGTGTGTTTACACTCTGGCAGCTTCTGTCTTCACTCCAAACACCATTCATCATACTGAACGCTTGGGCCACTGAGCCATTTGCTCCTGGTAAACACAGCAACTTCTGCTTGATATAGCAGCACGTCTTGAACCAACATTTTATAGTTACAAAAGCAACAAATGTTCTGATTCATGAAAAGTTGGGACATTTCAGTTGTCCCAAAAGAAGTTCATAGGACATCATATGGAAAAAAACAAGGCTCTCCCAGTAAGACTGGGACCTGTAGCCATCTCAAGCCACACTGCATAGAATCATAGAATATTTGGGTTGGAAGGGACCTCAGGAGGTCATCTAGTCCAACCCCCTGCTCAAAGCAGGACCAGTCCCCAATTTTTGCCCTAGATCCCTCAATGGCCCCCCCTCAAGGATTGAACTCACAACCCTGGGTTTAGCAGGCCAATGCTCAAACCACTGAGCTATCCCACCCCCAAATGCATAGAGATCATAGGGGGGGAAAAACACCCCAAACTCACAAATAATCATAGTCAAAAATAATCTCTGGCAGATTTTACATCAATGAGTATTTTTTAACTATAAGGCCTAGCTGTATGTGATTGTAATTGGAGGGTCAGGTGCAGGGATAATGCAATGTTGCCAACTCTCACAATATTACTCGGAATCTTCCAAATATGAGGTGATTTTCTTAAAGCCCCAGCTCCCCTGTAAAAATCTCAGTTTCAGTTGAAAAAGGTTTCTAGCCCTAATGGTCGTGGAGAAAAACTTGAAAATGTGACCTGCGTGCTCCCCGAAGGGTCAGAAGCAAGAAGCTAAGTAAAAAGAACCTGATGTTTATGGGGTTTGTAAAATCTCATGATTTTAGGGACAATCTCATGATTTGGTGTTGGGCTGACCAATTTTCGTATGTGGGATTGGAAATGCTGGGAATAAAAATATTTCACAGCAGTAGAATAAGTTAACATTGCTGCAAAATCCAGGAGTTCTTGCTGCAGAAATTGGTCCCAGGCTATCTATGAAACTTTCATGCTACCCATTACTGTAGTATCTGAGCAACTCACAACTTTTGATATATTTAACTTCCCAACACTCCTGTGAGGTAGGGAAGTGCTTTTGCCCCCATTGTACAGATGGGTAGCACAGCGAAGCTAAATGACTTACTCAGGGTCACACAAGAAGTCTGTGGTATAGAAGAGACTTAAACCTACATCTTCTCAGCCCTAGGTTACATCTCTAGCCACCGGACCATCATTTCATCATGGCACAGATTACACAAGGCCCTGGCTGTAAGTGAAACTAATTACTCTTCCCAGACCAGAATGGGTTATTTTAGAACTGAGTATATCAGGGGTCGGCAACCTTCGGCACGCAGCCCATCAGGGGAATGCGCTGGCGGGCCGCAAGACATTTTGTTTACGTTGACCGTCCACAGGCACAGCCTCCCGCAGCTCCCAGTGGCAACAGTTCGCTGTTCCCAGCCAATGTGAGCTGTGGGAAGTGGCGGCCAGCACGTCCCTGCTGCCCGTGCCGCATCCTGTAGCTCCCATTGGCCGGGAACGGTGAACCGCAGCCACTTGGAGCTGTGCGGGGGCCGTGCCTGCGTACGGTCAACATAAACAAAACGTCTCGCGGCCCGCCAGCGCATTCCCCTGATGGGCTGCGTGCTGAAGGTTGCTGACCCCTGGAGTATACGGAATCCTCAAACTCTGGCTTTAAGGTAAGACTTGCTAGCGTCAGCGGCCACTTGCCAACACGAGATTAATTTCCATGCCCCCAGAGAGAAGTAAATTTGATGTTGACTCTCATGACTGGCAGAACCTGTCTGTCATACCTAGCCATCCGCCTGGGTAACGCTACACTGTCAGACAAAATTGTACTGCTGTCACTCAAAGTAAAGGACTCCTTCTCTTTAATAGGAGCTCCGGGGTCTTGCATGCAGCTTCCTCCCCACTGCTGCTGCTTCCTTGCCTTTTTTATTTATTTATTTTTGGCTGCTGTTACTCCAGATTAATGCAATGCCATAGGATGGTGAAGGGTTAGTTAAGGAGGTAAGTGCACGCTTGGTTTCTTCAGGTATTTGATGTGAGAAACAAAATGTACCTTTATAGCATCATAGAAATGTAAGGATGCAAGAGACCTCAAGAGGTCACCTAGTCCAGTCCCCTGCGCTGAAACAGGACTAAGTATAAACACTTTTCCTGGATGGTCTAATGGGCTCTTAAAAACCTCCAGTGACAAGGATTTCACAAGTTCCCTGCTCAGCCTGTTCCAGTTTAACTGTACTTATAATTAAAGAAGTTTTACTTAATTTGTAACCCGAATCTCCCTCATTGCAAACTAAGCCCATTACTTCTTGTCTTTCAGTGGACGTGAAGCACAATTGATCACCAGTCTCTTTATACCAACCTTTTAATTATTTGAAGACTGTTACCATGCCCCCCGCCCCCCAGCCTTCTCTTCTCTGGACTAACCCTGACCAGTTCTTTTAACCTTTCCTCATCTCTCGTGTTTTCTATACCTCTGATCATTTTTGTTGCTCTCCTCTGGACTCTCCAATTTCTCCACATTTTCTTTACATGTGCACCCAAAACTGGACACTCCAGCTGAGGCCCCATCAGTGGCAAATGGCGTGGAAAAATTATTTTCCTCTGTTAATATATGACCAACCTGTTAATGCCTCCCAGAATGATATTAGCCTTTTTCGCTGCAGCATCATATTGTTCTTCTAGCAATAGCTAGCAATATTCCACAGAGTCTCCCTGTGGACACTACTGAATGCTTTCCTGAAGTCAATAAAGTTAATTAAAATGGCAGGAGCTTTTTTGATGATTTGACAAAGAGTGAATATCTGTTCACAAACTGATATACCCGCTTGGAACTCAGACGCTTCTTCTTGTAATATTTCATGCACCACCTTCTTCATTCAGTTCAGCATAACAGTAGCCAGCACTTTGCCTGGGATGGATAGCAGTACAATACCACTTCTGTTCATGCACTGAGTAAGTGTGACGCTGACAGACCCCAGTTGTCAGGGGGCGGGATTGAACCTGGGATCTCTGGAGCTTAGAGCATGAGCCTCTTCTGCATGAGCTAAAAAGATAACTGTCTGTTAGCTAAGCCTGTAGAGCAGACTCATTAATTACTTTCTCTCTCTCTAAGTGGTCTTGGTGCCACTAGAGGGGACAGAACACCACACCCAGGAGTTACATACTTACATACTTCCCCTAGCTGAGGAAGTGCGTCCCGAGCTTCAGAGACTTCCCAGTTGAAATCCCAGACGATCCCCCACTTGTAACACCAGCAGAAGCTGGTCGTTGGGATCAAACCTGGGACCTCTGGAACTTAGTGCATGAGCCTCTACCACAGGAGCTAAAAGCCAACTAGCTGTTAGCCAAGGCTGTAGAGCAGTCTGTCTGTCTGTCTCTCTCCCTCTCTCTCTCTCTCTCTCTCCCTCCTCAGTGCCACTAGATAAGACAGAACACCACACCCAGAAGGTGTGTGGGTTACACAAGCCCACCTTTTTTTGGCAATGCCATGATGATACCATCTTTCCCGTCTAGTGGCACTTCTTCTTTCACCCATATTTTGTTAGAGTTTTGTTAACTGTTCATTCAGAATTTCACCTTGCTCCTTGAGTACCTCTGCTGGAATTCTATCACGCCCAGGAGCTTTCATGTGCTAGAAACTATGGGCTATCAGCCAAGATGATCAACATAATGAGTTTATATCATGGAAGCAGATAGGCAGTAAGATCAGATACAGGCCTGGGTGGGAGAGTTCAACATTATGACTGGCGTTAGACAAGGATATGTGTTATCCCCAATCCTTGTTGCATTAGCAGTAGACTAGGTGAGGAAGCAAGCAACAAAAAGTCTTGTGGATGGTGTAAAATATTATAGCGGAGACAAGTTACATGACCTAGACTTTCCCAAAGACATTGAAGTGTGACATGGGACAGAATGATTGCCCTGTCATCAGATAGAGGACAGGAAGCAGCAAAAAATGGGTTGAAAGTAAATGCAGAGAACACCTAGATTATGAAGGTGAGAAAGACGACAACAGAGGGAAAGGTGTACATGGCTGGAAAAGGAACTGAACACATAGAAGAGTTCTGCTACCTAGGGAGGGTGATGACCTTTGAAGGTGGCTGTGATAACAATATTCATACGAAAATCGGAAAAGCAAACACCACTTTTGGAATGATGAACAATATCTGGTCAAACAGAGGCCACCCACTGCACCAAACTACAGGACAGATTATGCCATGCAACTGCACTGAGCATGCTACCCTATGGAGCAGAGAGGGGGCCGATGACAGTGGCTAACAAAAAAGAGATTGGAGGCCAACCATCATAGATGGAAGAGGAAGATACTACACATTTCAGGGAAAGACAAAATAAAAAACGTGGGCGTAGGGGAGCAGCCAGAGCAGGACGTGTCAGACAATATCATCAAAGAAAGAAGGCTCAGGTGGTTGGAACATGTGCTCCATATGGAAGATGGGAGACGTGCTAAGCAAGCGTTGAACTAGGCACTGGAGGGAGGAAAGAGAAAATGAGGAAGGCCATGGAAGAACTGGCAGAAGACAGTGACAGGGGATATTGAATGCACTGGCATTATCTGGGACAAAATATCACAACTAATGAGTGACCATAATGTATGGAGGAACTGGACTGCCCGATGTGTCAGTGACACAGGTGGAACTAAGAGCTAAGTAAGTGAGTAATCAAACTGCTGGCTCATTCTGTTTGTGATCCACTGTAACTCCCAGATCCTTTTCTGCGATTCTACTGCCTAGCCCGTTATTCCCCATTTTGTACCCTTACCCTGAGCACAGAGGAGTGCCTTACATCCTCTAGTCTAGAGTGGGAATCCTACACAGCCACAAGGAGCTAAACCATAAACATAAAAGGGCTCGATCTTCTGCTGGTGTAAAACAGCACTGATTTGGTACTTGGACTTGGATGGAGCAATGCTGATTTACAACAGCCAAAGATCTGGGACGATCAGATCCAAGAGACATTGTTGATCCACTATCACCTTGCTGTGTAGAACCAAAATCGAAGATCCAAACACTCGAAAGCTTTGGAGCTGTTTGGGCTTGGATCCAGCCTTTGCCCATTGCTTCTTAGGGCTGGATGAAAAGAACCAGTTTGCAAGTTCCAACATTCCCAACAGCAAGCATTTAAAAATAATGAGCCAGCCCCACCCCCCAAATCCTGTAATTGGCATAAAAAACATGAGCTAAATAAATAAAGGTTGGGTGCTTTTAAGTTTGGCTTTTTTTCCAGCCCTCCGGTTACTCACGGGTCCCATTTTTCAAGTCTTTTTTTAGTCTTTTCTTAAATGAAAAGCTGAGAGTTTCACCTGATCACATGACTCCAGCAGCTGGGGCTTTATGAAACATCAAATATCATGCGACTCAAGATAAAATCTGAAGATAAAATCATAAGTACTTTCCTAAACAAGCTTAAAGTATATTGAATATTTTGTGTTGTCTGGCTTTTTGGAGGAATTGCCTATGATATTTCACTCTGCAAATGGAAAGAAGAAATCTTACCAGACCTTTTGGTTGCTCTGTTCACAGTGCATAACATTCTGGACTTTATCAATCTTCATGGAAGTCATTAAAACAGATAGATCAATGTAACTGATTTTCCTTTTTTCTCGATGGAACACATTTATGGTTAGCAATTCCTTACTTGGCATTCTTGGGGAAAGAAAGGGAATGTACATTTCTGAGCCATGAAACTACGCACAACAATCACAAGTCTCATAACAGTAATTTTTCAAAGGACTAGCAATTCTTATATTAAAAATGAACTTTTTACTTGTGGGAATTTATGACAGCCTAAGCCTTTATTGGCTGGTGGTAGGAATTATAGTTATTATAGAAAAAGAGCTAAATATTAAACTTGGGTCTAAGAGAAAGATAAACCATTTATTCAGCCCTGGAAACAAACAAATAAAACCTTCCTGAAACAAGGGGAGGCTAATAAAATACTAATAAATCTTAGTGGGAAAGGGTTTTCTGCTCAAAACCTCACCAGTGACTGAGTACATTTTGGAATAGTACTTACCACCACCTAGGAAGCGATTCTTAATTGTCATTTTACCAGATTCTCCAGCTGGTTGAAAAATTTTCATCAGAAAGTTTTCAATTTAAAAAAAAGTCTTTTTGAATCATATGAACATTTTTGCAAAAATATTTTGTACCATTTGAAATTTTCTGATTTGTTGATTAAAAATCTGAGATGAAAAAAAAATCTGTTTTCAATCAAATCAAACAAAAAATGGTTCCTCTTGATTGGAGGAATTGAAATGAACTTTTTTCTGTTTCGGCTTTTTGGAGTTTGGCAAAGATGATCTAATAGGGAACTGTGGGGGGGGGGAGGATCTATGGAGAACCAAGTATAGTAGAGGTAGGGAAATCTCTGCCATTTCAGTGAGCAGGGCACGCAGTTAGCATGACAGAAGACAAATCTTCTGTGGAAGGAAATCCTTATGGCGTCTGATGAAGAAGACTGAGGGATAATATTGAGCAAGATGTAAATGCTCTTACAGTGAGTTATCATCAATGGGAAAAATATGTCCTTGACAGGTAGAGGTGTGGGCAGATTGTGAGAGCAGTCAAGGACCTTCATGGTCTATAAAAGCTAGGAGTAGGACAATAGGTGTAGTTTTTTGGGTTTCCCCCACTCTCCCTTTTCACCCTTTTTCCAGTGGAAAAAAATGAAAATGTGTCATTTTGAGTCTATTCAAATCCAAATTATTTCCCCCCATTTTTAATGGATTTGAAGCCATTTGTGTGTGTGTGTTTTGAATCCTTTTAGCAAAAAATAATAATCAGAAAATGTCAGAAACATGGTTTGACATTTGGCAGAGAAAGATGCAAATGTTTTGCCTGGCCCTACCAAACCCTTAAAGAGGGCCAAGAAAGCCCTGTGCCATGAATGGAGAAACTTGGATCTGCTTGTTACATCTCCAGTACAAAGTCAGAGGAAATCTCCCTCCGTTTGGTGATCAGAAACTTAATTAGATTAAAGCTTTTGTAACTGCTAGTTGTCAAAGGAGGATTAGCAAGAGGCAAATAATGTCAATGAGGACAAGCTCTTAGAGGCTTTCTGAACCAAGAGAAGGATGGTGGGTCATCACGATGAATGGTCTGCTGTCAAGAGCAGCACAGACCTCCTTGAGAGC
The DNA here is from genome assembly GCF_965152235.1 of Eretmochelys imbricata. NCBI lineage: Eukaryota > Metazoa > Chordata > Testudines > Cheloniidae > Eretmochelys > Eretmochelys imbricata. The sequence goes on along the minus strand of NC_135572.1, from coordinate 15,314,261 downwards.
TAAAATGTCTAATCCTACTTATTCAGTAGATTTTTACTATAAAAGAGGTGGCCTGGCTAACTAGGCTACTGCTCAGTCGATACCCATCTTCTGTGGGTGAGCGAGACAAGCTTTCAAGCTACAAAGAGCTCTTCTTCAGAGGAGAGGGGGCTGGACTAGATAGATGACCTCTCAAGGTCCCTTCCAGTCCTGCAATTCTATGATGCAATGATTGAGGCCTGGGAAACTAAACAGAGCTCTGTGTGGCTCGAAAGCTTGTCTCTCTCCCCAGCAGAAGCTGGTCCAATAAAAGATATTACCTCACCCACCTGGTCTGTCTAATATCCTGGGACCAACCTGGCTACAAGAACACAGCATACTTCACCTTGCACAGTCATTTACATGGGGAAAGTGACTCTCAAATGCCACCATTCTAGTCTGGTAGTGTTTCACACCCCTTTGCACAAGTGTAAGTGAGTGCACAAGGTGCAGGGCAGTGGCAAATCAGGCCTCTTATTTTAACAATGACTAGCAAAGCATAGATCCTGTACGTCTGAGGTTATAAACTTCAGTACAGGCTTTTCCATGGTGTTCGTCACCATGGTATCCGAGCCCCTCACTAACCGAAATGGCTTCATTCCTATGGCTGGGTGGTAGAACCGCTGAAAAGGACCTGGGGGTTAGAGTGGATTACAGACTCAATGAGCCAACAATGTGGTGCAGTTAAAAAAAGGCTAATCTCATTCTAGGGTGTATTAACACAAGTGTCAAATGGAAAACACAGGAGGAAATTGTCCCGCTCTACTCAGCACTGGTGAGGCCTCAGCGGGAGTCGTGGGTCCAGTTCTTGCTGCCACACTTTAGGAAAGATGAGGACAAGTTGGAGAGCGTCCAGAGGACAGCAACAAAAAATAATAAAAAGTTTAGAAAATCTGATCTACGAGGAAAGGTTAAAAAATCTGGGCATGTTTAGTCTGGAGAAAAGAAGACTGAGGGGGACCGGATAACAGTCTTCCAATATATTAAGCGCTGTTATAAAGAGGATGGTGAGGAGGAGAAGTAATTGGGCTTAATCTGCAGCGAGGGAGATTTGGTTAGATATTAGGAAAAACCTTCTAACTCTTCAGCTGGGGAACTGAGGCACAGAGAGACTAGATGACTTGTCCAGGGTCACATGAGTCTTTGGCAGATCTCCTGAGTGCCAGTCTAGCCTTAACCACAAGAAGACCAGTCTCAAGAAATACCCTGAAAACACTACCTTTAGTCCCCAAGTCCTTCCTCCTAGCCTAGGAGCAAATGCACCTTAGCAGCTCGGAATCTGCTCCTGTTCACACACACACACATTATCAATAATTACTTCACTGGTGATTTACTTTGTCTTAATTTGTGATGGCTAAACTGAGAGCCATGCTGCAAGACATAACTGAGAGGTTTAGGAATAAGCTTCCCCTATGGACGGTATTCCATAACTGCCCACTTCAGGGTTCCCTGCACCCCATACTGGGGCCAAGAGCTCTGTAGGCTTAAAAAAGGATTCTACATTTACATGGATGATGGAGCATCCTGGCATCCTTTGTGAAGTGCTTTGAGATCTTCTGATGAAAGAAGGCATTATAGAAGAGCTCGGTAATATTACATGCATTCAAGAGGATATAAACTTTCATGCTTCAGGGCAAAATCTAGGAAGAAATGCCCCAGAGGTATCTTATTCCTTAATTGTTCACTACAATGTTTTTTTGCATCTTCCTCTGAAGCAGCTCCCTGATCACTAACAAAGACAGGGTGCTAGAGCAGGTCGGGGCCAGCAGGGAATTCCCGTGCTCATATGGTTTATAATGCCTGAAATCAGCCATGCTCTTTATTTATTTTTTAACCTCACATTAGGTTAGCGTGGAGAACACCTGGCTCTTTTTGAGCTGTATATACAGCATTCTGATGGCAGCCCACATAGCTAGCTATTTAGGGGCCAGATCTTCAGCTGGCGTGAATCAGCATGAACTCCGTGGAGCTATGCTGATTTACATCAACTGAGGATCTGGCCCTGGGGCACCCAAAGCACTGCCTTCGCTTCACATTAACAGCTCTCCCCTGCAGTGAATCCAGTTTGGATGTGACACAAACACACTCCGGAATCGTGGTGGAAGACTATGCGCATTCGGAAGGAATGCCAAACACATCGACACTTTTAGGCTGCTATGGACGTTGATTAAGTCTGAGCTCTGCTCCAGGCACTTCAGAAACACATGTGACATTACTGCAAATACACCGCCAGTGTCAAAGCACATCAATCAAACCCTTTCGTGAAAGACAGCTCTCTCTCTATCCGGCTCAGACACTGTTTTATTTATCGAAATCATTATGGCTGAGTTGGTGTTTCCATTACAGAACTTGGACCCTGAGGGCTAGCGGTTCGCTCTGCTGTTTAAAATATTTTTGGACGGAAACTTGGCTTACAATTGCCCTGATGTCAAGAGTTAAATACATAAAGAGGCAATTTTGATTCCGTCTCTGCTGTGATCCAGAGCTTTTCCACCTTGTGGCTGGATTGCTGCAGGATATGCCTCCTGGGAAACTCCACCTTGGGAAGCACACCGCTGCCTGTTTAGGGGAAGACTGCACCCGGCCTTAGCACAGGATAGAGCATGGTGCCAGGAGTCTCCCCTGTACTCCTGCATGAGGGCCTGGTCTATTCACAGTCCCTGCATTCAGGGGAGCAGGAGGATGCTCTCTTCTAGCACCCCTGGAGGCACAAATCACCCCAGTGGTGGGACTGTGATCCAGGATTATTCCATAGCGGCTACAATGCTTCTTAGACCTTTCCTCTGAGGCCCCTGGTACTGGCCCCCATCAGAGACAGGACGCTGGACAGGTGCGATTCCTACAGCATAGAGACCACCCCTATCCTCATCACAACACGGTGGGAGCTGAGACCTAGGGGCTTGTTCAAGCCTCCAGGCCCTAGCTGTAAGTGTCAGGATGCATGGCACTCTCCATGAAGGGCCTGGGGCTCTGGAATTTGATCCCCTGCTGGCCTGACAACTTCCAGAGCAGTTGTTCTAATTATCGATGGCCTGGCCAGAGCAGAAGGGCTCACATACACTTTAAAGGAGTCAAACAGCAGGTTCTAAATAGCAGCAGTGAAGCCCCAGAGCAGAGAGGGGCATGTCTTTTACAGAAAACATTCCAGGCTCCCATCCCAATCCCACAACTGGCTCCCCGCTATCAGACCTCCATGCCTACCTGTATGCCACATGGGCTCCATGTAGGTCCAGAGGGCCAGCCAGGCAGACCCAGCTGTACAATCAGGGCCTAATTTTATACATGGCACACAGATATCACAGCAGCTGAATAGAGGGAGAGAGAGGGAGATTTCAGTTGCTGTTTTCATTTTGTTAGTTACTTGTAGTTAACACCCTCTGCCTGAGAATCCTTGTCCAGTTTTATTTCCCAATTCACATGTCAGGGAATCCTACAGTGGGCGAGTATGGGGGGGAATCTGGTGTTAATGGTGCCCATTCCATACCCCTTCCACATGTAAGATAAGGTTTTCAAAAGTGAGCAGCAATTTTGTGGGCCACAATTTTTGAGTGCCCAACCTGTGACACTTTAAGGGGGCTGGACCTTCAGAAAGCGTTGAGTGTCCACCCTGCGAAAAACACCTCTAAGATGTACCAAGTTGGGCAACCAAAACTTCTAGCCACTTTTGAAAACCTTGGAGCAGCAATCTCCAGGGATGGTATTCTGGGGCTGTTAACCAGCACCAAAGACTTATTTTATTGGGTGTTCTGTGTGTGTATATATGTTGATGTTCCTCATGAGGCTCTGAAAGAGATACAGAGCAAGATAAAATGGGAGTGACTTGGGTCTACGTCCACTTCATTCAGTTTTCAGAACAGTTGCATCAAAATAAGTGCTGGATCACAGGATGTGGTGCGTGCGCATTGGCATCGCTCTGCTTCCCATGGTTATGTACAATTTAAAAATAGGTTACTCAGTGTTCATGGTCTAATGCATAATGATACCTACTGCCTGTGTAACACCGACAGACCCCGGTTGTTGGCACTGAACCTGGGACCTCTGGAGCTAAATGCATGAGCCTCTACTGTATGAGCTAAAACCCAGCTGGCTGACAGAGCACTACACCCAGATGGTGCGTGGGTTACACCTGCAATTCCCAATAAGGTCAGTAGGTGTCAGGAGTGCTTGGCACCTCTTGGAATCAGGGTACGTGTGTGTGTGTCTGTCTGTCTTCTTTCTGTTGTCCATAAAGCTTTTTAGAGGACAAAAGATACCTTTAAACAAGCAAAGGCAACTGTCAAACAGCACCAACGAGACTGTGGCCAGCAGCCACAGGCGAGTTGCAAAAGGGTTTGATATTTAAGCAGACCAGGTTTGATCATTTCTTGAAGCTCAAAGCTACGGCCATCAAGCCACCATTTTGCTTCAAAAGGGCGTCATCCCTTTTACAAAATGACTGTGTAGTGGTTTAGTGCTGGTGAAAGGTGTTGGGATCTAATGTAGTATTATTATTTGTATGGCAGAACATCTACAGGTCCCAATCAAGGCTGGGTCCTCTTGCACTAGGTGTAGAAACACAAAGCAAAAGAAACAGTCCCTCCCCCAAGGAATTTACACTTTAATTAGACAAGGCAGAGCAAAGGGAGGGAGAAAGAAAACATCATCACTGCTGTTTTACAGCTTGGGACTTGAGGCACATAGAGATAAAGTGATGTGACCGAGGTTACACAGAAAACCTGTGGCAGAGTCTGGGATTTAACCCAGATGTCCTAAGACTCAATGCAGAGCCTTAGCCACTAGGCCAGCCTTCCCAACTGAAGTCCTCTCTATGCCCACAGAGATCCTGTCCTGGGAGGACCACCATCTCAAGGATGTTCCAGTTTCCATGGCAAGACAATCCTTGGCCAGGCGGAGGAAGCCCACAAGGCACAAAAGTTAGGGCATGACTACACTGCAAGCGAAGGGGTGGTGGTAGGTTTCATCTAGCCAGCACAGGTAACAATAGCAGTGTAGACATGGTGGCACATGTTTCAGCATGACCAGGTGAGTACAAGTCGACCAGAACACCTGGGTACATACTCTGGTGACTAGCCCATGCTGAAGCCTATGATACCATGTCTACACTACTATTGGTACCCATGCTAGCTAGAATAAAGCCAATGAAGGTATGCTTACCCCATGCTACACCTTCACTTGCCATGTAGCTAGCCCCTTGGTGGCAAACATGATAGGGAGTAGGAACTGAACTGAGATTACCCCTAACTCATTTCACAAAGGCCACTGACCTCCCATCAGCTGGTAACTATAAACAGCGCACTCTGAACCCAGAAGATCAATCGCTGCATGAAATCTCTACTGGCCAGGTGATTATATTAACCACAGGTGGCTCCCCTGCCCTAAGCGGCAAAGGCAAAGAATGGTGTTACCCACTCATATCCCAACAACCCTCTAGAAATAGCCCGTTCATTGCCATGGTCTTTGCTGCTCTCACACCAAACAGCAGCAGCATCCTGGGCAGCCCAAGCAATGCGGTCCCAAGTGGCATGTCAGCTCTAGTCAAAGTTCTGGACAGGCTACATGAAGGTCTTTTCAGCTGCACATGAGTGAGCATTTATCCCTTGCACCCAGGGGTGCTACAACAGCCACTTATGATCCTGTTTGGTCTAAAAGTACAGTGTCAATTCCCCTGACACAAATGCTCATTTTGAAAGCATTTGGCACCAAGTTTCATCTCATTGGGCCACTGGGCACATCTCTGCCTCCCTCTCCTGCATTGTCATCACATGTCAAAGCACCTAGTAAGTCAGAGACCCCATCAGCAGGAATTTGGCAAACAATTATTCTGACTTCAAGGCTCATCACCCTATTTCACTGAAACTTGATGAAGGATGTAGATCAGCATTTGGAGAATTACTATTCACATACACTGCCCCACTGGTGAAGAAATGATTAGTAGTGGCAATTGGCCTGCTTTACTAACTGCTAATTTAGAGAGACATAGTCAAATTAGCTTTAAATCTGAAGGGTGCACTGATGGTACCTAAAAGTATTTTTTTTAAAGATGAGCTAAGGTTCATAACTATATCTTTTCAAATGATTTCAGATAGTACGTGTAGCATTTACTGTGGGTTTCATGTTTGGTAAGAATTTTCAGAAAAGCTCAACTCCCATCTGAGCTCAAAATTAAGTGACCAGATTTTCAAAAGAGCTCATCACGATACATACCAAGTTCTTTGGAATATGTGGCCATGACGGTCACAATGGGTGCTTGGACCTTTTGAAGGTCTGGCCCTTATTTTCTTTTGGAAATCCACCCCAATATGTCTATTTCAGTGGTTCTCAAACTTTTTTTGTCGTGAACCACTTGAAAGTTGCTGAGGGTCTCGGCGGACAACTTAATGATCTTTCCAAGTGTTGTTTGTGCCATTAGCTAACTATTGTAAAGTGCTTTGGATAAAAGTGCTATATAAAAAAAACTTAATAATAATTATCCTTTCTTGTTCTACAAATAAAAGCACACAACTCATATTTTAATATCAGTATTCTTATCTTACTAGTGCGATGGATGTGCTCTCTCTCCCCCGTCGCGGCAGCCCCCGAGCTGGGGCTGGAAAGGGGGGGGGTCTCTCCCTCTCTCCCCCACCGCAGCAGCCCCCAAGGTGGGGCTGGGAAGGAGGGGGGTCTGTCTCCGACAGCCGCAGCCCAGGAGCTGGGGAAAGTCGCCTCTTTCTCTGGCTGCCGCAGCCCTGCATGTCCCAAATTCCCCGCATTCTCTCGTGTATGGCCACCCAGACGTGCATCTTAGAGGGCACTATCCACGGACCAACTGAATGGGGCTCACAGACTAGTGGTGGTCCACGGACCACAGTTTGAGAACCTCTGGTCTATTTGATTTTAGTTATTACGCAAGGGAATAGGGGATACCAACTGATGTAGCCCCTGCTTGCTTCTCCTAGGAACTTCAAGAAGAGACAGTTTTAAAAAAAACTTAAGTTTTCCCTTTGGCACCACTAAAACATCCTTGGAATGAGCCCTGGGCTTTACACCAGCATTTTTTTGTCTTTAAAATGTGGAGGGCACTGTGGCGTTTATACCATGCCACTGAAGATGAAAAACTGTATTTAAAAAAATCTCACTGAATGTTCATTCAATTCCAGTGAGGCTGACTTCTCAGCAAGACTTTTCTGCCAAAGTTGTATTTAAAAATGATGGGATTTTCTTCTGCAAAACTGGCTTTAACTAAAGGGGGCACGTTTAAAGTACACACCATTTATTTCAAAAGGCGGGTATTTTTCCTGCAATAGTTTAAGGTTAATTTCAAGATGGTGGCAACCGTGATGTCACAGCAACAGGCAGAATGTGGTAACAGCATGAGAAGAACAGAGTGACATCACAATGGCAGTCTTTAGAAACAGCTGCTGTTTGCTTTCAAACACGGGAGCAGGCTGCATGGAGAGCGTGTAAGGATCTGAGAGACAGTTGCCATCTGTGTCTGCGTGTGTGTGTGGAAAGAGATAATATTCCAGGCCCCAGCTCTGGCTCTGCCTAATCCTGGACAAGGTAAGAGTTTTCTCACGTTACTGCATTGCTCATGATTTGTATATGTTCTCTGACCTTCACTGTTTCCTTCCTGCGCCTCCCCCTCCTTGCAATGTAAACCTGATGCCCATTTCTCCTACTTGCATGCTTTTCATGCTGCCCACAGTGTTGCCAACCCCAAACGTGAGTCAGACCCCGCTCCCTATATCATGATATTGCCTTAAAGAATCACGGGAGACTTTTAAAAATAAAAATACAGGTTTCTTTTTATTTGCTTTCTTGTTTAGGAACCTTTAGGGTGCACTCAAGGCAGGTTCTCAAGCTTTTCTTTGCAACCAAGAGGGCTAGAAGGTTTCTTTTAGTAAAAAATGAAGGCAGAGATTCTCACGTGACTCCAGGATATGGGAATTTAAGAAAAAACACCAGCTATGGCAACATTGCCCTCCATAAACCTGTTCTCCAACCCACTGCCCTCTTCACATTCAAATTGTTCCTAAAATTTATTTCTGTCTGAGCAATGGACTAGGAGCCAGGAATTTGTGAGTTCTCATCCTGGCTCTGACAAAATAAAGTTCCACTTGGATTCTTATCCAGATCCTTATCTGACCCAAGCCTTCAGGTCTGCAACAAGTTGCTGGGAATCTTGAAAGAACTCAGACTCACTGGTGAGAGTTTCAGTACTTCTAGTAATACCAAAAGTGCCACAAGAACTGCTTCCCTCTCCTGGTGTCTTAGCATTTCTGGTTTCCATCCCAGCCAGAACCAGTGCAAAATGTATTTTTATGGGTTCCCCCTCCACACCAATTTAATGGAACTTTTTTTCAGAACTCAGAAATATTTTGTTCAGATTCACTTTGAGTTTGGAGCAAAATCTAAGGCCTGGTAGCCAGAACCTCCTGAATTCTATCCCCTGACTCACCTTGTGACCTTGGGCAAAATATTTGATCTCTCCATTTCAGTTTTGTGGCATGCAAAGCTGCACTGGGATAACTCGTTATTTACCTGCTTCGTGGAAAGTTGTTGTGAAGATTAGTCAGTGTTTGTAAAGTGCTAATTAGAACTTATAGGGCTGGATGAATGCACTATAAAGTGGGTAGAAAGCTGGCTAGATTGTTGGGCTCAACGGGTAGTGATCAATGGCTCCATGTCTAGTTGGCAGCCGGTGTCAAGTGGAGTGCCCCAGGGGTCGGTCCTGGGGCCGGTTTTGTTCAATATCTTCCTAAATGATCTGGAGGATGGTGTGGATTGCACTCTCAGCAAATTTGTGGATGATACTAAACTAGGAGGAGTGGTAGATATGCTGGAGGGCAGGGATAGGATACAGAGGGACCTAGACAAATTGGAGGATTGGGCCAAAAGAAATCTGATGAGGTTCAATAAGGATAAGTGCAGGGTCCTGCACTTAGGATGGAAGAATCCAATGCACAACTACAGACTAGGGACCGAATGGCTAGGCAGCAGTTCTGCGGAAAAGGACCTAGGGGTGACAGTGGATGAGAAGCTGGATATGAGTCAGCAGTGTGCCCTTGTTGACAAGAAGGCCAATGGCATTTTGGGATGTATAAGTAGGGGCATAGTGAGCAGATCGAGGGACATGATCGTCCCTCTATTCGACATTGGTGAGGCCTCATCTGGAGTACTGTGTCCAGTTTTGGGCCCCACACTACAAGAAGGATGTGGATAAATTGGAGAGAGTCCAGCGAAGGGCAACAAAAATGATTAGGGGTCTGGAACACATGACTTATGAGGAGAGGCTGAGGGAACTGGGATTGTTTAGTCTGCAGAAGAGAAGAATGAGGGGGGATTTGACAGCTGCTTTCAACTACCTGAGAGGTGGTTCCAGAGAGGATGGTTCTAGACTATTCTCAGTGGTAGAAGAGGACAGGACAAGGAGTAATGGTCTCAAGTTGCAGCGGGGGAGGTTTAGGTTGGATATTAGGAAAAACTTTTTCACTAAGAGGGTGGTGAAACACTGGAATGCATTACCTAGGGAGGTGGTAGAATCTCCTTCATTAGAGGTTTTTAAGGTCAGGCTTGACAAAGCCCTGGCTGGGATGATTTAATTGGGGATTGGTCCTGCTTTTGAGCAGGAGGTTGGACTAGATGACCTCCTGAGGTCCCTTCCAACCCTGATATTCTATGATTCTATGAACTAATAGAATTATTCCTTGAGAAATACAGAACATCAAAGGCATTGGAAGGAATGAAGCAAAATCCAGTACACGCTAATGCAGCAGATCCTTCATACACCAGTGCTCGCCTTTCCTAGATCTGGTGCCAGATCCCCTGCCAAAAGAGCACTTTGCTTCAATTCCCCTTCCCCGAGCTTGTGTCTCAAATCAAACCTACATGGGGAGACAGCCAATAAAATAAAATATCCAACACATTTTCTGCTTGTGAATTGATCATGAACAGACTTGAATTTTCACCAGTTGTAATTGTGCAAATTAACCCCCCCTCACTTCTGTTATTTGCTGTTCACAACACAAAGAGGGTGACAGATCAGTGAAATCACAGGGTATTCCTTCTGACCCCTCAGTGGCAGAGTGAAACTTTTTAAAGCAGGAAAAGCAGAGAAGGTGAATAGCAAATGCTGTCACCTTGTTCACGTGTGACTAATAGATATATGTATGAAGAGCAGCCAATTCCCAAGCATCGGTGTGAACACAACCCGGAAAGCACCATGTTCAAATAAAAGGGGCACAAGGGGGAGACAAATCAAAAAGCTGTTTTCTGGTTTCCAGACATCTCTCCCGTTAAAATCACTTGGCTCATCCCTAGCATTACTCCCAGCTAGGCTGCTCCTGTCCAGTGTCAGCATATGAGAAGGGATTGAAAATGACACTTTCCTGGCACAGAATTTGCCTGTCCTTCTCTGAACCTCCATTAAGAGCAGAAGGAGTTTGATGGTAGCTACTCAATAGTCCTGGTGCTCTTAGAGAGGGAACTGGAGTCACACGTTTATTGATCAGAATTAAAGTGTACGTTGAAAGGACTGCAAGATGGGCCATGTCCTGCTTTTCCACATGTAGCATAATGGGGCTCTGACCCAGTTAGATATTTCATGCAGGAGGCAGACAGCCATTGACGCGTCTAGCTGTAATAAATGAGTTGGCGGTTCACAGTGGTTGGGGTGGTTTATAAAGCACTGGTCTGTTAACTCTTTGATTCCCTCCCTTTAAAGCTGAAGCTGGAAATTAATATGCATATCAAGGGGGGTCCCGCAGAGATCAGTTCTGGGTCTGGTTCTGTTCAAAATCTTCATCAGTGATTTAGCTAATGGCATAGACAGGACACTTATAAAGTTTGTGGACGATACCAAGCTGGAAAGGGTTGCAAGTGCTTTGGAGGATAGAGTTAAAAATCAATATGATCTGGACAAACTGGAGAAATGGGCTGAAGTAATTCAATAAGGACAAATGCAAAGTACTCCATTTAGGAAGGAACAATCAGTTGCACACGTACAAAATGTGAAATGACTGCCTAGGAAGGAGTACTGCAGAAAGAATCTGGGGGTCATAGTGGATCACAAGCTAAATATGAGTCAGCAGTGTAACACTGTTGCAAAAAAAGCAAACATCATTCTGGGATGTATTAACAGGAGTGTTGTAAGCAAAACACAAGAAGTAATTTTTCTGCTCTACTCCGCGCTGATTAGGCTTCAGCTGAAGTTTTGTGTCCAGTTTTGGACACCACATTTCAGGAAAGATGTGGACAAATTGGAGAAAGTCCAGAGAAGAGCAACAAAAATGATTAAATGTCTAGAAAATATGACATCTGAGGTAAGATTGAAAAAACTGGGTTTGTTTAGTCTGGAGAAGAGAAGACTGAGGAGGGACATGATACTTTTCAAAGTATATAAAAGTTTGTTACAAGGAGGATGGTGAAAATTTGTTCTCGCTAATTTCTGAGGAAAGGACAAGAAGCCGTGGACTTAAATTGCAGCAAGGGCGGTTTAGGTTGGACATTAGGAAAAACTTCCTGTCAGTGTAGTTAAGCACCAGAATAAATTACCCAGGGAGGTTGTGGAATCTCCATCACTGGAGATTTTTAAGAGCAGGTTAGACAAACACCTGTCAGGGAGAGTCTAGATAATGCTTACTCCTGCCATGGGTGCAGGTGACAGGACTAGATGACCTCTCGAGGTCCCATCCAGTTCTACGATTCTATGATTCTATGAGGAATGTCCTGTTGGTAGATGCTCTTTACACTAGAGATGGGTCCAAGCTGTCACTGCATTGAAGGCATATCCTGTAAGAGTTTACCTCTCCCATATCCCCATAGTGGTGGATTAGAGGTGTTTAGGTTCACAATGCCAGTTCAGCCCAGTCTAACCTGTGGTATTCAGATGTGGCTTTGGGCCTACATTTCCAATTCTCCCACCTCAAAAAAGGTTGGGGGTGTTCACATATAGGCTAAGACCTTTCAGTCAGGTCACCCTCCCTACTCAGACTCATTCTGCTTTAATTCTGAGGGAAAAGAATTTACTGTCTCTCTGCACCCTCCCGAACCTACTACAAATCCTTAGAATATTCAGACCTCCTGCATGAGACAACTTCGAGTGCCTAGCAAAAGAGGCCAGGCTCCAGCCCCAGAGGGCTTCTATCCCACTTTACTGGACAATATCTTTTTATTTAACTAAGGAACTGCCTTTTGCATCTTTCAGAGCTCAACCCACTAAACCTTTCAGCCCTCGGAAAATCACACATGTGCAGACAGAATGGGGGCAAGAGGGAAGAGTGTTGAACCAAAGAGAGGTTACTACAGGTGGGAGGATTTACTCTGGCAAGGAAGAGGGTTAACTCAGGGCCTCAGATAAGTCAGCTCAGCTGAAGAACTCCGAGGGTCTTGGGAGGTAGGATCTCACCACTAGGAATGGGTGAGGACAGCTCTCATTTCTATCTTTCTAATGTACTTATATGGACCTCATTACCATAGCATGAGCACCTGACAATCTCTTCCACCTAACACTCCAGGGAACTAGGAAAGTGCTCTTATCCCTGTTGGGCAGATGGGGAACAGAGTGACTGGCCCAAGATCACATAGGAACAGAGAATTGAATCCAGAGCTTCCAAGCCCCAGGTACTAACTCACATCTCTAACCATTGGACCATCCCTCCTCTTCTCCAATTTTAAGACTGCCAAGATATACCATAGTTTCCAAAGAGTTATCACAATGCTCAGCATGTTCCCATCTCCTGACACTGGACAGAACATTTATGAAGTACTGTCCTGTGTGAAACATCTTCATATTCATATATCAATGCAACAGGCTGACACAATAAACATCTCCATACAATGAATGGATTGTAACTCACCAGTTGCTGGAAATCAAGGCTATGCCTCCTCGTGAACTATGAGCTGGATCTGAACCATGACACAATTTAAAACACTCTTAAAGCTTCTTACTAGTGCAGGCCTTGAAACTGGCAGATGATGAAGTGACTGCCGGCAACTTTTCTCATCACTACCTTTTTCAGCTTTCCTTCCTGTTTTTAAAACCAACAGCTGTGAGATCTACAGCCAGGGTTAACCACCCACCTAACCTCTCCCTCTCACCAGCTCAAACATTCCAGCGGCACAGACTGAGAAGGAGACAGAGAGGAAAATGGCAGGTGAATTCAGACAAGGATAAGGCTTTTTCCTCTTTGAGGGCTGGTGGTAGAAGGATGGTGTTGTGGTTAGGGTATAGATCTGGACATTATTACTGGCTGTGGTAAAGAAGTCCCATGAGACTGTTGACAAGTCACTTAAGTTCTCGGTGCCTCAGTTTATCCATCTGTAAAATGGAGCTAATTCCCATGTGCCTTGAATGGGTTCTGCGCAGGTATCATTATTATAGAAACAGTGTTACTGTGGTAGCCAATTAGATTTGCGGGAGGGGGGTGGGTGGTCAAATGCTTTCTTGTTTCTGTCAGCCAGGCTCATTGCACATACCTGCGGCTCCTTGCATTCCTCCATTCCCTCCTCCCCCAAGCTCCTCATGTGCTACCCACCTGTCCCTCTCTTTTTCAGAGACTCTCTGCAATTCCCCCCTATGTCTCCCTGCCAGGGGCTCTATGGGCCCCCTTCCTCCATTATTCTTTTTTCTGTCTGGGAAAGAAGTCACTCAGTGCGTCAACATGGTAAGCTATTGGGAGGATAAGCAGAGATGAGCTGGGGTAGTGTTATGCACAAAGGCATTAATGGATGCCATCAACCAGCCCTTTGATCTATAAACAATTGCAGAGGTACTGGGGCTGTGCTAAAGGGCTCCATTTGTCAATAGGGTTCTGATCACTAATGCCTGGAACATTCCCTGAAATTCTGGAATTGATTGGAGAGAGAGTGTTCAAAGGTTATCAGGTTACCTACACACAGTCAGATAGACAAATGACATTGAGCATAAGGCCTTTGCAAACTCAGGCAAACTAGTAGACTATTTAATCCACTCATGTTTCTGACAAATACTTCACAAAGAGATGAAGAATCCCTGTAGTGAACAGTCATGAAATAAGCTGCACCTGGGAGAAATTTCTTCCTGAATCCCAGCAATTAAAGTTGACTCATCCCCTGAAGCATGAGGATTTTAATACCTTATCTTATTTGTATCCACTCCAGTTTAACTGTGGATGTTCTCATGAGCTGGATAAGTGATCAGTCCTTTTTTGAATCCTGGCAAATTTCTGGCCCCAGTGATATCTTGTGGCAATCAATTCCACAGGCTTATTATGCATTGTGTAAAAATATTTCCTTTTTAACAGCTATACATGTATTGCTTTTTAGTTTCCTAGGATGTCCCCTTGTTTTATGATAGAAGAGAGGGAATATAGGAGCTTTCACTTCACCTGCTCTTTCTTATCCGTTATTTTATATCCCCTCCCTCTCTAAAAAGTCCCAGTCTTTTTGATCTCTCCTGCTACAGAAGTCTTTCCCACCTCTAATCATTTTTGTCACCCTTCCTTGGATCCTTCCCTCCTCTCTATTTCTGCCCCAATCCGCCTTGAGACAAGGCAACCAGGACAGAACACAGTATTCCAGGTGAGGGCATATAAACAATTTATATGAAGGCAAATGTTTTCTCTCCTTTTTGGACCTGAAATAAAATTGGACTAAGGGCTCTGAGACAAGAGGTTCAGCTCTTGATCTGGGTCCAAACTTTCCCAAAATTCACAGATTTTATTGCCAAAAGAGACTATTATTATTTGTATTACAATAGCACCTAGATGGCCCAAGTCACGAACCAGGACCCCATGGTGCTAGGTGCTGTGCAAACACAGAACAAAAAGACAGTCTCTGCCCTGTAGCTTATAGCCTACAGGTGCATGGGTCTATGCATAGGTATAAGTTACGGCAGTAAGGCAATAAACCTACAGGCCTCAAGGCCTGTAAGACAATGGCTGAGCTAAACTACTTCTTAGCATGTGCGCAACATGCCACAGATGGGACATGACCAGGATTCATCACCGAATTTGGTCCGCTGGTTGGATCATTAGCTTCAAGGCATAAGGCCCCAAAAGCCTTAGCACAAGATTATCTCTGTCTCATAAGATATCACAAAATGGAATGTTGTAATGTCTGAACTAACCACAAGGTGCTAGTTTATACCAGCTTATACCAGCTAATTTAAGTTAGGGACAGCTGTCTGACCGTGAGAATGCCATGGTAACTAATGGACATATGCTAATGAACTTGAGGTAAAAGCCTGAATAACCTATCGGAGAAGGGCACCCCAACATTAGTAGGTGAGGCACTACAAAAAAGGAAAAGGGGCTGATCCTCTCCCCCATTGAATATGAATGTGCCGTCAGCGTAACACATGAGAAAAGCTGTATTCCAGCCTGCGTGCTTTGGGAGATGCCCAGAGGACAACCACTGGTGATGGCGATGATGGGGATGGGGAAGATGATAACTAACACTTCAGGTTGTTCTGCATGGGAGGGTGTGAGTAAGATGCAGGCCCAACTCATTCTGTATTATCGCTACCTATCTTGCTAGGTAACTTTGCTAACTGTGTTAATAAAAGCATTACAGATACAGAAGGTTTTTCCTAAGTGTGAGTGTTGCAACTGTGAATGTCGGGGTTCCTAATTAAACAGGAATTCTAATAATACTGGGCCTGAGCTTAGTACGAGACCCAATCAAACATCACCATTAGAATAGGGCATAAAATAAGCCATAAAATATCATAATGCTACTTCATAAATCCATGGTATGCCCATAAATACTGTGTGCAGGTCAAACCGCCCCATCTGAAAAAACGGGTATATCAGCATTGGAAAAAATAGAGAGAAGAGCAACAAAAATTATTAGAAATATGGAAGCAGTTGTATTTTAGGCAAAATTACTGTTCAGCTTAGAAAAGAGACGGCTAAGGGGGGATACGATAGCTGTTTACAAAATCATGAGTGGTGTTGAGAAGGTAAATAAGGAAGTGTGACTACCCCTTCACATCACACAAGAACCACGGGTCATCCGATGAAATTAATAGGCAGCAGGCTTTAAACTAGCAAGGAAGTATTGAAGTATCTGGCACCGGCTAGTCGAGAAACAGGATACTGGGCTAGATAGAGCTATGGTCTGACCCAGCATGGGCAGTCTTATGTTCTCAAAGGGACCATATTTCCGGTTGTGGCTTGTAGCTGCTAATGTAATCTAAATAATAAATGGGGGGCAGGGCCCTCAGAATTCTAGCAGTGCCCCCTGGGGGCAAACTGCCTCAGATTTCTCTAAGATTGGGGTATGAAAACGACAGCATTCAGGAATTTTGGTTCTAGTTGTTTTGTGGAGGACTTTCCATTATTTGTACATGTGCTAGTGGAGAATTGCTCACTACCATACATGCCACTGCAAGGAATCCTCCAAAGTGGGGAAGGTATTGCAGCAGGCAACAGCAGCACAGAAAAGCTAGAAGAGAAGCCCTCTATTATAACATTCACAGCCTGTGGGGCCCCATTACCACCCCGCCTCCTCCCGCAGGGAAATGGAGCCTCCCTTGCCTGACACATCCGAGCAATTAGGGAAAAGGTCTGTTAGCTCATGGGAGCCTCTGGGGCCAATGCCCCCTTCAGCATATTGTCCAGCCTGGCTTGAAAGGGCAAAGGACCTACTGCTTCAATGTACGGATGGCAAATTCTGTGATATCTCTGCCTCTCCTACCCATCTCCCTCCCATACCCAGCCCCAGAAGGAGAGTGTATTTAACTGTGTGATCAGAAAGACACCCCCATTCATCATACTACCAGGCTGGCTTGCTCAGCACGTCCCCTAGGACCACCCCCTCCCCGCTGCCTGCCTCTCTTTTCCAAAGGAGGCCATTAATAATACACACTCAGGGATTCTCTGAGTGATCGCATGTTCTAATCACTTCAGACCCTATTAGCTTTACAGGGGAGCTGACCTTTCACAGCCCAAGAGGGCATCTTCACTGAAAAAGGGCTGGCACAGTTCTTCTATTTGGAGGCCTGGCTGCTGCAGATGGGGAGAGGCAGGCCTTGCTGAGCAGTGAGCCCCTATAAGGTCAGTGACTGCTGTGTCACACGCAGCAAACCTCTGCTTTGAATATGACAGTGATGGAAGCACTAGTTGGGGGGAAATGTATTGAGAAGAGTAGAAGCATGGGAAGAATTTAACCAGGTTGTGACAAATTGCTTTGACTTGTGATCCACTCTTTTTGTTCCCTGATGTTTTCCATCATAGAATATCAGGGTTGGAAAGGCCCTCAGGAGGTCATCTAGTCCAACCCCCTGCTCAAAGCAGGACCAATTCCCTATTTTTGCCCCAGATCCCTAAATGGCCCCTCAAGGATTGAACTCACAACCCTGGGTTTAGCAGGCCAATGCTCAAACCACTGAGCTATCCCTCCCCCACAAATTATCATTCTTGAGATGCATGATAATTCCCTTTCCTTGTATTTAGTGTAGTGACTAAATGCAGACACTTGTCTTTTAAATTCACTTGGAAATTTTTAAAAACATCTTTAGTATTTATATACCCCTTTACAGATGTAGACATTATTTAATCATTATTTTACTGTGATGTGGGGAAGTATTATTGTCTCTATATTATCAGTGGGGAAACTGAGGCATAGAGTGAGACAAAGTGACTTGGCCAAGGGCACAGAAGGAGTTGGTGTCAGCCCTGGAATTAAAACCCTTGGCATCCATTCCTGTGCTAAAACCACTAGATGCCCTCTATGATAAATATATTACACAAACAAAATAGAACAACAGTGAATGTGTATACAGTGCTTTGGGAATGTTAACTGCTGTTATAAGTACTAATTGCTGTTAACTGAACAACAATGAAAACCAGGAAGTGAAGACGCTACATAGGATACATACTTAAATGAAATAAGAAACACACCTCTCCCAGAACAATGGATGGAATCAGCTGTTGAGAGTTTCGGGATATAAAACACCTGAAAAAAATGCCAAGTATCTGAGATGGGCCCAGGCAACAGGACTAAATCTGAACCCTTTGCCACCAGACCTTGTGGGAGTTGAGATCTAAACTTTGAGTTATTTTCATGAGGAGCGCAAACTAAAATCCCAAATCTGAGTTCCTTCAGGGAAAGATTTGTGATACCAGAGGATTCTCCACTGAAGCAGACAAAAATTTAATCCCTGGAAGCTGAAATCAGCAAAAGTCAAATAGAAAATAAGGTAAATCTTTGAATACTATTTAGGAAATATTAACAGGTTTACAAATCCCTGCCCTGTAAAGATCAGAAACAAAACAATAATCATTACAACAGAGAGCTTCAGTACTGGATGTCTTTTAAGATTGGATGTCTTCTAAACACATAGATTCTAAGGCCAAAATGGACCATTGTGATCATCTAGTCTGACCTCCTGTATAACACAGGACATAAAATGTCCCCAAAATAATGCCTAGATCATGTTCTTTTACAACATCCAATCTTGATTTAAAAATTGTGAGTGATGGAGAATCCACCACCAGCCTTGATAATTGTTCTGGTGGTTAATTACTCTCACTGTTAAAAATTTACACCTTATTTCCAGTATCGATTTGTCTAGTGTTAAACGGCACAAATCTCACAGCCTTGTCACAATCCAGTTACAGCCCAATTTGATCCAGCCACTCTGGTATGGACAGAGGCTTATGCCATA
This sequence comes from Eretmochelys imbricata, assembly GCF_965152235.1. Taxonomy (NCBI): domain Eukaryota; kingdom Metazoa; phylum Chordata; order Testudines; family Cheloniidae; genus Eretmochelys; species Eretmochelys imbricata. The sequence goes on along the minus strand of NC_135572.1, from coordinate 15,295,615 downwards.
CAGTCAATACAAAACAGCATAGTCCTTAACAGCAGAGTCTCACTTTCTTCAAGCCACGCTGGCACGAAGGGTTGCTTGGTATTTAGCAACTCCCTTATAAAGGGGCACGTCTTGTTCTGTTTCTGTTCTAGAAATACCACCTGAGACCTGAGCTGTGGGTCTTTTTTAAGGGCCTTTTTTCAGAGGTACGGAAAACACCCACAACTCCAGAGGAAGTTATCGGGCGCTGTGGGCAGTGAAAGGAGACGTATAGATGGGCTAAAGCACAGAGCAAGGAGCCAGGAACTCCTCTTATGATGCTGTCTCCTTTTGTGACTTTGGGAAAGTCACTTAACCATGCAGCTTCAGTTTCCCCATCTGCAAAATGGGAATATTAATACTTGCCAGCCTCACTGTAATGTTATGAGGGTCTATCAGCAAGTGCTTTGAAGATTCATAAGTATTAGCTCTGGCAGGGGGAAAGTTAGAACATAAGACTATAAGAATGGCCATACTGGGTCAGACCAAAGGTCCATTTAGCCCAGTATCCTGTCTTCCGACAGTGATGGTGTATTCCAGTGCATTAGGGGTTAGGTACTTTGATTCTGGTTAATTTTATATTGGTGCAAAAGAGGAGAGAAGGCAAGTTCCTCAGCTGGCGGGGAGGATGGGGCTGAAGGCACTTGTTGTGAAGGACTGACAGTAGTGGTAGATGGCTGGCCCCCAGGCCATTCTGAGCCACTGCATGGGGAAACATTTGACAGAGCAGGACCCTCCAAAGTGCAAGGCCTTGTTCAAGGGTACACTGCCCATGTGCCCAGGGCTAGCCCTGGAGGTATGAATGGAAAATCTTCTTATGGTAGATTTCCAGGAGTCTAGCAGATGAGCATGTAGCAGAGTTCAGGAGGCTGTTTACAACTAGTTGCTCAGAAATCCAGGGTATGGTGAGCTTTCCAAGACAGCAGAGACTTCCAGCTGGCACTCATGTTTATTTCCTTTATTAGGAAGGATGCTGTTTAAAAACCAATAGTCAAATGTCTATCCCCTAGGGATGCTGGTTAAAATGTATTTAACCAATTTAACCGGAAAAACCATGGAGCAGGTCCTCAAGGAATCCATTCTGAAGCACTTAGATGAGAGGAAAGTGATCAGGAACAGTCAGCATGGATTCACCAAGGGCAAGTCATGCCTGACTAATCTAATTGCCTTCTATGATGAGATAACTGGTTCTGTGGATGAAGGGAAAGCAGTGGACATGTTGTTCCTTGACTTTAGCAAAGCTTTTGACACTGTCTCCCACAGTATTCTTGTCAGCAAGTTAAAGAAGTATGGGCTGGATGAATGGACTATAAGGTGGGTAGAAAGTTGGCTAGATTGTTGGGCTCAACGGGTAGTGATCAATGGCTCCATGTCTAGTTGGCAGCCAGTATCAAGCAGAGTGCCCCAAGGGTCGGTCCTGGGGCCGGTTTGTTCAATATCTTCATTAATGATCTGGAGGATGATGTGGATTGCACCCTCAGCAAGTTTGCAGACGACATTAAACTGGGAGGAGTGGTAGATACGCTGGAGAGTAGGGATAGGATACAGAGGGACCTAGACAAATTGGAGGATTGGGCCAAAAGAAATCTGATGAGGTTCAACAAGGACAAGTGCAGAGTCCTGCACTTAGGACGGAAGAATCCAATGCACTGCTACAGACTAGGGACCGAATGGCTAGGCAGCAGTTCTGCAGAAAAGGACCTAGGGGTGACAGTGGACGAGAAGCTGGATAGGAGTCAACAGTGTGCCCTTGTTGACAAGAAGGCCAATGGCATTTTGGGATGTATAAGTAGGGACATTGCCAGCAGATCGAGGGACGTGATCATTCCCCTCTATTCAACATTGGTGAGGCCTCATTTGGAGTACTGTGTCCAGTTTTGGGCCCCACACTATAAGAAGGATGTGGGAAAATTGGAGAGAGTCCAGCGGAGGGCAACAAAAATGATTAGGGGACTGGAACACATGACTTATGAGGAGAGGCTGAGGGAACTGGGATTGTTTAGTCTGCAGAAGAGAAGAATGAGGGGAGATTTGATAGCTGCTTTCAACTACCTGAAAGGGGGTTCCAAAGAAGATGGAGCTCGGCTGTTCTCAGTGGTAGCAAATGACAGAACAAGGAGTAATGGTCTCAAGTTGCAGTGGGGGAGGTTTAGGTTGGATATTAGGAAAAACTTTTTCACTAGGAGGGTGGTGAAACACTGGAATGCGTTACCTAGGGAGGTGGTGGAATTCCTTCCTTAGAAGTTTTTAAGGTCAGGCTTGACAAAGCCCTGGCTGGGATGATTTAATTGGGGATTGGTCCTGCTTTGAGCAGGGGGTTGGACTAGATGACCTCCTGAGGTCCCTTCCAACCCTGATATTCTATGATTCTATTATACCAGAATTGGTTCCTACGACATTATAATTAGGACTCATTTCCTTATTATGGCTATTTCCTAGTAGCGTGATTCACTAATGAATTTCTATGGGCTGTGTAATCTGCCTGCTTTTTTATTTCAATACATGGCTGCTTGCTGTGTCCAGTTTTCATTCTGACTTCACCTCAGTAGAAGACTCATATCAGAAATGCTAGCAAATGTCTGAGAAAAGCTCTTCAACTTGATTTAAAACAGCACATGCTGATTTACTGCAAGTGTGCTTCTTACAGAGAAGAGTATATACATTTTTCTACTACTGGGGGTGGGGGAGGAGACTGACTTTGAGCCTTGTGGGAATCCCAGTTCAATTTATTGTTATTACATATTTCCATTAGCAAGTCCCTTACACACTGAATTTCAGAAGTTACTAGAATGATTTTTGTCTTCTTCCTTTTAGTAACCGTATATAGTATAAATGAGAGAAAGGCCCAGCTGGCCAAATATGGATCCAGACCACAAACATCACAAAATGTACGGTTGCCTGAATATGTCTTTTTTTGTTCACCCCGTTATTATATGCAAGGATGGTGGCACTGCTTCTTATTAAGGTTGCCCGACACTTCCCATTATAAGACCCTGTTTCTGTGGTTTTAACTTGGGTAAACTTTAACCATTTGGGCTGATATTTTTGAAGCCAGGTGTTTGGCTCAGGCTGAATTTTTCTGGAACGTTTCAAGCCAAAACAAATTAGCTGCTTCTGAGGAGAAGGCTAATGGAACATAAATTATTTTATAATGTTAATAAAAATACTTAAGAACAGCCATACTGGTCAGACTAATGGTCCATCTGGCCCAGTGGCTGGTGCCAGATGCTTGCGAGGGAATTATGTGTTATGTGGAGGGGTAAATAACATTTCCTTATTCACTTTCTCCACACCATTCATGGTTTTATACATTTCTATCATATTCACCCTTAGTAATCTCTTTTCCAAACTGAAATGTACCAGTACTTTTAACTTCTCCTCATATGGAAGTTGTTTCATACCTCTACATTTACTGTACTTTTTCCAATTCTAATATATCTTTTTTGAGATGGGGCAACCAGAACTGTATGTATGTAATATTCAAGATGTGAGAGTATCATGGATGTATATAGTGGCATTATGATATTTTCTATCTTACTATCTATCCCTTTCCTAATGGTTCTTAAAAATCAGTTAGCTTTTTCTGACTGCTGATGTACATTGAGCAGATGTTTCCAGAGAGCTATCCAGGGTGCCTCCAAGATCTCTTTCTTGTGTCGTAACAACTAATTTAGACCCCATCATTTGTAGGTATAGTTGGGATTATGTTTACCTATGTCCAATAATTTTCATTTATCAACACTGAATTTCATCTGCCATTTTCTTGCCCAGTCACCCAGTTTTGTGAGATCCCTTTATAAGTCTTTGCAAGCTGCTTTGGACTTAACTATCTTGAGTAATTTTGTATCATCTGCAAGTTTTTCCACCTCACTGTTTACCCCTTTCTCCAGATGATTTATGAATGTGTTGAACAGCACAGGTCCCAGTACAGATCCTGGTGGGGGGAACCTTGTGGAGGAAAAATCTAGTAGGCCTAACTTACAGGTCTAAAACTTTGATCAAGCTAACTGTGTATATAGAGCATAAGAAGAGGGTGAGGAAAATTTCATTGTGGGACAGTTACAACAGCACAGCTTAAGAAATGTAACCATAGCAGCTAGAAATTAGGAAAGACCGTTAACCGCAAAAGAACAAACCTGTCAGTAGTATTTTCCTCAATAGCTTTCATCACCATGCATTTTTGACATGTTTCCACACCCCATTTGGGTCTTTTGTCCCATCCTCCTACCCCATTTCCGTTGGCGCCGAAGTTTGGCGCCGTCGGCCATTTTGAAAAAAAAATTTGTGCTCGTTTGAATGGGGGAAGTGCTGTGTTTGGATACACTGAGAGCAGTTTAAAGTTTGGGTCAGGTTTATTGAAAAAGGTGATTGTGTAAGGAGAGCTGTTGTTAAAGGGCAGGTTATTAAAGAAAAGAGAGATGATGGTATGCTATAAAAGAATAGAAAATGTGAGACATTGAGAGAAAAAGGTTGAAAGACTAGAGTGAGAGAAGTTTAGGGGTGATGAAAAGGAAAGTTTGGGTCAGGTTTATTGAAAAAAGGTGATTGAGTAAGGAGAGCTGTTGTTAAAGGGCAGGTTATTAAAGAAAAGAGAGGCTGGTAAAGGTATGCTATAAAAGAATAGAAAATGTGATACACTGAAAGATTAGAGCGAGAGACGTTTGGGTAAGGTTATTGGATGTGATTCAGTAAGGAGATCTGTTATTAAAGAATAGAGTGTTTGTGTTACTGATCACATGCAGAGCGAAACATCCTATCCCACCGACTGTTGGTAGTGAAATGATAGCTGTTCTGGGCAGCGCTCTTGGGAGCTAGCCCCTCCTTTTGGTGGACCAATCAGAGATTGTTTTACAGCTAGGTCACAGAATAATGCGCTTGTTGAACCAATCCTGTAGTCCCAAGATTTAGAGAGGATCTTTACCTTACATTAAAAACTATAAAAACAGGATTAAAAAGGAAATTTAGGAAGCACATGATAAAAAAGTGAATTAAAAAAAGCATTAAACAATATTAAAAACTAAGGAAAAACCTGTTGAGTAAGCACATGGCCAAAAACTGGCTTAAAAAAACATTTAAAGCAAGGTTTAAAAAGGAAATTTAGTAAACACATGATTAAAAAATGAATAAAAAAGCATTAAATAATATTAAAAACCTGTTTAGTAAGCACAGAGTCAAAAACTGGCTAAAACCAATACAACTAGGATTAAAAAGGAAATTTAGTAAGGCAAAGCCTGTTTAGGAAGCACATGGTAAAAAAGTGAATAGAAAAGCATTCAATAATAAAAACTAAGGCAAAGCCTGTTTAGTAAGCACATAATAAAAAAGTGAATAAAAAAATCATTACACAATATTAAAAACTAAGGCAAAACCTTGTTTAATAAGCACATGGCCAAAAACTGGCTAAAAAATATTAAAAGCTAGGTTTAAAAAGGCAATTTAGTAAGCACATGATTAAAAAAAAGTGAATAAAAAATCATTCAGTATCAGGATAGGTTAAGAAAAAAGGTTAAAAACAGGGCAAGAAAAGGGAATTTAGTAAGCACTAAAAATTAGTAAGTAATAAAAAAGTGAATAAAAAAGCATTCAGTAACAGGGGGAAAATAGAGAGCACATGGCTGAATTGGAGAGAGAAAGAGATCTTTACCTTTCCTAAAAAACAGGGCAAGAAAAGGGGAAAAATACAGAGCACATGGTTGCAGAGCCTGTTTAGTAAGCACATGATAAAAAAGAGAATAAAAAAAGCATTAAACAATATTAAAAACTAAGGCAAAACCTGTTCAGTAAGCACATGGCTAAAAAAACATTAAAAGCTATAAAACTTTAAAAAGAAAATTTACTAAACATGGCTAAAAAAACATTAAAAGCTTGGTTTAAAAAGGAAATTTACTAAGCACATGATAAAAGAGTGACTAAAGTATTAAATAATATTTAAAAAGTGAATAAAAAACATTAAAAGCTAGGTTTAAAAAGGCAATTTAGCAAACACATGATAAAAAAAGTGAATAAAAAAGCATTCAGTATCAGGGTAGGTTAAAAGAAAGAACAGAGGAAAGAGACAGCACATGGCTGAATTGAAGAGAGAGAGACATTTTTACCTTGCCTGTCTTTCTGTAAAATGAGGCAACTACAGTCAGAAACTTTCAGACTCGTTATTCCCGCCTTTGGATCGGGCCAATCAGAGGTTGTTCTACAGCAGCGTCATAGAATTCATTTTCCTGAACCAATTTTATAGGTCCAGGATTCTCCCCCTCCCCTTTTAACGGCCTTATTCTTATCTAAAGAAACAGACCCCCAGCATTTTCCCCACCATGTAGTTTTTTTTAGAAGGGGGTTTTCATAAAAGTTAAAACCATACGCTTTTAGCAACAAACAATTTTTAAAAGTTTTTTCCTAGGTTTTAGGCTAGCACTGGTTATTTTTTTAGTAAGCCCAATATAAAACAACAGGCTTTTGCAGCTGATAGCTGTCATTAGAAAGAAGAAGGCTGCTTTTTTACCTGCTTTTTAACAAACACAAGTTAGTTACGTTAAGTTTTGTAATGGAATAAAGCTCTGCTTTATATTGACTTGAAAAGACACAGCCCTTTATTTACAGGGGTGTTTCAATAAAATAGAGCAGGCAGAATTACCCCAGGTTTAAAACCCCAGGTTTTTAGTAGCAGACAGTTTATATTTCCCTTATTTTGTTAACCTCTGGACCAGAGAGAAGAAGCTTGTTTCTTTCCCCACTTTTTAACAAAGAGAGGTGAAAGTCTTGTAAGGGAATAAACCCTTGAAAAGATACACTCCTTTATTTAGTCCTGTTGGCATAAGTGTTTTAATAAAAGGTAAGCCTGCAGAAACAGTTCAGGAATTAAAAACACAAAGTTTTAGACTAACATGGTCAGTAAGAACAATGTGAAAAAAGAAGCCATTGTGATCAGAAATAAGAAAGCCCAAGGCCTGCTTTTAAAATAAAATGATGCCAAAGACTTGTACTAAAAAGAACAGTAACTTTAACTGTAAATAAGCTTACTGTATAAAATAAAAACTTTGTAACCATTAAAGCTAAAGTATGTAGCCCAGGATTCCTGCCTTTTTTTTTTCTTTAGAGGCTGCCTGCTTTGCTCTTATCTAAACAAACAGGACCCTGTAACAAAAGGTGACCAGCACACACTATAAACAATTTTAAAATGTGTTTATTTGTGAAGTAATACCTAAAATCCCCTCTTTTCTAACTTATTAAATAAACATTTTAAAAGAAAAACCCACCTAAAGATACATCCCTTTATTTACAGGAGTGTTTCAATAAAAAAAGCAGGCAGAAACATCCCAGGCCTAACCCCTGACTAAGAAAAAGTTTTCCCCCAATGTTTTCAGTGAGAACAACTTGAAACAGCCTTCTGAAGGTAGTGGATTAGAAAAGACAATGAAGGTAGTGGATTAGAAAAAGACGACGACCCCTTTGAAGAACAAGACTATCTGAAGACACAATTTTTCATTTAACCCCCATGGCATAGGTGTTTCAATAACATGTGAGTCTGCAGAAACAATCCAGGGTTAAACACACAGAAATCCTGTTTATAAAAGTAATGTATAGTGATAAAAAAGTTTCCCCCTATGTTTTAGACTAACATGGGTCATTTTTTAGTAAGAACATTTTGAAGCAGCATGCTTTTTCAACAAACACAGCGTCTGTGGGTCAGTGAATCAGAGGTAAGAAGGCCAGACCATAACAAGAAAGCCCTAGGCTGCTTTTAAAACAAAATTATACCAAATACTTGTTGAAATAAACCTTTTCTTTTGTTATGTGAAGAAGGCATTGCTTTGTAACTAAGCTTATTAACAAGGTAAAATAAAAAAAGAAATTACCGCAGGGTTAAAACCACAGCCAGTTAGTTTATAAAAGTAATTTATTAAAGTTTTTAACCAATAGAGGTGAAAGGCTTGTAAAGGGATAAACACTTTAAAAGACAAGCTATATGAAGACACATTCCTTCATTTAATGCTTTTGCATACGTTTCAATAAAAAAAGGAGCATGCAGAAGCACCCCAGGTCTAAACCCTGACTAAGAAAAAAATTTTAAAAGCTTTTCCCTATGGGGATTTTAGTGAGACCAACTTGAAACAGCCTTTTGAAGGTAGTGGATTAGAAAAGAAGATAGCCTCGTTCTTCAAAGGGGTCATCTGAAAACACATTTCTTTATATGGCCCGTTTGGCATAGGTGTTTCAATAACATGTGAGTCTGCAGAAACAACCCAGGGTTAAAAACACAGAAATCCTGTTTATAAAAGTAATGGTTCCCCCCTATGGTTTAGACTAGCACTGGTCATTTTTTTGGTAAGGACAGTTTGAAACTGCTTGCTTTTGCAGCAAAGCCGCTGTTAGCAAAAACACCCTCTGTAAGCCAGTGGATCAGAGATAAGAAGGCTACTTCTTCACCTGCTTTTTAACAAATACAAGTGAAAGTTCTATTAAGTTTTGTAAAGGAATAAACACTTTAAAAGACAAACCTAGCTGAAGACAGAGCCCTTTATTTAACATTTTTACATGTTTATTTCAATTTTAAAAAAATGAAACGCAGAAAGCACCTCAGAGTGAAAACCATCGGACCTGAGTAACAGCGAGTTTCTAGTCCCCTTATTCTGTAACCCAGTGGATTAGAGAGAAGTTTATTTTCCTCCCAGCTTTTTAACACATCTATGCAAAAGTTATATTAAGCTTTCATTTTCTTAGGACTTTTAGATTTAAGTATGAATTTTTCTATTGCATTATTAGAATGTCTTTGTTTTTAAATGTTTGCAACCCATGTGCTGAGATGCAGGTACAAGCGCCTGTGTTTGTTTTGGGTCCATAGATTTTATTAAATTAATACGGCACAGGCCGGAGCTGTATTAGTTTCTCTACATTTTAAAAACAGATAAGCCTAATTAGACTAGCCAGTGATTCATGCACTATAGTCTGCCTTAGCCAGGCTCTAGGGGGTCACTGCTTCAGTTTGCTTGGTTTTTTACACAGACTTTTTTCCTAACTTTTTAAACGCTGTTAAAGTTTTAACAAACGGTGAGACTGCATTGAAAGATAATTTGATGAAAGCTATTGAGGTATTTATATTACTCTTGTCAATAACAGGAAAAGCTTGTTTTGCTGTATTCCAAATAAGGCAGAGCAACTGTTAAAAGCTTATATTATATGCCAAATAAGGGAAAACGCAATTGGTGGAAGGGTGCTTGACCAATTGTGGTTTGGGGACAGAACAAATTTGCAATAGTCAAGCTTATGAAATATATAGCCGCAACAGTTGTGTTAGAAAGGTCGCTGACCGCAAAAGAACAGACAGTGAATAACAAGAGGGGCTAGTGGGGAAGACGCTTATTTTTGCTTCTGACCAGTGTTAATTTTGCAATGTATTCCAAATAAGGTAATTAATACAGAAGAATGTGCAATTTGTCTGTTTTAAGCTTTAAAAAGCTGTGTGTGCTTTGCATCAGGGGGCAGCTACTTTGAGCTGTTACCCCCCCCTGTGCTTGTAATCAATAAAGGAGCCTCAGGCTTGTTCTGATCCAAACACAATGTGTGGTTAATTTTCCACCACACCCTCTACTGTGAAAACTGACCATTTATACCTACCCTTTGTTCCCTATATTTTAACGAGTTACTGATCCATGAGAGGACTTTTCCTTTTATCCCATGACTGTCTACTTTGCTGAAGAGCCTTTGGTGAGGGATCTTGTCAAAGACTTTCTATTTGTCCAAGTACAACTATATCTACTGGGTCATATATGTCCACATGTTTCTTGACACTCTCAAAGAATTCTAGTAGATTGGTGAGGCATGATTTCAATATACAAAAGCCTCATTGACTCTCCCCCAACATATCACGTTCATCTAGGTGTCTGATAACTCTGTTCTTTACTCTAGTTTCAACCAACCTGCCTGGTACTGAAATTAGGCTTACTGGCCTGTAATTGCCAGGATCACCTCTGGAGCCTTTTAAAAAAATCAGCATTATATTAGCTATCCTCCAGTCATCTGGTTCAGACTTTAATGTAAGTGATAGGTTACATATCACAGATAGTAGTTCTTCAATTTCATACCTGAGTTCCTTCAGAACTCTTGGGTAAATACCATCTGGTCCAGATGACTTATTACTGTTTAATTTATAAATTTGTTGCAAAACCTCCTCTATTGACATCTCAGTCTAGGTCAGAGTTGTCACCTAAAATGAATGGCTCAGGTGCAGGAATCTCCCTCCCATCCTCTGAAGTGAAAACCAATGCAAAAAATTTATTCAGCTTCTCCACAATGGCCTTGTCTTCCTTGAGTGCTCCTCTATCACCCCGATCATCTGGTGGCCCCACTGATTGTTTGGCAGATTTCCTGCTTCTGATGTACTTAAAAGAATTTTCTTTACTGATAGTTTTTGCGTCTTTTGCTAATTGGTCTTCAAATTCTCTTTTGTCCTGTCTAATTATACTTGGACCTTGACATGTTAGAGTTTATATTTCTTTCTATTTGCCTGAGTAGGATTTGACTTCCAATTTTTAAAGGGTGCCTTTTTACCTCTCACCACCTCTTGTACTCTGTTATTTAACCAGGGTGGCATTTTTTGGAGGGGGAGGGGGTAACTTTTACTGTTTTTTCTCTAGTTGGGGTATACATATAGTTTGAGCATCTGGTGTTTTTAAAAGTTGTCCATGCTGCTTGCAGGCATTTCACTCTTGTGACTGTTCCTTTTAATTTCCCTTTAACTAGCCTCCTCATTTTTGTGTAATTCCCCTTTTTGAAGTTAAATGCTCATGTGGTTGGTTTCTTTGGAATTTTACCCACCTACCAGCATGTTAAATTTAATTACAGCCTGGTCGCTCTTACAGAGCAGTTCAGCTATATTCACCTGTTGGACCAGACCCTGTGCGCCACTTAGGATTAAACCAAGAATTGCCTCTCCCCTTGTGGGATTCTGGGGAAGCTGCTCCAAGAAGCAGTCATGAATGGTATCTAAAAATTTTATCTCTGCATCCTGTCCCAAGGTGACAGATACCGAGTCAGCCAGGGGATAGCTGAAATCCCCCATTATTACTGTTTTCTATTTTTGTGGCCTGTCTAGTCTCCCTGAGCATTTGGCAGTTACTGTCACCGTCCTGAGCAGGTGGCCAATAGCATATTCCGACTGCTATACTCTTGTTATTGAAGCATGGGATTCTACTTTAAGAAGCTCTGGTGCTCCCATGCATTGGAGCAGGGACTTCAATTTGGCAGTGGGTTGGCCTTTTTGTGTCAGGGATGTGCCTTTAGTTGTTCCTGTGAAAAGCTGCTCAGATTTGGCCAGGTTCTAAACCTTATGACAAAAATCTCAGCTCACACATGCTCGGTAGAGCCTTCTCTGAGTTTCACTGATAAATTCTCCAAAGATTCCTTCCTTACTGAGCATGCTCCATCCCCTCACAGCTCTTCCTGCTGACCACCTTCTGCAGCTGCCATCCCCACAGAGCGAGTGGCCATGCGCCGTCCCCCTACATGTGATTGGCTTGTGCATGTTCCTCCCCCATAGGACCAGCACTGAAAATGAGCAGGGAGCCTGTCTTTCCTGTGCTCTCAATGATCCATCACTACTGGCCCCCAGGCAGCGTGGAGGAGGAAGATGCCTGACTTGAACATTCAGGGGAGAAGAGCCAGATCTTGGGGGAGGAGGGAGTGGGTGAAGGCAAAGGCATAGGTTGGGACAAGAAGCTTGTGGAGACGGGGACTGGAGGAGAGAGAAACTATAACTCGGAGTTGAGGAGGGAAGGCTGGGACAGGATGGGCAAGGAGACTGGGAAGTAGGGAGGAAAACAGTGGACTTGGGGGCACTGAGATTGGATGAGGATCTCTGGAGCAGGTGGAGAATGGGACTGGCTGGACAAGGAGATTGGGACTGGGAGCAAGTGGAGGGGAAATAATGGGGGCCTGGGGGAGACGGATCTGATGGGGAGCAGGGGGAGAAATGGGACTGGCTGGGCAAGGAGACTGGAACATGGAACCAGGACGGGGAGGAGACTAAAACAAGGAGTAGAAGGGGTTTGGTGGGGGGAATGTGAGATTGGATGAAATGCCTGGGGAGGGAGTGGCAAATTGAATGAGGATCCAGGAAGGGGGAACTGGTACTGGTTAGGCAAGGAGACAGACTGGGATGAGAAGCCTGTGGTGTGGAGACTGGGACTGGGTAGGCAATGAGAATGGGACTGGGGCCAGGGGTGGGAAAGACTGGGACGGGAACAGATTGGAGGGGATGTGGCAGAAGGGGTCAACTTGCAGATGGGGTGGGGGAACAGGCAGAAGAGCCTGTGACCACTAGAGAACACTCCTCTCTGGAGCCTGGAATGGAACCCAAGATTCCTGAATCTCGCCCTTCATCTGCTGGCAGCAAATATCTGTGTAACCCACTGCCAAAACTGGTGCCCAGGGAGGATGACAACCTACTCTTGCCATCATTTACTCTGTTACCCTCAGAGCCACACCTCCAATGGGAATCCACATGAGGGATGTCTGCACTGTAACCTGGAGCATACGTCTCAGTTTGGGTAGACAGACACACATTAGACACTGCTTGAGCTAGCATGCTCGAAGTAGCAGGATAGCTTGGGGGTAGCATGGGGCAGTGGCGTGGGCTAGCCACTGGAGTACAAACCCACCCAGACCCTCAGGGCACTTACTCGGGTGGCTAGCCCGAACCACCACCTGTGCTATTTGCAGCTAGTGGCAGCCTGCTATTTTTTAGATTGAGCAGAGCTACAGTGCATTTATCTACCTGAGCAGGGAAGCACACTCCCAGTTGTAGCAGACATACCCTGTATGGACACAGGAGTTTGTCCACATGAAATATAGCGTAGTGATGATCGGGGTCTAGGACTTTAATGTAGCCAAGACAGCACTTCTACCTTGTAAGCCACCTTCTGGCCCAGCCAGCCGTTGCTGCGCTAAGCTTGTTTCAGCTGGAAGTCGCTCGCCTCATGTCCCAGAAGGAGAGCCATAAATCCGTCTCAAAGGCTATTAACCAAGGCTGACATTTTCATGACTTTTTCAGTCTGACCACTTTCAGGTTACAAATAAATCTAAGGGCTGAAACAATCCTTACTTTAATAACAAGAAAATGCTCCTTTTTGACGGGTGGGGCTGAGGAACAACAATAAATCTTTGTCCATGGGGCCGGTTTTGTTCAATATCTTCCTAAATGATCTGGAGGATGGTGTGGATTGCACTCTCAACAAGTTTGCAGATGACGCTAAACTGGGAGGAGTGGTAGATACGCTGGAGGGTCGGGATAGGATACAGAGGGACCTAGACAAATTGGAGAATTGGGCCAAAAGAAATCTGATGAGGTTCAACAAGGACAAGTGCAGAGTCTTGCACTTGGGACGGAAGAATCCAATGCACCACTACAGACTAGGGACCGAATGGCTCGGCAGCAGTTCTGCAGAAAAGGACCTAGGGGTTACAGTGGACGAGAAGCTGGATAGGAGTCAACAGTGTGCCCTTGTTGACAAGAAGGCCAATGGCATTTTGGGATGTATAAGTAGGGGCATTGCCAGCAGATCGAGGGATATGATCGTTCCCCTCTATTCGACATTGGTGAGGCCTCATCTGGAGTACTGTGTCCAGTTTTGGGCCCCACACTACAAGAAGGATGTGGAAAAATTGGAGAGAGTCCAGCGAAGGGCAACAAAAATGATTAGGGGACTGGAACACATGACTTATGAGGAGAGGCTGAGGGAACTGGGGATGTTTAGTCTACAGAAGAGAAGAATGAGGGAGGATTTGATAGCTGCTTTCAACTACCTGAAAGGGGGTTCCAAAGAGGATGGCTCTAGACTGTTCTCAGTGGTAGCAGATGACAGAACAAGGAGTAATGGTCTCAAGTTGCAGTGGGGGAGATTTAGGTTGGATATTAGGAAAAGCTTTTTCACTAGGAGGGTGGTGAAACACTGGAATGCGTTGCCTAGGGAGGTGGTGGAATTCCTTCCTTAGAAGTTTTTAAGGTCAGGCTTGACAAAGCCCTGGCTGGGATGATTTAGTCGGGGATAGGTCCTGCTTTGGGCAGGGGGTTGGACTAGATGACCTCCTGAGGTCCCTTCCAACCCTGATATTCTATGATTCTATGATTCATCCATCATTTGCTGCTGACACCTTCATGAATGGCAGAGATCATGATGGTTTCTCAAAAAGATTCTTAACCAACCCCCCTCGGCCCCTCCACCAAAACCCAGGTGTGAAAGGTATCAATTTCATCAGCCCCAATGCTCCAGACTCTTCTGCATTTGAGAAACTTTACACAACGGAATAGTCCCATTGAGTTCAATGGCAGAGACAACTCACGTATGAAAGTGGTTGCAGGATTCAGACTGTAGACTGCAAGATCCTCCAGGGAAGGACTGTCTGCCTCTGAGTTTATGCAGCACTGAGCACAATAGGGCCTTGCCTGGGGTCTTTGAGCACTATTGCAAGTATGAAGGAGAATAAGCAGACACATGGACATTTTCTAAAGCTCCTAAGTCACTTAGGGAACACCTGCATAGCAAGCAGCAGCCTGCAGCAGCGTCTCAGAACCCGGGTCCAAACACCCGGCTGGTGGGGCTCACGTCACAGCACTAAAAATAGCTGTGTAGATGTTCTGGCTGGAGCTTGGGTTCTGAAGCCTGGGGTGGGGGGACCCAGGCTCTGAGACTCCCTGCTGTCAGAAGCTGAGACTTGGAGGGTCACGTCTAGTGGCTGGAGCAGTGGCAGTTGGCCTAGTGATCAATGCCATAGCAATAGCAGCTAGGCCAGGAGTCGAGAGCAGGTTGAGAACACAGCAAGGGTAGGGTTGGGGGCTAGGCTGGAGCAGGACTGGAAACAAGGCTGGAGTGAGAGCAGGGCTGGAGCAGGCTAAAGCCTGTGGCATCTATCACCACTATCAGGCAAGGAAGAGTTCTAAGCTACAACATGACACCGGGCAGACTGAGCTGCTGTCTTGCCTGTGAGGCTTATATACCTGCCCTGAGAGTCACCAGCCCAGCTCCTGACTGGTAGATTGGCTGGAGCCTAGCACAGGACTGACTCATCACCACCTGTGGCTTAATCAGGCTCTACCTTCAGGGATGACTCCACTTCAAAGCTGCAGGTTGCTGCTTGCTGTGTAGACATACCCTTAGGCATCTAAATGCCACTGTTTCAGTAAGATTTAGGAGCCTATGTCACCTAGGAACTTTGGAAAATTTTATACACAGTGCCAGATTCTGAAATCAATAAGGCTGGTGTAAATCCATATCTTGAGGTCCACGGAATTACTCCAGTTTTACACCAGTGTAAATGAGAGCAGAATCTGGCTCTCAGTCATTGGACTGTAGCAATAAATGGAATTTAACTTTAGAAAAAATATTTGCCACTTTGGATGACTGAATGTTGTCATTTCCTGGAAACAGAGTGCACTAATTACAGGGAAAGCTCTGAGATGGTTGCTCATGGCTGCAAAGCAGAGAATTCATGAACCTGGGCTTGATCCGGTGTGGTGCGAAGCAACCTCAATGCCAATCAAAGCCTATGGAGCCGAGGGTACTCGGCATCTCACAGAAGCATTCAGCACTTTGCAGACCTACTCCCACAAAGAAGAAAATCAAATAGGAATCCCTAAATGTGCCAAACAATAAGTTAGTGTGGCAGCAGGGTATCAGAAGGAAATCAATTGAGCCATTTCCAAAAGGACCTCTGAAGAGGTTTGGTATAGAGATAAAATAGCCAAATATGGGTAAGTATTTTCCAGTTTATGTTTTTCTTTTTCCAGTCTTCCATATTGATCGTGGACCGCATGGCTATTTCAGTCCTCATTCCCCTTTTCAGTAACACAGATATATTTGGAGTGCCCCAGCTGCTCAAGCAGTTGGTTGTCTGCATCCAGCTAGCCACCAAATTGTTCTTAGCCTTCCGCTGCTCCTCTGGTTTAGTACTGTCGACAGTAGAAAGTGAAGCCATAAATCAAGCATTGCTCAAGACGCTTAAGAGGGGAAAATGCTGCATGGAGGAGTGATATAATCTGCAAAAACATGATTGGCTGCAGACCCGAGTCACATTTTGTCCACGTCAGAACAAATCTGTAGCTGGCTTGCTATCTCCAGAAGGGGGAGAGAACAGAAAGGCAGTTGATTGGACCCCCTTGCTGCTAGTGGGTCCTGCATTCACTTGTTATTCCAATTTTCTTCCACAGCAGTAGCAAGGCTAGCTGTAACTGCAGCAGCAATAGGTTCAATATGGGCTTAGCTGGAGAGTCTCTCCCCCTCTGGCCATAGGTCACTGGTTTGAGCTTTACACCAGCACTTGGGCTCATGAGCAGTGCTACCAACTAGAGATGCATCAATGCTGCAGTATGAGCATCTGGACTTTGGACACCTCTTATCTCAGCTCATGAGTGTGCAACCCTTCCACCAGGCAGAGCCGGCAGCAACCAGGGCTGGATTCAATATCTAGGCATTCCTTTCCATCAATACAACACAGAACTGGCTCGAGCCCCCACCCCATAACCTGGGAAACTTACACACCACCCCGGGCGCCTCTGAGAGGCAATACTTTCCCACTCACAGGCACAGAGTCTGAGTGTAGAAAATAAACTTTTATTAAACGAAGGGACGTAAGTCAGTGTTAATTTGGGAAAACACCACAAATAGGGTTCATAAACATAAACCATGAGTAAAAGACCCACCCCCAAGTAGGTTGGGCAGTGTCCTTTTCCCCTCAGGTTCTTACATCCAGCAACCCAAAAGTGCCTTTCACATGTCTGACCCTTCCCTGCACCCCACTCACAGTTGCTGTCCTTGGTTAGTGCAGACCTAGACTTCGGAGGAGCATCTGCAGAGTTCACCTCCCACCCTGGGTGGAGGTAAGGAGGCACCTTACTCACTCCACAGCCTCTCTCTGCCAGCCGCCCCGGCTGGCCACTCACTGCGCCTCACTGCCCGCTGCTTATTGTGCCACCGTGCCAGCCGCTCATTCTGCTCACTGCCTCACCAGTGTTTGTTCACCAGCTGTCAATCACCTTCTGCTGCCACCTGCCTCTCTGCTGTGACCTCTGCACATCAGCCTCTTAGTGATTTTCAGCTTTTTGCAGGCTGGGCAGAAACACTGCCCCATCTTGAGTAATTTTCAGTTCTGGGCAAAACCACAGTCTTATCATAGCTGATTTTAGCTCTGATTGAGCGTTAAAAATAACAAAGAGGCTCCTAATGAAGCCTATTTAGTTCTTTCTTTAAACAGGTTAAACCAGTCCAGAGAGAACCCTTGGTGAGGGTGTGCAGCCTCCTAGCTTGGACACCTGTCCCCACTGCTCTTACTTTCACAGGGCTCTGGCATTCGAGTCCCTGGCTTAATGAGGTCCTTTCAGCTGAGGGTGGCCCCCTCATTTGGGACAGGTTAAGCACAGTCCTGCTTCCCTGTATTCCTACAATAATTACAATTTGGTATAATTCTGGTAACTGCATTTCATTACCCCTGCATTCAGTACTAAAATGATTTGTATCCAACACCAACCAAAACTGATTACTTTGACACCGCTCTATGTGCTGAATCTCTAAGCAGGAGCAAACTGTATTTACATAAACACACCCAAAGTCTCTCCTGCTCCCAGCTAGCTGTCAGGGGAGCATTCCATCAGACCCAGCTTACAAGTGTAACACTCTTTCTAGAC
This sequence comes from Eretmochelys imbricata, assembly GCF_965152235.1. Classification (NCBI taxonomy): domain Eukaryota; kingdom Metazoa; phylum Chordata; order Testudines; family Cheloniidae; genus Eretmochelys; species Eretmochelys imbricata. Next base: position 15,277,929 of record NC_135572.1, on the reverse strand, counting down.
TGAACGTAAAACTGTGATTTTGTAACCACACCAGATTCTCTCACTCTCATCTGATTGCTTGTGCTGTTGTGCTCGACTCCACAAAACAGCATTTTTTCACAACACAACCCTATTGTGAATCCATGCCTGGCATGCTGCCCAACTGTGGTTTATCCAGGCATTCTGGGAGAATCTGAGCAGCTATCCCATATAGCCTCTGCAGGGGAGAGAGTGCCCAGAGGACATGTGCAGAGAGGGCCCCTCGCCCCCCAGCAGCACAAGGGGCAATACAATCTAAGCTGTTTCATTGCGGAGAGTGATGATAGGAAGCGGGAATCGCTAAACTATGCTGGGTCCCCTCTATGCTGCAGTGACAGGGAACACAGCTGCTCTCTCAGATTCCCCAGTGTGGCTCCCCAGTGAATGCACACATCCACGTGGGTCAAGTAACATCTCCTTCATCGGGTCTGACTTATTTAACACCCAACACAGTCTCCTTTGGCCTTTCCAGGGACAAGTAGCTCTTCACAAGACACTTTAAATCCTTAGGTGTGGGCCTCTCTCTCTCCCCTCAACCCCAGGAGCAGAGTCTCACAGCCCCCTCTGCAATCCATCAGCCCTCGGCGTACAACACATTAGGGCTTCACCAGCCCCTCACCACTCCGAGTCCATCTGCCTGCAATACATGGAGCGTTCCATTGCAGGTCCTTCCCCATTCCTCAATCAGCGGTGCTGGAACTAGGGGTGCTGCAGCACCCCCTGGTTTGAAGTAGTAACAACAAACACCAAATACATGCATGGTTTCCATCATCAGCACCCCCACTATAAAAATTATTCCAGCACCGCCTGCCCTCACCACTCCTCTCTGCCGCAGAGACAGATCCCTTCAATCTGGCTTCCTGCAGGTCACATGTTTACTCCTAGTCATTCTCCCCGTCACTACAGCTCCTAGAACTGAAGGCCTGGAGCCCATAACAGATGCACCGGGACGTCTGCATGTGCCCAAGGACAAGCTGAAGACAAACAAATCAGTGTGCCAGCAGGCTAAAGGAAGCCAACGCACTCAGTTGCCATGGATACAGTACCAAGTATTAACTCTTTTAGGTCAAGGTGTGTTTTGAGCCAATCAGGTTACAAATTGGCTTAAAAGACAAGCATAGCCAAGGCCTTATTTTGGCCCATTAAAGGTTTTTTGCCCAGTTCCCATCCTGCTGCTCCCCAGACCCCATGCAGAGGTCCTAGAATTTGAAAAGCACCGTCCTTCTCTCTCCTGCTATGGAATGGAATGGAATGGAATGGGTTGGGGTGGGTGGGTAGGGTGACATCTTGCTCCCCTGATGACCTCAAATGGCCACATGAGCCTTATGAGAGAGGCTTCTCGGAGCCCACCCCCTGCCTCTGACCCCCTTCATGGGCCCAGCCAGTTTAACCACACACAAAAATAACTTAACACCTTACAAAGGGTCTGAGAAGATCTCTAAAGATGTGTTGGCACCTCCGTGAGAAGAGAGACAAAGGCAGGGAAAAACCGACACCACACACTAGTTGCTCACCAGCTGGAAGGGAGAGAGTTGCTACCTATTGCAACAACAGGCCAAAGTAGCTGTAGCTAGTTGCCTTTTCCAGGTTTAAAAGGCCAGCAGCCAGCAATACATGACGGAAAAGCTTCACAGACAAGAATAAAACCAAAGACGAGCACTCAGCGAAAGCCAAGCAGTCAGGAATTAGAGCGTTCCTAGAAAATAAGGACTATCTAGCTTGTACTTAGCACATTTCATCCACAGATCTCAAAAGGAGGTAGGCATCATTATTCCCATTTTACTGGCAGGGAAACTGAAGCACAGAGCAATCCAGTGGCAAAGCCAGGAACAGAAGAGATGAATTCCTTTGATAGCTAGGGATCTGCATGGAAGACAGCCCACGATTTCCCCACTTGAAGCCTAGCATGCTGCCATGTGTACCGTATTTCAGTTGGTTTTGTCTTCTCTGTGGTTTGTTATGACTTGTTGCTATCCCAAATATTCAGACCCTTTGGGGCATTATCACATTCTGAGAGGAAGGATGAGTAGGGTGCCAGACTGGGACTTAGGAGACCAGGGTTAAAATCCTGGGTTTGCCACAGACTTCCTGTATGATCTTGGGCAAGTTACTCAGTCGCTCTGTGCCTCAGTTCCCCAACAGTGTAATGGGAATAACAGCCCTGTCCTACCTCACAGGGATGTTATGAGAATAAGAACATTATAAAAAGAAAAGGAGTACTTGTGGCACCTTAGAGACTAACCAATTTATTTGAGCTGTAGCTCACGAAAGCTTATGCTCAAATAAATTAGTTAGTCTCTAAGGTGCCACAAGTCCTCCTGTTCTTTTTGCGAATACAGACTAACACAGCTGCTACTCTGAAAAAAGAACATTATAGATTGTGAGGTGCCCAATGGTAATGGGGACCAATATAAGCACCTTAGCTAGACTTCCAGGGGTGAAGTCCTGCTACCAAGCTGGGCTTTCTGTTGAAAGTTCCATTAAGTTGCCATCCCCCACAGAGACACATCAGCCTTCTTCACTGAATGGAGATACCAAAATAGTGACAGCTGTTTCCAAAGACTACTTGGAAAATTCCTTTTTAAAGATAAAAGAGGCACCAGTGATGCCCCGTTCCCATTCATCCATTCCCTCTACCTTCGCTGCAGTTAATTCATGCCTGAAAACTCATTTCTCCCATTATTCCCACTATAAATCAATTATAACCTATAGTAACCATCTTACTGTATTATTTAACATTCTCATAGCAGTAATGTTCAGAGGCCTTAATCAGGAGCCCCAAAGGAAGGCTTTCTTCTGCCCTGAAGAATTTATCCTCTAATCTAAACGTGATATCAGTTAAGAATAAACAAATAAACAAGCCACAGAGATGTGCGCACGCCACAAGTGACTAACTACTGTACTACCAGTCGATTGCTAAAATTGAGAGAATGGTGAAAAAATGAAGAGCTAGTTTTATGAAACAATTCAAAAGTTCAAAATTGTTCTAGTTTGAAATGGACCCTTTTTAAAGATTTTTTTTTTTTTGGTGATAAAAAAAATTTTTTTAAATACGTTGTTCATGAAAAATTTCACAATGCCAACACATTTTAATGGGGAAAAAATTAATTTTCTAAAAATGGTAATTTTTCCAATTGAAAATGTCTCATTCTTTTCTTTCTTTTTTTTTTTTTTTTTAACCAGTTCCACTAATAACCCTTGTGTTTGCCTACAACCTTTCCTTCCCACTGGTGGCATTTTTTGGTTTTGTTTTGGGGTGAGTTTCTTTGGCTACAAATCAGCCAAAAAAAGAAGGGTGTTTGAACTCTGGTGTCCTCACGTTTTTCAGCGACTTCTGGTTTTGGCCCAAATGGATTTTATTTTGTCACAAAATGAAATTTGTTTCTTGCTATTAAACAGAACCTGGCTGTTGGCCTAAAATTCACTTTCTGCAAATGTTCATACAAAACAAGCTTCATGACAAACAGTGTTTATTTAAGAGCGAGACAGTGATTTTTATTCTTCTTTGGCTGTAGAGGTAGGGAATAGGGTATCTTTTCTATTACACTGGCACTTTCCCTGAAAAAAAGAGATGAAAGCTAAACTGGAAAGTACAGAAGAAATTGTAACGGGCATGTTCCTGCACTATTATAGTGAAAGGGACTCAGCTCCTTTAAGGTATTTATATGCCTGACTCCCATGGAAATCAACAGGGAGCCTAAATGCTTTTGAGTATCTGGGCTTGGGTGCTTTGCTGTTGATTTCAGTGGGACTAACGCCCGTGCTTAAGTGCTTTGCTGAGTAGGAATGCTTTCCTGAACTGGGACCACATATTCTATGATTAGATTAGATTCATCTGGAGATGAAAGGGAAAGTTAGGACAGCTAGATACCTAAAGAGGCTCTCTGTCTATTTATGGAAGTACTTATTTTACTTCTGAATCTCAGCTGAAGTCCAATCATTAACAAAGGGGTATGACATTCAGAGGCTCTGAGTACTGTGAAAATGAGGACACTGGTGATGGCAGATGAGGTCATGCTAAAGTGCCATTGGCATCCACACAGAACTGAAGACAAATCCATCTTTTTTCACCTTTTTTTGCCGTGGATGAAGGCCAAAACTAAGATACTGTAGCAGAAAATTGGAATGATCGCTGGGGCATGTAACAGGCAAGGCCACAGGAAGGCTTGTTTGAGGAAACTCAAATGGCCATGTGGCGTATTTACATCATTGACTATAAGTAAATAACCTCCTTTTCCTGAGTTGTCAGGTTCTTAATGTTCATGCACCAAACCCAGACACGCACAGCAGACTGTCAAGATTGATTACGGCATTTAGAATGTTGGGAAACATTGAGGAAGGGATAGACAATAAGACAGAAAATATCATCTTGCCTCTATATAAATTCCTGGTACGCCCACATCTTGAATACTGTGTGCAGATCTGAGCGCCCCATCTCAAAAGATATATTGGAATGGGAAAAGGTTCAGAAACGGGCAACAAAAATCAGGGGCATGGAATGGCTTCCGTATAAGGAGAGATTAATAAGACAGACTTTTCAGCTTGGAAAAGAGACTACTAAGGAGGGATATGATAGAGATCTATAAAATCATGTCTGTTGTGGAGAAAGTAAATAAGGAAGTGTTATTTACTCCTTCTCATAACACAAGAACTAGGGGGTCACCAAATGAAATTAATAGGCAGCAGGTTTTAAACAAACAAAAGGAAGTATTTTTTCACACAACGCACTGTCAACCTGTGGAACTCCTTGCCAGGGGATGTTGTGAAGGCCAAGACTATAACAGGGTTCAAAAAATAACTAGATAAATTCATGGAGAATAGGTCCATTACTGGCTATTAGTCAGGATGGGTAGGGATTGTGTCCCTAGCCTCTGTTTGCCAGAAGCTGGAAATAGATGACAGGGGATGTATTACTTGATGATTACCTGTTCTGTTCATTCCCTTTGTGGCACCTGGCATTGGCCACTGTCGGAAGACAGGATACTGGGCTAGATGAACCTTTGGCCTAACTCAGTTTGGCTGCCCTTATGTTCTTATAAAGCAATAGGTCACAATCGGCACCAGGGAGCTGCTGCTCTGTGGTACAAATTTCCATGCCCTTGTGTCATAAATATAAAGGGAAGGGTAAACACCTTTAAATCCCTCCTGGCCAGAGGAAAAATCCTTTCACCTGTAAAGGGTTAAGAAGCTAAGACAACCTCGCTGGCACCTGACCAAAATGACCAATGAGGAGACAAGATACTTTCAAAGCTGGGGCGGGGTGGACAGAGGGTTCTCTCTGTCTGTGTGTGTCTTTTGCTGGGACCAGAGCAGGAATGCAGGTCAGAACTCCTGTAAAGGGTTAATAAGCAATCTAGTTAGATATGTGTTAGATTCTGTTTTGTTTAAATGGCTGATAAAATAAGTTGTGCTGAATGGAATGTATATTCCTGTTTTTGTGTCTTTTTGTAACATAAGGTTTTGCCTAGAGGGATTCTCTATGTTTTGAATCTGATTACCCTGTAAGGTATTTACCATCCTGATTTTACAGAGCTGATTCTTTTACTTTTTCTTTAATTAAAATTCTTCTTTTAAGAACCTGATTGCTTTTTCCTTGTTCTTAAGATCCAAGGGTTTGGGTCTGTGTTCACCTATGCAAATTGGTGAAGATTTTTTATCAAGCCTTCCCCAGGAAAGGGGGTGTAGGGTTTGGGAGGATTTGTGGGGGGAAAGACGTTTCCAAGCGGGCTCTTTCCCTGTTATATATTTGTTAGACACTTGGTGGTGGCAGCAATAAAGTCCAGGGACAAAAGGTAAAATAGTTTGTACCTTGGGGAAGTTTTAACCTAAGCTGGTAAAAATAAGCTTAGGGGGTTTTTCATGCAAGTTCCCACATCTGTACCCTAGAGTTCAGTGGAACAGGCTGCGGTTGGTGACTTTCAGTGGCATTGACCATTTTTAGTCAATATCATAGAAGAATTGTCACCAAATGGCTTTTTTCTTTCCCTAAGGCAGCATCATACTCTAGCTGCTCCTATAGGGAAGAGGGTCTTGGGGAGGAGCAAAGGAAGATATCCAACCTTCTCTGAAGAAGGGAAAGGCAGGGAAGGTTGGAAGACCTAGGGGCCTGATCCAATGGCCACTGAAGTCTTCATAACTGGGGGTTTTCTCTATTGGCTGGGTCTAGGCAGGGGTGGATGAGAGTTTGCTCTTGCAGCTGTTGTGGGGAGACTGGATGATTATAAGGCGGGGCAAAGAGGGCACGGGGACTATTTCTTAAGTATTCCTCAGTTCCAGCGCCCACCATGAGGCCGACAAATGGGACTAGCACCTAAATCTGAAAAAACAGCCTACTGACGAAGCTTCTGGAGGCACAGTTTGAATTGAGAACTATTTCAGGGCTCAGCCCTGATCCCACAGCAGTCAATGGCTTCAGGGGGAATAGGACTGGGCCCTAGTTTAAAAAAACAACCAATATTGGGTGTAAATCAACCATAAATAAAGTCTGAGGGCCCAGTCCTCACATGCATACCCTTTGTATTCACAGCCATGGGCCTGCTCACAAAGACTACTTACGAAAGGGGTTTACGCAATCACCTGATTGGGCCTTTAGCCGAGTTCAGCAGGGTGTTGTGAGATTGGTGTGGCAGCCCCTTTCCAAAATGAAACTTTGCACATGTTCCACACAGCACTTTCACCTGACTCCCAAGACGTGCTCCCTTAGCGCAACGCCATGGGATCACATAGCGAATACCTGAAAAGTCATGTACGCACACACACGTGCACAAAAAGTGCCCTCCATATTTTAGCCTAATGTAAATAATTCTTCTGCATGTGCACATGCCAAGATCAATATTTTACATACACAAGGGGAAACATGGTTAGCTGTTTCTAGGACACAGAAAACCTCCCTTAGGCTCTGTACTACAAGGGATGAAACCAGAGCTCAGATGGTAAATATTTTAAAAGCAGCAGCTCCTTCACTTCAGTTCTCATATTATACCCCTCACCACCCAGCTAGCCGCACAAGAAATGGGCAGAGACAGTGGGCTTTGGATCCAGATTACACTGAGGCTGGAATGAAGGCTGAACCAGGCCAGCATTTCACAATCTGTTTTTGCGCGATTTCAACCCAACCCACCCTGGAAAGTAGGGGACTGACAAGATGTCCGCTATCTTGGGCCGAAACCTTTACGGACACTCATTAATTTCCCTTCACAGGGGCAGCTCTCTCTTCCACATCTCCCCTGCCGTTCCAGCCCTGGATTTAACAGCATTCTGTTTCAGTCCCTAAAGGCCAGTCTCTGCTTGTGACAGCCAAATATTGCATTTTGGATGCTCGTGCATGACTTGTGAGAGGAATAATTCTGTGCATAAGACATCTGGCCAGGGGTCAGGAAAACTGGGTTCCACAGGCGCCGGCTTTCAGCTTTCCCCGCGGGTCACCACCCCTGCTCTATGCTGCCCAGAGACCCCGCCCCTTCCCCCAAGGCCCCACCCTTGCTCTGCCTCTTCCCCCCCACTCCAGCTCTTCAGTGGGTGGCTGATGGGTGCTGAGCACCCCCTATTTTTTTCCGTGGGTGCTCCAGCCCCGGAGCACTCATGGAGTTGGCACCTATGCTGGGTTCTCTTTCTTGGTGTATCACAGCCTTCCAGGATAGCTGTGGGCAAATCACTGAACCCCTCTGTGCCTCCGTTTCCCATTAATCAAATGGGGATAATGAGCCTTCCTTTGTCTTGCCTGTATATGTTGTAAATGCTTCAGAGCAAGGACACTGTGACTATGGGTCTGTACAGCACCTAGCACAAAGGGACCCCATGGGGTGGAGGTCTCTTAAGCGCCACTGTAATATGAACAATCATCACTAAAAGGGAGTTGGGCTCTACCATTTCCACACACTGACTTCTATTTGCTAGTCCTGACTGGGGCCTGTGGGGCTGGGGGAAAAGAACACAAAATTCTTTCTCCAGGGGAAATACATTAAAACCAAATAGCCTTGAAACCATTCTGCCAGCTGCCGCACTCTTCCCATCTGTCAATTCACTGACAAAGATATCACGGCAAACAGCTGCCTGAGTGGAGAGCCCCAGCGGGATGGCAGCAGAGCTGCCCTGATTTATAGCAGCTCAGAACCGGGCCTGGTGCGTTTTCAGGTTAATTTATGTATTTCGGGACTTACACACCTGCCTGTATGGCACTTGAATTGAGAGCAGTACACGACCTCGGGAGTGTGTTGAGGTGTACGCATTTGTCAATTAAGCCACAAGTACCTGCCCCACTCTCTATTTGCTAGTCATTTGCAGAACTTGTTCTCTGTGTATATGCTCAGGTTTATACCCCAACGGAGCTCAAAGACTCAGTCGTGCAAACTCTACATCACATCTGAAAAATCATAACATGGGGATTGGGTGGTTAAAAATGCTTTATTCGTAGGGGCTGACAAATCCCCTCTGAGTTGGGACTTTGCCACATTGGTCTGCCTGTCAGTCTCTCACAGGAGAAGCATACAACATGTCCCCTATGGATCGGTCACACGTGTGTGGATTGCCAGTTGCTCTGTGGCTGGGGCCTGCTCCTACTCAGGCTGAATTACAACAGGGATGATGCTTGGCTTTGGTTAGCTCCATTGCTCTTTGTGGGCTCTGCAGGATAATGTGTGTTCCCTTTTCCAACCCTGGGTTCCAATAAAACGCCTCCGGCCTGATCCACCTGGCCACCAGCCCACAGAGGGGCTGGGCAGGAGCGTGGCCTGCTGCTAGGTGTACAGTCACTGCTCTTGCTGCTGGGCCCCCAGCTCTTGAATGAGCTGCTACTTCTGCACCCCCTCAGTTGCTGTAACAAACACTGCTGCTGCTCCTGGATCTCAGCCGACCATTTCACCAGCTGGTCTAAATCCATGGCAGCCCTCTGTGAGTGGTGGGTTAGTACGAAAAGTCGTCCCCTTCTACCTCAGGGGGCAGGCGAAGCCTGCATTCTCCACCATAGGTCGGCAAGTGTGACCACCCCTCCCTGTCAGTCTCAGAGGCTGGCCACACCTCCTCACGGTCACACCTCTAAACGACAGCCAGTGAACAAGAAGATGGGAGATTAGTGGTCTCAGGAGTGCAGGATCTCCGGCAGCATGGAGCACCTCACAGCTTAAGACCAAACAGTCAAAGGGGCTCTGACATCCTGGCTCTGCCATATGGCAGATAAATGCAGATCTCCTGGCCTAAGGTGAGGAGGCTGCCACCCCAGGGGTGGGGTTGGCAGCAGTGAGTAGGGGAAACTGGCCCACACTACTCCACTGGGTCCCAGCCCAGGACCCTAACAGTGGTGGAGCTTGTCTACACAAACATCTAGTTCACTCCAAGCTGGGGTATGAATCTACCCCAACCTAGCCTGCCACAGACTAACCGCTCCTGTGCACTCTGCTGATGAACATTAACAGTCCACTGGTGGGCTTTGATGTAGTCCTGTTTGAGAAGACTACATCAAAGTACTCTAACGAACTGCTAGTGCACCCCAAAATTAGACCACAGCAGACTGGTGCAGGGTCGAGTCAGACCCCAGCTTGCTGCAGTCCAATGTTCATGGAGACAAACCCTAAGGAACATATGTTGGACTGTTACCACAGTATCTGAGCCCTGGTCTACACTACGAGTTTAGGCCGAATTTAGCAGCGTTAGATCGATTTAACCCTGCACCTGTCCAAACAACGAAGCCATTTTTGTCGACTTAAAGGGCTCTTAAAATTGATTTCTGTACTCCTCCCTGATGAGGGGATTAGCACTGAAATCAACATCGCTGGGTCGAATTTGGGGTAGTGTGGACACAATTTGACAGTACTGGCCTCCGGGAGCTATCCCAGAGTGCTCCATTGTGATCGCTCTGAACAGCACTTTCAACTCAGATGCACTAGCCAGGTAGACAGGAAAAGCACCAGGAACTTTTGAATTTCATTTCGTGTTGGCCAACGTGGCGAGCTCATCAGCAGAGGTGACCATATAGTCCCAGAATCGCAAAAGAGCTTCAGCATGGACCGAACAGGAGGTATTGGATCTGATCGCTGTATGGGGAGACAAATCCGTGCTATCAGAACTCCATTCCAAAAGACGAAATGCCAAACTATTTGAAAAAATCTCCAAGGGCATGATGGACAGAGGCTATAACAGGGACCCACAGCAGTGCCACGTGAAAATTAAGAGCTCAGGCAAGCCTACTAAAAACCCAAAGGGGCAAATGGCCTCTCTGGGTCAGAGCCCCAGACATGCTGCTTCTATGATGAGCTGCGTGCAATTCTAGGGGGTGCCCCTACCACTACCCCACCCCTGTCCGTGGACTCCTGCAAGGGGGGAGTCTCACACAACAGGGATGAGGATTCTGGGGACGAGGAAGATTATGAGGATGAGGATAGCACACAATAGGCAGGCAGAGAAACCGGTCTCCCAACAGCCAGGAACTGTTTATCACCCTGGAGCCAATACTCTCCCAACCAGGGATCCCGGACCATGAAGCAGGAGAAGGCACCTCTGGTGAGTGTACCTTTGTAAATATAATACACGGCTTAAAAGGAAGAGTGTTTAATGATTAATTTGCCCTGAAGACTTGGGAAGCATTCGCGGCCAGTTCAGCTACTAGAAAAGTCTGTTAACATGTCTGGGGATGGAGCGGAAATCCTCCAGGGACATTATTAAGGGGACATTCAGAGGTGGCCATTCCTGCTTGGCTGTTTGCCTGTGGCTGAAAAGAAATCATCCCCACTTTTAGCCACACGGTGGGGAGGGGGCTGTTCACACTGAGCTGTTCGCATTTGGCTGGCAGGGATCTTCCCTGATACAAGTCACGCGGTGGGAGGAGGGGTGAAGTGATCATCCCATAGAATTAGGGGATGGGTAGTTGGGTTTGTGCTGCAAATTAACCCCAAAACTGCAGCCCCTCCTTTTAAATGGCCAACCCAACGAGTGCTTGGTATGGGAAAGGAGGGCACTGCTGTTTGAAACCATTCCCACATGTTATGAAGGTTGAAAAAGCCGAAAGACTGTGGCTTACCATGGCTGCCTGGAAGCCAAATTCTGTTGCCCGGCCCTGAGTGTGTGATCTCTCACACCAAACTGGCAGACCCTCAATGTAAGATGCAAAATGCGACCTTTTACCGAAAGCATATGTGCTATGTAATGTTAACAGCTTGGTTCACCGTGAAGGAGTCTACCCATTGTTCTCTAAAATGTGTCTCTTTAAATACTACTCTCCCTTTTTTACCTCCCGCAGCTGCAAATGTTTCAATGATCTCCCAATCATCTCTGCCCCAGAGGCTAGTGCAGAAAAGAAGGAGAAAGAAACGCATTCACGATGAAAAGTTCTCTGAGCTCATGCAGTCCTCCCGCACTGAAAGAGCTCACCAGAATACGTGGAGGCAAACAATAGCAGAGCCCAGGAAAGCAGAAAATGAATACGAGGACAGCAGGGACGAGCAAGATGAGAGGTGGCAGCAGCACGATGAGAGGAGGCAGGATGCAATACTGAGGCTACTGGGGGATCAAACGGATATGCTCCGGCATCTGGTGGAGCTGCAGGAAAGGCAGCAGGAGCAGAGACCGCCACTGCAGCCCCTGTGTAACCACCTGCCCTCCTCCTCAAGTTCCATAGCCTCCTCACCCAGACGCCCAAGAACGCGGGGGGGCCCGGCCACCTAACCACTCCACCCCAGAGGACTGCCCAAGCAACAGAAGGCTGGCATTCAATAAGTTTTGAAATGCAGTGTGGCCTTGCCCTTCCCTCCTCCCCTCATCCACAATCCCACCTGGTGCTTCCCTCCTCCTCCACCCCTCCCGGGCTACCTTGGCAGTTATCCCCTGATTTGTGTGATGAATTAATAAAGAATGCATGATTTTGAAACAACAATGACTTTATTACCTCTACAAGCGGTGGTCAAAGTGGGGAGGGTGGTTAGCTTACAGGAAAGTAGAGTGAACCAAGGGGGATGGTTTTCATCAAGGAGAAACAAACAAAACTGTCACACCATAGCCTGGCCAGTCATGAAACTGGTTTTCAAAGCTTCTCTAATGCGCAGTGTGCCCTGCTGCGCTCTTCTAATCACCCTAGTGTCTGGTTGCACGTAATCAGCGGCCAGGCGATTTGCCTCAACCTCCCACCCCGCCATAAACGTCTCCCTCTCACAGATATAGTGGAGCACACAGCAAGCAGCAATAACAATGGGAATATTGGTTTTGCTGAGGTCTAACCGAGTCAGTAAACTGCACCACCATGCTTTCAAACATCCAAATGCACATTCTACCACCATTCTGCACTTGCTTAGCCTATAGTTGAACAGCTCCTGACTACTGTCCAGGGTGCCTGTGTATGGCTTCATGAGCCATGGCATTACGGGGTAGGCTGGGTCCCCAAGGATACATATAGGCATTTCAACATCCCCAACAGTTATTTTCTGGTCTGGGAAGTAAGTCCCTTCCTGCAGCTGTTCAAACAGACCAGAGTTCCCGAAGATGCGAGCGTCATGTACCTTTCCCAGCCATTCCATGTTGATATTGGTGAAACGTCCTGTGTGATCCACCAGTGCTTGCAGCACCATTGAAAAATATCCCTTGCATTTTACATACTGGCTGCCAAGGTGGTCCGGTGCCAAGATAGGGATATGCGTTCCGTCTATCACCCCACCACAGTTAAGGAATCCCATTGCAAAAAAGCCATCCACTATGACCTGCACATTTCCCAGAGTCACTACCCTTGATAGCAGCAGCTCAGTGATTGCGTTGGCTACTTGGATCACAGCAGCCCCCACAGTAGATTTGCCCACTCTAAATTGATTCCCAACTGACTGGTAGCTGTCTGGCGTTGCAAGCTTCCAGAGGGCTATCACCATTTGCTTGTGAACTGTGAGGGCTGCTCTCATCTTGGTATTCTTGCACTTCAGGGCAAGGGAAAGCAAGTCACAAAGTTCTATGAAAGTGCCCTTACGCATGCGAAAGTTTCACAGCCACTACGAATCATCCCAGACCTGCAACACTATGCAGTCCCACCAGTCGGTGCTTGTTTCCCGGGCCCAGAATCGGCATTCCACGGCATGAGCCTGCCCCATTGCCACCAGGATGACCAAATTGCTGGGGCCCATGCTATGAGAGAAGTCTGTGTCCACGTCCTCAACACTTTCATCACCATGCTGCCGTCGCCTCCTCGCCTGCTTTTGCAGGTTCTGGTTCTGCACATACTGCAGGATAATGCACGAGGTGTTTACAATGCTCATAACTGCCGCGGTTATCTGAGCAGGCTCCATGCTTGCCGTGGTATGGCATCTACAGGAGAGCAGAGTTGCAGTGGAAGCACTGGCTGATGACGGATGCCACGAGAATAGATATTTATAGAGAACGACGAGAGGACCTGCAAGGTGGATTCATGAGAGCAGAAGAGCAGAGTTGCAGCAGAAGTGGTGGAGGACGATGGTTAGCAGTCCTACTGCACCGTCTGCTGAAAGCAGAATAGCATCCGCACGGAAAAAAGTGCGAAACAATTGCCTGCCGTTGCTTTCATGGAGGGAGGGGTGACTGACAACATGTACCCAAAATCACCCATGACAATGTTGTTGCCCCATCAGGCATTGGGAGTTTAACCCAGAATTCCAATGGGCAGTGAAGACTGCGGGAACTGTGGGATAGCTACCCACAGTGCACCGCTCCGTAGGTCGATGCTAGCCACGGTAGTGAGGATGCACTCTGCCGATTTAATGCGCTTAGTGTGGACATACACTATCAACTGTATAAAATCGGTTTCTAAAAATTGACTTCTATAATATTGACCTAATTTCATAGCGTAGACATACCCTGAGTATCACCACCTTTAAATGTATTTAACATAAGAATGGCCATACTGGGTCAGACTAGTGGTACACCTAGCCCAGTATATCCTGTCTTAACAGTGCCAGGTGCCAGATGCTTCAGAGCAGTGAACAAAACAGGGTAATTTCTAGTGATCCATCCACTGTCATCCAGTCCCAGCTTCTGGCAGTCAGAAGTATAGGGACCTCCAGAGTGTGGGGTTGCATCCCTGACCATCTTGGCTAATAGCCATTGATGGACCTATCCTCCCTGAACTTATTTAATTCTTATTTGAACCCACTTATGCTTTTGGCCTTCACAACAACTCCTGGCAACAAGTTCCACAGGTTGATTGTGCATTGGGTGCGTTGTGTTTGATTGTGCATTGGGTGCGTTGTGTTTGATTGTGCATTAATGCCTATTAATTTCATTGGGTGTCTCCTGATTCTTGTGTTGCATGAAGGGGTAAATAACACTTCCCTATTCACTTTCTCCACACCAGTCATGATTTGACCCCAGCCTTCCTCTCAGAGCTCAACTCTCTTTGGTCCAGGCCTCCTTCCAAAGCCCAGCTTCTCAGCCTGACCCCTCTTTCAGGGCTTAACTCCCTTTTCAAAGCCCTGATGGTCTTTCAGAGCCTGTTGTCCAGGGATGTTCCCTTCCCCTGCAGGCCAGCTTTCCTGAACCTTTCCCAGAGCTTCCTCTTAGGAGGTGACCCCAAGACCTCCTTTCCCCCAGGCTTCCCCTTCTTCTGCCCTGTAGCCCTATCCTTATAGTAACCCCCCACCCCCAGCTCTCCCCAGCTGGGTCTCTTTCCAAATCGAGCCTGGCTCGTCATCCAGGTGTGACTGGATGCACTTATTGAGCTCATCTTAATACCTTGTGTGCTGATGTGGGGTTTACAGCCCATCCCAGGCCCCCCTCAGGAGAGGGGAAGCGAAAGCCTATCAATCCTGTTGTACAGATGGGGGACAGACAGCAGACGGACTGAGAAGTCTGTGTCCCAGCAAGGATTTGAACCCAGTTCTCATCTGGTGCCCTAACCACTGGGCACTCCTTCCCTTTTTTGGGACAAAAAACCTTCGGTCTCTCGCCATGTTTATATAAAAAGAAAAGGAGGACTTGTGGCACCTTAGAGACTAACCAATTTATTTGAGCATGAGCTTTCGTGAGCTACAGCTCACACGGCTGCTATTCTGAAACCTGTCATGTTTATATACAGCTCCGGGCACAACGGGACCACACTGATCATGGTTTCAACTCTAGAAAACAATACAAATAATCAACATTTTAACCATGGGAGCTTGCATGTTACACAAGCAGAAGAGCTAGAGCAAAAGACTTCCGCTCCCCTTTACAAATCACCCTAGCAACATAACAAATGGGTATTTGCAAAGGTTTCCCTCCTCTCCGGCTTCCCCCTCCCCCTTGCTAATAAATCACAACACTCAATTGTAATTGGATAGCTGGATTCTCATTACACCCTCGGCTCGGCAGAGTTAGTTGCAGCTGATCAAGATGAATGACTATTGGTTGATAGGAGAAGAGGGGCTAGTGCTTTGTCATCAGCAGATGGCGAGGCGGGTCCCAGGGGAGAGACTCTAGCAGAAAACGGTTCATTTTACTCTCTGGCCTAGGCAAATGAATGAACAGGAAATGCAAATGGTCTTGTCCACTAATGACTGTCTTTGAAAGGGAAGGGAGAGGAGTCAGTCAATTGCTGGGTAATTTGGGGATGAAGGATGGGAGGCGCTAAGTGGCCATTATTATGGCATTTCAGTGAAACAATACATGGATCAACCCACTGCTTTCTTTGTTAGTCTCTAAGGTGCCACAAGTCCTCCTTTTCTTTTTGCGGATACAGACTAACACGGCTGCTACTCTGAAACCTGCTTTCTTTGAGGTGCTCAGTAACAGGCTGGGGAAAAGCTTGTTTTAATCTTTAACCTTCACTTATACCATTGCAGGCTCCTGAGCTGGCAAATCTTCCGGGGGAGAGGTTATGGCAATGCCCAGTGGTGGCAGCTTCCCTTCTCGTACAGGAGCTGCAGGAAGCCAGGGAAGTCCTGAAAATGCCAGGTGGGATCATGGGAACAAGGCCAGAGCTGACTGGGCACATCCCCAGCAACAGCTACCCCGAGACAGACTCCCACAAAGGCCCAGCAGTAAATTAAACTGTACACCCCAGCCCCCTGGATGAGAACAATTGTGGAAACAGTAGCACCAGTCCCCTCTGTGGGCCAGATTGGTGCTATTTACAGTGGGCCACGTTGGTAGAGGGAGGTGCGATTTACACTCCCCTCTGCCAGCTTCACTGACCCAGGCTCAGGGATCCTTCCCTCTACCATCCCCTGCATGGCTCACATCACTTGGTGTAGTTTAGACAAAACAATTCTTCGCTCTTATTATTTGAATTGCAGTGTCATCTGGCCTCAACCATGCAAAGTGCTGTACACAAACAGTAAGAGGCAGGCTCTGCCCAAAAGAGCAATGCCGTCTAAATAGGCAAAACTACTTCTCACCCCACCAAAAATATTCCAGGTGCAATTTTCCCCTCCCACTCCAGGGGGCAGGTATGGTGAAAACACACTTGATAGGTGCCACTCACATGAATTGATGCATCATGGAAGGATGCTCTGGTCCGTGTCGGGTGATGGGCATGGTACACAAACAAAATCTTCACCGATAACGTTTGGAGGGGACACAAAAATTGAGGAGTGATAAATAACGATGAGGATGGGTCACTGATTCAGAGCGACGTGGATCACTTGTTAAACTGGGTGCAGGCAAACAAATGCATATTAATATTAGGGTTGCCAACAGTGTATTTCAAAAATAAGGGACTGCTTTCTTATCACCCTCACCCCACCCTCCTCCCAATATTATCATCATTATTATTAATAATAAATAATAATAATAATAATAAGCAGCACTCACCTACATTCACCAGGGGATTTCTTGCTGCTTTTTGCAACTCCTGTTCTTGTACAGAGATGAAGGAATAAGAGACATTCCTTGTAATAAGGGACTGTTGGCAACCCTAATTAATATGGCTAAATGTAACTGTATACATCTAGGAACAAAGAACATCAGCCAAACTTACAGGATGGGGGGCTCTCTCCTGGGAAGCAGTGATTCTGAGAACATGTTGGGGGTTGTGGTGGGTAATCAACTGAGCTTGAGCTCCGAACACTGTGGCCAACGGGGCTGATGCAATCCTGGGATGCATAAATGGGGAACCTTGGGTAGGAGTAGAGAGGTTATTTGACCCCTGTGTTCAGTACTAGTGTGACTAGGGTGACTAGTTAGCAAGTGTGAAAAATTGGGACAGCAGTGGGGGGTAATAGACACCTATATAAGAAAAAGCCCTAAATATCAGGACTGTCCCTATAAAATAGGGACATCTGGGCACCCTAAGTATGACAGCTGCCCAGAAGTCAATACCAATGTTGATACATTGGAGAGGGTTCAGAGAAGAGTCACGAGAACGATTGAAGGATGAGAAACGTGTCTTGTAGTGACAGTCTCATGGAGCTCAATCTATTTAGGTTAACAAAAGGAAGGTTAAGCGGTGACAGTCTATAAGCACCTACTTGGGGAACAAATATTTGATCATGGGCTCCTGAATCTATTGGAGAAAAGTTCAATGCGATCCAGTGGCTGGAAGTGGAGGTGAGACAAATTCAGACCAGAAATAAGACTTTTTTTTTTTTTTTTTTTTTTTTAACAATGAGGGTAACCAATGGAACAATTTACCCCCTCCCCCAGCCTCTTCCTGCCCCTGCTCCTCCCCAGTGCCTCCTGCATGCCTCTGAACAGCTGATCGCAGTGGGCGGGAGGCGCTGGGGGGTGGGGCCACCAGCGGGTGCTGACCACCCACTATTTTTTTGCCTTGGGTGCTCCGACTTATGGTAACTGGTACTGATGGAAGAATATTCCCCTTAACCTGCCTTTCACTCAGTCTCGAAGGGAATTTCAGCCTCACTTGCAACGCTCCAGAAACACACTCTCCTTGACATAACATGGTGCTTTTTGTTGGGGCTTTTGGTACAAAAGGGTCCCTAACATACATTTCTCTCTTCACACGTTCATTTCAATTGCTATTGTTTGCCATTTGCTCCATTGTTTAGCCAGCCTTGCATTAAATGTGAGTGCCATCTAGTGGCCAAAGAAGCCACCTCAGCAGGCCATATCATTGCCAACAATATACACAGGGTGGGGAAGACACCGCCCTTCGGCAAACAGATCCAGGATTTGAAGTGGCCTTTGATTTTGGGCACCCCAACCAGAGACACATTGGGCCTGAATTTCAGAGAAGCTACAGCTCCCATTGATTTCAAATGGAGTGGGCAGTGCTCAAAACTTCCTGATGTATTTCAAAAGTTGGAGCATACAAAATGAATGAGCACTTTTTGAGATTGTGCTTAATAGCTTGGGGCTCCTGAAGCACTGAGAGCATGGCCAACCCCAAGCATTCATAAATCATGTATCAAGCCCTCTTATCCACCTCTCGCAACAATCATGATATTGGCTTATGAATGAGATTGAAAATAATGATGGGGTCTTTATTTGCCTTCTGCATTTTGAACCTTTATAATTCACAATTTCCAGTTTTTTCTGCAACCACAATGGCTAAAAACTTCTTTTAAAAAAAAAAAAAGGAGGTGAGATTCTTATCGCAGGACCTGGGACTTTAAAAAAAAACACCAAATATCACAAGACTATGATAAAACTGTGAAAGTTGGCAAAACTGCATTGATATCACTCATGATTCACTAGAAGAACTGTGAGAAACTTGACAATTTCAACTGTTGCTTGTGGATCAACCCAGAAGAGTTTGCAGCCCCTGGAGTTTCATGTTCTTGTCCAAAAAACTAACACCGGCCTCAAGCTGCAATGTCGGCCTCTAGATCTCAAGTTCATAGAAATGTATCAAAAACCATCACAGCTAGATCAGGAGCTGAACTCCCGGTGGTTCTGAGCAGGGGAATTGAGAGTCTTGGTACAAGCACTTCCATTCCTGAAACAAGGAAGAATCGTGCATGTGTTTTGAGATCATGTCATGTAGTCACACTTACATCTAATTGCTGGACTGTCCTCACTTACAATGCTAAATAGCCCAAAACATACAAGCCCTTCTGTGCAGAAAATTCAATTTTGTTGTCTGCTGCCTCTCAGCCACTCTCTTCCTCTTTGTTCCCAGAACATGCCTCATCAAGTTTGCCTCTGCAGAGTCCTCATTACATCCTTGGTGACCTGTTGCTATGTACACACATCAGCTTGCAATGCGTTATTTCAACTTGCTGATGCTACTGGCTGAGCCGTTTCCATGGCAAGCGACAGTTTAATGTTATTCAAGGGGTTTGCTTCCTGACATTGCAGTGGGATGCCAAAAAAAAAAAAAAAGCATTATAGAAAAACAAAAACAGAAGAGTGGAATGAAAATCTGAAAGCTTGACACTATCACCACAGTCAGGGAGGGTTCACTCTGAGATGTAGGTCCTATCTTACCTGTCTGCGCCCCATTACCATCCTATCTGAGTGCCTGAAGAGTATATAGTTGTCAGTTAGGTGCGTGTGTGCTCTCTGCATATGCTGTCCCAGCCCTGTGCAGATAGTTGGTTCAGCAGACCTAGTACTACCCAGAAAGAACGACCACCGGCACAGTTCAGTGACAAAGGCACTCGGCCAGGTTCATTGCCCTCAAGACACAGTCCCAGCACCCTGGCTCCATGGTTACGGGTATGCTAACCCGAGTGCAGTGTGGCAAGGACTCCGCTCAGGCAGCAGCGAGACTTGCCGCTGCCCCTGCGGCTGGACAAAACGTTATGGCAAGATACCCCAACGTTGATAGACTGAGACAAACAACGCACGTGCTTCAGGACATCTGCTTGTTACCTTCCTTTGTATTATGCTCCAGGTGTCTGGGGCAAAACATCCTCAGATCTAGTCTTAGCTCAGGATGCCCCTGGAGTGTGTTCCCACTTATACCCGGTATCTGTTGCTTCGTAGGAGTACCTGCCTTTTTGCAAGACTTGCCAAGGTCACATGGGACAGCGAACTTGTAAACATCTACTTTAATAGATGGCCTAACTTTGGTTCACAGCCTCTGGCTCAGGCCCAGTGCTCCAGGCTCTCTATTGTGTATCCTCACAACACCCCTATGAGGTAAGGCAGTGTTTTTATTTCATGTAGAGAACCAAGGCACAGAGAGGCTAAGTGACTTGCTCTAAGGCCACAAAAGGAATTGTGGCAGAGCAAGGAATTGAAGTCATTAGCTAGCACCCTAACCACTGGGCCAGCTTTCTTCCATCACTTCAGCCTCTCCTGACAGATCTGTAGGCTTCTCAGGCGGGCTGAGCAATGGGCCAATCACTAAAGGAAAGACCAGCTCAGCATGAATAAGCAACACCCTCTGCCAACTGCCCTTTCCACAGCTTGACCCAGGGAATGACAGAGCTCCATGGGAATGTGTTTATTGAAGGGAAGAGGAAGTGGACGGGCCATGCTTCCATTTCCCATACATGGCAGCTCCTCATTCGGAGTCCCTCTCCTCCATGCTAGACCTGTGTAACTCGTGATACTCACCAGACAGCGTGATTGTGGGAACTTCTGCCTCCCAGTGCCAGAAATGGCAATGGGAGTTCCCCACTCTCCCATAGCTCTTCTGGGGACACCCCCACTCCAGGTGAATTCCCCACAGTGGGCCTGTCTCCTCTCCACTGCACATAGCTCTATCTCCGAGGTGCTCTGGCCAGGCAGTGCCTTTCACAATTTTCCCTGGTTGGCTGGATCCAATATTCACATGCACAGACTCTCCCCCTAAGAAGGCCAGAACACAACAGCATCCTAGAGGAAGCAGCCCCTACGAACAGAGACCAGACTTCATAGCAACTAGGATGACCAGAAAAGTATGAAAAATCAGGATGGGGTGAGGGGTGGAGGTAATAGGTGCCTGTCTAAGGCAAAGCCCCAAATATCGGGACTGTCCCTATTAAATCGGGACATCTGGTCACTCTAATAGCAGGTTTCAGAGTAACAGCCATGTTAGTCTGTATTCGCAAAAAGAAAAGGAGTACTTGTGGCACCTTAGAGACTAACCAATTTATTTGAGCATAAGCTTTTGTGAGCTACGGCTCACTTCATCGGATGCATACTGTGGAAAGTGTAGAAGATCTTTTTATACACACAAAGCATGAAAAAATACCTCCCCCCACCCCACTCTCCTGCTGGTAATAGCTTATCTAAAGTGATCCCTCTCCTTACAGAGTGTATGATAATCAAGGTGGGCCATTTCTAGCACAAATCCAGAGTTTAACAAGAACGTCTGGGGTGGGGGGGGTAGGAAAAAGCAAGGGGAAATAGGTTACCTTGCATAATGACTTAGCCACTCCCAGTCTCTATTCAAGCCTAAGTTAATTGTATCCAATTTGCAAATGAATTCCAATTCAACAGTCTCTCGCTGGAGTCTGGATTTGAAGTGTTTTTGTTGTAATATCGCAACTTTCATGTCTGTAATCACGTGACCAGAGAGATTGAAGTGTTCTCAGACTGGTTTATGAATGTTATAATTCTTGACATCTGATTTGTGTCCATTTATTCTTTTATGTAGAGACTGTCCAGTTTGACCAATGTACATGGCAGAGGGGCATTGCTGGCACATGATGGCATATATCACATTGGTGGATGTGCAGGTGAACGAGCCTCTGATAGTGTGGCTGATGTGATTAGGCCCTGTGATGGTGTCCCCTGAATACATATGTGGGCACAGTTGGCAACAGTCTTTGTTGCAAGGATAGGTTCCTGGGTTAGTGGTTCTGTTGTGTGGTATGTGGTTGCTGGTGAGTATTTGCTTCAGGTTGGGGGGCTGTCTGTAGGCAAGGACTGGCCTGTCTCCCAAGATTTGTGAGAGTGTTGGGTCATCCTTCAGGATAGGTTGTAGATCCTTAATAATGCGTTGGAGGAGTTTTAGTTGGGGGCTGAAGGTAATGGCTAGTGGCGTTCTGTTACTTTCTTTGTTAGGCCTGTCCTGTAGTAGGTGACTTCTGGGAACTCTTCTGGCTCTATCAATCTGTTTCTTCACTTCCGCAGGTGGGTACTGTAGTTGTAAGAATGCTTGATAGAGATCTTGTAGGTGTTTGTCTCCGTCTGAGGGGTTGGAGCAAATGCGGTTGTATCGCAGAGCTTGGCTGTAGACGATGGATCGTGTGGTGTGGTCTGGATGAAAGCTGGAGGCATGTAGGTAGGAATAGCGGTCAGTAGGTTTCCGGTATAGGGTGGTGTTTATGTGACCATCATTTATTAGCACTGTAGTGTCCAGGAAGTGGATCTCTTGTGTGGACTGGACCAGGCTGAGGTTGATGGTGGGATGGAAATTGTTGAAATCATGGTGGAATTCCTCAAGGGCTTCTTTTCCATGGGTCCAGATGATGAAGATGTCATCAATGTAGCACAAGTAGAGTAGGGGCATTAGGGGACGAGAGCTGAGGAAGCGTTGTTCTAAGTCAGCCATAAAAATGTTGGCATACTGTGGGGCCATGCGGGTACCCATGGCAGTGCTGCTGATTTGAAGGTATACATTGTCCCCAAATGTGAAATAGTTATGGGTGAGGACAAAGTCACAAAGTTCAGCCATCAGGTTTGCCGTGACATTATCAGGGATACTGTTCCTGACGGCTTGTGGAATGTTGTTGTAGAGGACTTCTACATCCATAGTGGCCAGGATGGTGTTATCAGGGAGATCACCGATGGATTGTAGTTTCCTCAGGATGTCAGTGGTGTCTCGAAGGTAGCTGGGAGTGCTGGTAGCGTAGGGCCTGAGGAGGGAGTCTACATAGCCAGACAATCCTGCTGTCAGGGTGCCAATGCCTGAGATGATGGGGCGCCCAAGATTGCCAGGTTTATGGATCTTGGGTAGTAGATAGAATATCCCAGGTCGGGGTTCCAGGGGTGTGTCTGTGCGGCAGCCTCCATACATTCACACCTCCGGAGGCCAGTTTGGGCTGGACAGGGCCCTGTTTGTAATGATAAAAGCCTTGCTTGTTCAAAGTGCTGAGGACCCAAAAACTAGAAAAGACTCGAGAAAAAAATCGGATGAGAAAATAGGAAGAAAAACAGGGCAGGGGAAAAGAAAATCCATTAAGAAACAGATACAGTCTTTATACAGAATCAGATATAGGTAACCAAACCAATCCACTTGTGCCAGCCTAGCGCTTGGTGGAATTTTCTGTCTAACCCACAGCACAGGCTCTCCTTTAGCTAGTGAAAGGCTGCCTTGTTGTTTTCAAATAGATCATCCTCCGGAAAAAAACCCTTTGTCCCTTTCGCCTCTAACCCCTGCACTCCCCCCTTCACCCCTTACCCCACTTCTGCACCCCTAACCCCTGCACCCCCCTCCTGCGCACACGTGGGGAAACTGACCTGGATGCACAGAGCAGCTGGCATTGCTGCTCATTCCCCCCTCAAGCTCTGCTCCTCCTTGCGCACCCCTAGGAGGCTGTGAGGGGGAGGGAGGAGCAACGTCAGGGCTCCCCTCATCCAGGTCATGTTCCCCACCTGGGCTGCGTAAGGGGAGGGCAGAGAGCAGCAGCTCCTGATGCTCACCTCACAGCACAACCCAGGTAGGAAACGTGACCTGGATGCACGGAGCGCTTGGTGTTGCTCCTCGCTCCCACCACCCCGAAGGGAGAGAAGCATTGGGGGGAAAGCAGTATCTGTGCTTCACTGCTGACCTCCCGCCCCTCCCCCCAGTTTCCTCAGTGAAGTAGGGAGAAATCTGGGCACGCCCACACACGATACTCCCCAGGGAGCAGTTTCTGACACTAGACCAGGAGCACGCCTCTGCGCTACTGCACACCATCCTCCTCGACCACTGGCACTTTGGGCGGTCACCCACATGGCCCACCCTTAAGACTGGCCCTGAGGGCTACGTGCAGGTTAGATGGGGTGTCCAGAGATGCCTAGATGAGGCAGTGGCTATCATTTTTGGTCTGGCTGGTTTTCATTCAATATATGATTCATTTCTTGTGAAAATCATGAGTGAAATGAGACTCATGATGCAGGTCCTCAAAGAATCAATCCTGAAGCACTTACATGAGAGGAAAGTGATCAGGAACAGTCAGCACGGATTCACCAAGGGAAGGTCATGCCTGACTAATCTAATCGCCTTCTATGATGAGATTACTGGTTCTGTGGATGAAGGGAAAGCAGTGGATGTATTGTATCTTGACTTTAGCAAAGCTTTTGACACGGTCTCCCACACTATTCTTGTCAGCAAGTTAAGGAAGTATGGGCTGGATGAATGCACCATAAGGTGGGTAGAAAGTTGGCTAGATTGTCGGGCTCAACGGGTAGTGATCAATGGCTCCATGTCTAGTTGGCAGCCGGTGTCAAGTGGAGTGCCCCAGGGGTCGGTCCTGGGGCCGGTTTAGTTCAATATCTTCATAAATGATCTGGAGGATGGTGTGGATTGCACTCTCAGCAAATTTGCGGATGATACTAAACTGGGAGGAGTGGTAGATACGCTGGAGGGCAGGGATAGGATACAGAGGGACCTAGACAAATTGGAGGATTGGGCCAAAAGAAATCTGATGAGGTTCAATAAGGATAAGAGCAGGGTCCTGCACTTAGGACGGAAGAACCCAATGCACAGCTACAGACTAGGGACCGAATGGCTAGGCAGCAGTTCTGCGGAAAAGGACCTAGGGGTGACAGTGGACGAGAAGCTGGATATGAGTCAGCAGTGTGCCCTTGTTGCCAAGAAGGCCAATGGCATTTTGGGATGTATAAGTAGGGGCATAGCGAGCAGATCGAGGGACGTGATCGTCCCCCTCTATTCGACATTGGTGAGGCCTCATCTGTCTCCAGTACTGTGTCCAGTTTTGGGCCCCACACTACAAGAAGGATGTGGATAAATTGGAGAGAGTCCAGCGCAGGGCAACAAAAAGATTAGGGGTCTGGAACACATGAGTTATGAGGAGAGGCTGAGGGAACTGGGATTGTTTAGTCTGCAGAAGAGAAGAATGAGGGGGGATTTGATAGCTGCTTTCAACTACCTGAGAGGTAGTTCCAGAGAGGATGGTTCTAGACTATTCTCAGTGGTGGAAGAGGACAGGACAAGGAGTAATGGTCTCAAGTTGCAGTGGGGGAGGTTCAGGTTGGATATTAGGAAAAACTTTTTCACTAGGAGGGTGGTGAAACACTGGAATGCGTTGCCTAGGGAGGTGGTGGAATCTCCTTCCTTAGACGTTTTTAAGGTCAGGCTTGACAAAGCCCTGGCTGGGATGATTTAATTGGGTATGGGTCCTGCTTTTGAGCAGGGGGTTGGACTAGATGACCTCCTGAGGTCGCTTCCAACCCTGATATTCTATGATTCTATGACTTCAGGAGAAATGTGAATGAAGAGGGGCTGGAGACCTGGTGGACTGGAAGAGAAAGGGTGTTTGCTCCATGCACAGTGATGGCATGGTAAAAGGCTTGGCCTTGTGGTGAAATGGACGACAGGACATCAAGGCTGCATCAGTAGAAGAACAGGCCAAAACATCATCTTTGAAATATGTTGATGGCTGAGTGTGTTACACACCATAGCCAAGTGGGCAGGGCAGCAGCCTGCAGTGTGGGAGACCCAGATTGGGTCTCCATGTGCTATTCTATTGGAGTTTGTTGAGATTGGAGTTTGTTGAGATTTGTTGGAGTCTATTGAGATTGGGTCTCCATGTGGTATTCTATTGGAGTTGGTTTTTTTAGGCACTAGGACTAGGAGAAGGGCAGGGAAATAAACTCTACCCCACCCAAACGTTACACAGGCAGAACTGCTACTGTGTAGCCCTTACGTCCAGTAAATAGTGGCCTTGAGGTGACACCTACTGGTAATAAGTCGTACGGCATGAAAGTTGCTCCAGTCTTATTCTTCTAGGAGGACTAGCTTGCTGTACAACTTTCCTCTTATTTAATAAAACTGAATTATTGCCATTCAGGAAAGTCAACATAGTCTTGACATCTCGGAAACCACATCTCAAGAGGGCCATGCTTTTATATGTAGCGTATGTCCTATTTGGGAATTCCTTTCTGCTTAAGATGTTTGGGTGAAAGCATCTATAAGCCCCAGTCACAGACCATGGCCCCATTGTGCTAGGAGCTGTACAAACAGGACAAAAAGTCTCTGCCCCAAATTGCTTAAAATCTAATTAAATTAAACTTATTAATAGCATGTGGGTTAGGGAGGGGGAAAAAGGATATTATATGAAAGTGTTTTTAGGGAAAGATCTTATGAACCCAGTAATCTCTGCTACAGAAAGCTGCATAACATTCCCTGTAGCACTAAACCAGCAGTATTAAATGGAAATAGCAGTGGAAATTTTACATTCCCAGAAGCCATGAAGTTCAAATACAGGAAAAGCTTTCTTAGCCAGCATGTTGGGGGAAACTGGAGGTGCCGGTGAGTCAAAAATTCCAATGAACTAAGAGTTATACTTACCAATGGAGGGTGGGAGTTTGGGTGCAGGAGGGGGCTCAGGGCTGGGGGTTGTGGCCCCCAGCCCTGAGGGGGTCCGGGGCAAAGAAAACAAGAGAGTGTCTAAGCTAATTATAAGATGGGATATTAGGGGTAATGCATGTTGTAGGAGGCTGTGAAATTTAGTTGGCAGTTGAGGGATAGATTGTTCTGCATAGCCTTCCCCAGACCTCAAGAAGAGCTCTGTGTAGCTCAAAAGCTTGCATCTAACACCAACAGCAGTTGGTCCCGTGAACGATATTACCTCACTTACCTAGTCTCTCTAATATTCAGGGACCAACATGGCTACAACAATACTACAAATGTAGTGTTGAATTTAATTCTGCATCCAGACCACCTGGTTCTGTGAACCTGTCCAATCTCACAAGCCACACAGGAGTGGCCTGGGTCAGCACTTCAGTAGCAGACCAAAGTGCTTTGGGAAGTACTGGGTGCGATTCAGCAGATGTTACTATACATCCTCAGGGCTAGATGGACCCTTTCAGGCACAGTCAATGGTAAGGTGCAGGGCGGTGCTGCTCCAGGGGCAGGGGGAGGGGGGAGCACTGGGTGTCATTCACCCAGCACACAGGGGGAATGTGGATGCTGATACAAGCCTTTGTGGGGTGCTGTGCTGGTCATGGGGGCAGGGTGATGGCCTATTTTACCTCACATATAAAATTATTTTCAGCATGGGAGCTGACTGGCTGTATCTCACTGCACCCTAAATGGGCCCTTACCTGTTCAAAGTCAGGTGTGGCCGCTGCCTCATCTCCCCTTGCTGGCCCACAGTCCCCTTCTGCTCAGAGGGTGGTTTATGCCTCATTTTCCCCTCTGGATAGCAGGATGATTTGGGGTTGGGTGATTGGGCCACCTGGCTAGTTCAACACTTCTCTCACACCGAAACCATGCCCGTCACTCAGGTCCGCAACCTGGGTGTGACCTTCAATCTGGGCGTCTCTCTAGGTCCTCTGGATCTTGCCAACTCTCTCAGCCTAACCGCTCCGAGGTCCGGCCTTTCCTATCCATCCATGCAGTGACAGTGCTTGTCGTCTCGTGCCTTGAATGCGGCAACATCCTTCTCTCTGGCCTTCATGAACATGTTTGTGCCCCACTCACCTCCAGACAGAATAGCGCTGCAGAGCTCATTCTCCTGTCGCTTTGACCATGTCACCCCTCTCTTTGCATCCCCTCCACTGACTTCTCCTTCTCTAGTTTAGCGAACATAAGCTACTTGTCTTCACTTACAAGGCCCATTCACTATTGAAAGAGACTGACTCCCTCCTCCCATCGGCCCATGATGTCAGCCTCCTGCCCTCTCTGGGAACCCCAACCTTCAAATAAGACCAGGGAGCACACACCAGATCTCCAGCTCACCCTCTGCTCCTCTGGTCCCATCACAAACTATCCTCATCCTGTTCAACTGCAGGACTGAATCCTCCCCCCTCAGTGCAGAGCTTACCTGCAACCTGACTCCAAAGAACAAGTACCTGCCTCTCCCTGGCCCCTTGCCTGGAGCCCATAGCTCCTTCCCTGCTCCCTGAGCAAAGAGCCCTGCCCCCAGGTCTCCTCTCATCCCCAGTCTCTCTCTGTCTTCATTGAGGAACACCTGGCTTTTATCCTGTTTCACCTCTTCTCAGCTAGCCTTGGTACTCCCATGCTCCTCTGGGCCATACAACCCCCAGGCTGCCTGGTCTTGCACAGGTCATGACTCAGGAACAAGAATGCTGGCTTACGCCTACCTTTAAAGAGGTCCTCCACCCTGCTACAGCCCGCACTGGCGTAAGGACTGAGTACCCCAATCCCAGTAGAACTCACAAGCTATTTTCTGAATGGCTCATCATGCTGTGAACTGAATGGCACATTTGTTTCTATTAGCTAGGATTTACAGACCTGCAGGAAACCTTCATCTTGGAACAGGGATCTCCATTTGCTTTAGTGAAGGAAAACCCTTCTCCCCAACACACAAACACAACCCTTTTGGGTAGACAGTAAGTTTGCATTTCTAGGTGTAGTGCTGTTGATTACTCAGCAGATGGCGCTTTGGGGTAGGTCAGCCAAGCAAGACACACATTGTTTGTAGTCAGAGTAACAGCCGTGTTAGTCTGTATTCGCAAAAAGAAAAGGAGTACTTGTGGCACCTTAGAGACTAACCAATTTATTTGAGCATGAGCTTTCGTGAGCTACAGCTCACTTCATCGGATGCATACTGTGGAAACTGCCTCCGATGAAGTGAGCTGTAGCTCACGAAAGCTCATGCTCAAATAAATTGGTTAGTCTCTAAGGTGCCACAAGTACTCCTTTTCTTATTGTTTGTAGTATTGTTGTAGCCATGTTGGTCGCGGGATATTAGAGAGAGTAGGTAGGTGAGGTAATATCTTTCACTGGACCAACCGCTGTTGGTGGACGAAGCATTAAGCTTTTGAGCTACACAGAGCTCTTCTTGAGTTCTGGGGAAGGCTATGCAGAACAATCTATCCCTCAACTTCCAACTAAATTTCAGTAGCCTCCTACAACATGCATTACCCCTAATATCCCATCTCCTAATTAGCTCAGACACTCTTGTTTTCTTCCCCAGACTTGGAGAAAAGCTCTGTGGAGCCTGAAAGCTTATCTCTTTCACCAACAGAAGTTGGTCCAATAAAAGATATTACCTCACCCACCTTGTCTCTCTCAAGATACATATTGTAAATTATGGGACTTGGTCAACAGAACCAAGAATTCTAAATTGATTAGTATTAGAGAAGGGTGCTTTAGTTTTGCAAATTCAAGTTTCGGTATCCTAGCTGGCTGTAAATTTGCTTCAGTGTGAATTTTAGAATGAGGACCTGAGCGTCTTTTCTCATCTCACCTTGGTTGCTAACACACGATAAATACAAATAGATCAATCTCCATGTATGCGGGGAATTCCCACCAATGCAGAATAATTTTGAATCTGAGAAAGGGTTCTTTTCAAAAGGGAGCTTCCAGTTTGGTTCTTACG
The DNA here is from genome assembly GCF_965152235.1 of Eretmochelys imbricata. Lineage (NCBI taxonomy): Eukaryota > Metazoa > Chordata > Testudines > Cheloniidae > Eretmochelys > Eretmochelys imbricata. The sequence goes on along the minus strand of NC_135572.1, from coordinate 15,248,647 downwards.
TGTATTTATTAGAGCTGGTCAGGAGCTTTGACAGAACCATATTCAGTTCTGTCCAAATTGAAGTGCTGTGTGAAATTGTGCTGATTTGGCCAACATTTAACTTAGGAGAGAGAGAAAAAGGAAAGAAGTTCAGAATGAAACGTTTTGATTGTTTTCTTTTGATGTTTTAAAAATCTTTGTATTATAGTATAATTTACATTTTTTTAAAAGTTGGAATCAGAACAAAGCCTTTTCGTCAAAGCACAACATTTCAACTGAATCAAAACAAATGTTGGGGGGAATTTTCTTTTTTGGTCCTAATTGGAATTGAAATAATTTTTCAAAATCCTTTGTGAAACAATTTCCATTCTCCCTCCGGCTTTAGCATTCAGATCTACTCTCTGATCCCCAGTCTAAACCCCTCACTGATCCAGTCCAAACCCCAAACCACTGTGATCTTCAGTACTGAAAACCCTACAGAACTTAATATACCAAATTCACTTTGAGAAGGTTCAGAACCTTTGGGGGGTATCATCAAAATCACCAGAGGTTTTCCCATCCTTAATACAAATATATTTAAGGAGTTGAATCCAACACACACCATGTAGAGGATAGAAACTGAGTTAAGACTGATAATCAGGAAACATTTCCAAGCGATAAGATCAGTTAGGCTGTGAAATAGTCTCTCTAAGCACCCATCAGCACAAGACACCCAACGCTTGAGATATTGGGCTGGCAAGAGTATTGCGCAGGGAAAAATCCTGCACTATCAGAGGGATGGGCATGACAACTTGATAGGGATTGACTCCACTGAACTTTGGATCAGGCCCTGACACTAGTATTACATTTGGTTATGTAATTTGACAGGAATTTTGAGGTATGTGGGGACAGACTGAGGGCAGCTACAAGCCAAAATACATGATCAGCCATATACATCTCTGTTTATGGGACAGAGGCAAAGAGAAGTTGAAACTCAGCTAAGTCAACCGCTTGACTCTGGAACAGAAAGACTTTCCTAGGATTTTTTTGTTAAATACGTCTATATTACAGTTACTTTTGTGCCCTCTTCTAATTGAGGTTCTTTTGGGGAGAGATTTACAACGAAATAGAGGCTGTTTTCCCCTGACTGAAGGTTGAGTTATTATACATGCCTTTGAGCCGAAATATGTTCAAATATTTGGCCTATAGGAGTTCACAGCTGGATGGTTCCATTTCTGCTGTCATCCATTTTATTTACCTAGTTCCTGGAATAATTTTTCGAAGAACGACTAGGCCAGTAGAAATTCCTGGTTATTCACAATGCATTTTCAGATCCGCAGATAGAGGGCGCTGTGGAAGCACAATGTATTTTTATTTTAGTGCTATTTGGGTCTGGTCTAGACACAAGAGATGTACTGCTTTAGACTGGTTTAGTTAAAGCAGTGCAAACCCCCTTGCGTGGACAAAGTTACAGTGGTATAAATCTGCTTATACGAACATAGCTTATTTCTGTATGGGAAGGGGGAACAAGTTATCCTGGTACCAGGCTTCTGTATACCAGTACAACCACATCAGCACTAACGGCTGTTCTGCCTTAATTATATTGGTAAAAACGATCAGCCCCCCCCCCGCAACTGGCATAGTTATATTAGTAGAAAATCTGCTCTTGGGAGCAGAAAGGGAATCCATAAATATTTCAGTAGTATCCCAGCTGCATTCATAAGAGATTATTTAGCCCCTGTGGAATTACTGCGTGGTCAACACTGCCATTTGTAAATCCCTCCCTTAATACTTACCTCTGCTGTGATGCTCACTCCACCTAGCACTGGGAAGGCAAGTGACGAGCTGAGACGTCTGCTTTTATGTTCAACTCCTTTGTTACCTCATCTTCCCAGCCATGCCACTGGGCTGTTTTGTCCCCCTGTTGTGCAGTCTGTCCTGTAGACTGTCAACGCTCTGGAGCAGTGTCTTCTTTGTTCCATGTCTGTACGGTGCCTGGCACAGTGGGGTCCTGAGCCTTGATGGGTGTTCCTAAGTCAGGGGTGAGCAAACTTTTTCGCCCGAGGGCCACATCTGGATATGGAAATTGTGTGACAGGCCATGAATGCTCACAAAATTGGGGGCTGGAGTGTGGGAGGGGGTGAGGGCTCCAGCTGGGCATGCGGGCTCTGGGGCGAGGCCAGAAATGAGGAGTTCAGGGTGTGGGAGGGGACTCCGGGCTGGGGTAGGGGGTTGGGGCTGGGCTCCGGCTGGGCATGAGGGCTTTGGGTGGGGGTGGGGATGAGGGGTTGGGGGTGCAGGAGGGTGCTCCGGGCTGGGACCGAGGGGTTTGGAGGGTGGGAGGGGGAATCAAGCCTAGGGTCAGGTGGTTGGGGCGCAGGAGGAGGTAAGGGGTGCAGGCTCCGGGCAGCGCTTACCTCAAGTAGCTCCCGGAAGCAGCAGCATATCCCCACTCCGGCTCCTATGCAGAGGCACAGCCAGGTGGCTCTACACCCTGCCCCATCTACAGATGTCGCCCCTGCAGCTCCCATTGGCCATGGTTCCCAGCCAATGGGAGCTGCGGGGGCCACACTTGGGGCGTGGGCAGTGTGCTGAGCCCCCAGGCTGCCCCTATGTGTAGGAGCCAGAGGGAGGACATGCCGCTGCTTCCAGGAGCCACGCAGAGCCATGGCACATGCAGAGTGGGACCCCTGGACCCCGCTCCTTGGCTGGAGCACCAGAGCAGGGCAAGCCCTAGACTCCGCTCCCTGGTGGGAGCTTGAGGACCAGATTAAAACATCTGAAGGACCGGATGTGGCTCCCGGGCATTGTTTGCCCACCCCTGTTTAAGTGCTACTGGAATGCTACCACGAACAACCACCCACCCAGCTTTAAACTAATTCTGGAGTCTGCTGCTGAGGGTATTGAGCCTGCCCGCCTTTTGAGCTAAGCCGAACAGAGCACATCAAGCTCTGACAAAGGGGTCTAGTGGCATTTTAGTCCTCAGGCCCTAGCTATGCCGGGTCAGGCCTTGTCGAGAAGGGAGGACCTGCCGGCGCCGGCCCAGATATGATGGGGGCGAGACCAAGACAGCCCAGCAGCCAGCAAAGCAACAGGATAGAAATGCAGTAAGATGGCCAGAAAACCCCATCATGAATAGGATACAGCTTGACAGCGCTGATGTAGTTTGGGATGTACTGATCGTGTTCCTGGCCCTGCACAAAGAATAAATCCTGGGGCCAAATCCCTGCGTCTGGTACAACCGCAGTCCTGCCCTAACTGGGACGCTGAGGATTCACTAGGTGTAAGTGGAACTCCTGCCTGGCATAGAGACAAAGTAGCTGGCGCTACAATGCCCCCCGTTGATCCCCCGTTCCTCTGGCACAGGAGGCACCGTGGGCAGAGCCCTGCCGCAATCTGCTGATCTGCAGCTGGTGTAACACTCCCTTGGGTCCCAGGGCTGCTCTGGCTTGTTACCTGGGACTGAACCATAGGATCTGGGGGGAGCGCCACGATGTCATAAAACCACCCTCAGTGTGTCAAGACTCATGAATCAGAGCTACGGCTTCCAGCATTGCAACTGACCTGAACTTAGCGAGATGGGTCCAGGATCCACATATTTCCAAATGCAGGGATGGTGCAGATAACCGGCCATGAGCCTCTAACATCCCTTTTTCATGCTGCTGAGCGTATGTGTGCTCTTTCCCCATTGAGCAGCGTATCCTGCATCTCAGAGCCCCTGTGGCAAGAGAGAGTGAGTCTGTGTGTGTATGGGGGTGGGTTTTTGGAGGGGGGTGAGGGAGTGAGAGAACCTGGATTTGTGCAGGAAATGGCCTAACTTCATTATCATGCACATTGTGTAAAGAGTTGTCACTTTGGATGGGCTATCACCAGCAGGAGAGAGAATTTGTGTGGGGGGGTGGAGGGTGAGAAAACCTGGATTTGTGCTGGAAATGGCCTAACCTGATGATTACTTTAGATAAGCTATTACCAGCAGGACAGTGGGGTGGGAGGAGGTATTGTTTCATATTCTCTGTGTATATATAAAGTCTGCTGCAGTTTCCACGGTATGCATCTGATGAAGTGAGCTGTAGCTCATGAAAGCTCATGCTCAGATAAATTGGTTAGTCTCTAAGGTGCCACAAGTACTCCTTTTCTTGTGGCAAGAGAGAGGAAGCCACCAAACCATAGCATGTAACCTGCCCATTGACCCTTTGAAAACCCAGACATCTGTCTGAGCTGCTGTGTGCCAGTCGCTATTTGGAAGACGAAGGAGGGGACGGGCATTATTTGCATTAGAAGGAAACTGATTTTTGAATCAAAACCTCCAGTACTCGACCGTCCCCTATCCCTAAATTAGGGGGAAGATCACAGGGCTCACTCCGACTCACAAGCGGGGTGAATCTGCAGCCAAAAATCTAACCCTGGAGCCGGGTATTTCCACCATTATGGACATAGTCACCACTGACTATCATGTGCTCTGGAAAATGTCCACTAGTCGCGTCTGGATGGATGGGCATTAAAAATAAAAAACAATAATCAGGGGAATTCCCCAGCTGGACATAAATATTTAATGTGATCATCAGCTGCTGGGTACTCCTTTGACCTGAATAAATCTATTTGGTTTGCCCTTGGATTCATCTCCCTTCAGATAAAAGGCAAGCCATTAGAATAATCCCCCCACCCCCCTTAGTCTTTTAGAGCAAACACAAGGGGAGGGGGGATGTTATCTGCTCTTTCCATTAGCCACATCATTTGTAACCCTTTCCTTTCTGCCTCTTGCAGTGTCAGACTATGCCACCCCTCTGAGATGAATTCAGCTCAGCTCTTTGGAGGCTGCGGTATTTCTGAACTTGCAGAGCTTCTTTCTGACCTTGTCTAGCTGTTTCCCAGAGCTGCAGGGAAGCAGTGTGGTCCATTGGTTAGAATGTAGACAGGCAGCCAGGACTGGAGCAAGGATTTTCCAGGCCCTATGTAAAGATATATATTTAGCCTCTCCCGGTTCCCCATCACTAGGGTGACCAGATGTCCCAATTTTATAGGGACAGTCCCAATATTCAGGGCTTTGTCTTATATAGGTGCCTATTACCCCGAACCCCCGTCCCAATTTTTCACACTTGCCATCTGGTCACCCTACCCATCACACAGAGTTATCCCACAGCACCCGATGACCGTTGAATGGCTCCTTTATCAGTCTGATCCATAGCCCATTGTAATCAATGGTCACCGTGGTTGTTTGTGAGAATGCACGATTTTTGGTTCTTGGTGGACAAGGCATATCCAATCTTATGGAGAAGTGGGAAGGAGGCATGTTTACATTTGCAAATCAGCAGCCTTTTACAGAAGCAGGGAGAGTAAGGATGATCCAGTGGTCAGTGTGCTAGCCTGTGCCATGAGAGTGATGTGTTCAATCAGTGTTCTGCCACAGACTTCCTGTGTCACCCTGGCCAAGTCACTTAGTCTCTCCATGCCTCGGGTCCCTATCCATACACTGATAATAATAGCACTGCCCTGCCTCACAGTTGATACACAAAATACACAAAAGATTGGGGGGTGCTCAAAAGCTCTGGTGGTGGAGGTTATATAAGTACCTTGGCTGGAGCAATAGCATGAGAGAAATCATCCTGAGGTCCATCTTGGGACTGGGACAGAAAATAACTTTACATGAACTCAGAGGTAGCGAATCACTGCCACAAAATGCTCCCTCAGATTAAATAGACTCTTTCAAATCTTCATTCTTCTGTAACTCCTGAGGATTTATACAATACAATACAATCTGGTTTACCCAGAACAGTTCTAGGATTTAATGCCCACACTGTTAAAGAACGCTTTCATGTGCCTTCCAAAACAGAGACTCACTGAGGGCGTGATCCAAAGGCCACTGACTCAATGGGAATCTTTCCATTGACTTGAATGTGCTTTGGATCAGGCCCTAAGAGAAAGAATGGAAGGAAGTGAACAGCTAGCCCATATTGATGATGGCTTCTTGAGACGAGAGTTCTGCCCATACCAAGCTCCTTGGGAGGAAAAAAGGTGTCATTCTTGAGAAAAGACGCTTTCCCCTGGAGACATTTCTGCACATTTTTATGCCTTTTTAAGGGACCTTGGTACGATCAGGACCGAGTTTGTTTAAAGGCTCACAGCAACAAGTTCATGCGAGCTCAAGATCTCAAAGGCTAACATATTGCAGGGACCGTCTCTTTTGTTCTGTGTTTGTACAGCGCCTAGCACCATGAGTTCCTGGCCCATGACAGGGCCTCCTAGCTGCAACCATAATACAAATACTAAATGCTGGATAATGTTTGTGTAATTACAGGGTATACATTCCCCTGGCTGGGAAGGTCATCCTGAGCCCCCAAACTCCACTACAGGTCAAATCCTGGTATGGATTTCTGTGGGGATTGAACCTGGGGCCTCTAGAGCTGAAAGTACAAGGCACTACTGCCCGAGTTAAGGTTCTAAGCAGATGCAAACCTGTATGGAGTCCACCCACTAGAGGGGGACAAAGAGCCACACTGCATAGGCCGGGGTTCCATGTACAGCAAGGTGTTTATGACTACGTATGAAAATACTCAACATACTTCATGACTGATGAGTAAGTGCTAAGAAATGTTTATCTGTCACTTGCTGACATAAAATAGAGTCAGAGCGATCCCCCAAATATTTTTCCTTTGGCTGTTTTATATTTTTTTTATGAAATAAAACAATTCAGAGTAAAACATGTATGTCAACATAACCCACAAGCATACTGTATCAGAGCATATTTGATCTTCTTCCAGAGACTTTGACCGTTTCGTCTCCAGAGCCCACCACCCTTCCTCCACCACTCAGACCAAGAGTATCACACTCAGGAAATGTCCATTCAGGATCTGATGAGTGCAAACGAACGTTTGCGAAATGAAATATGGGACCTCAGAGATACAGTTGCCAATCTTGATGCAGAAAACCAGGAACTAATAAAAGGAAACAAAGATACTGAAGACCTGAACAGGGGCTTGCAAACCAAGACAGACTATCTTAAATTCACAGTGGAAGAGCTACAGAAAGAGGTGGAGAATATCAGAGAGATGTTGGAACAAAGAGACGGGAAGATCAAACAATTAGAATTAGAAAACAAGAACTTGGACAGAACTAACAAGCAACTAACCTTGGAAACCTATGAAAGTTCTTGCCAGCTATCTGCTGACGAAGACTATAAATTTGCTCCAGCAAGAGACTTATTACGAACAAAAAACATAACACAAGAAATCAAAAGCTACATGAAGCATCTAGAAGGCAAACTGGAAGACGCAGAGCAGCAACGTGACGAGGAAAGGCGCTGTTCCTCCCAGTTAAGAGAGACATTGACGGAGCTTCTTCAGATCAGGGAGCTTCAGAGGAAGGACATAATACATCTGAACGGACAACTGGAAATGGCAATGCAGCACGCAGCACTTCTGAGAATGGAAAATGAGGACAGGGTCCAAGCTGGCTTGTTACTGCAGGAAAGAGTTGAAGCCAAACTGGTGGAGAAATCCTTGAACGAGTCTAAGATGAGCAAACTCCTCCATTGGCTCTTGAATCTTGGAAGGCTTTTATTGATATTCATGCCCTGCTTGGGAATTGGCACAGCTGTGGCTCTATTCTACACCTATTTTGTGAACAACTATTTCATATCTGACTCTCTCCTACTATTGTTTAGTGAGCATGACATCAATATGATTGTAGAGTTCCTATCTCGACACCTTACCTGGAAAAATGATGGCCCTTTCCCATTTTAAAACCAGCTGCACAGCTCCTGCTTGGCTTTTCAGGTCCTCTTAATGAACTCTTCTTCAGAACTGCTGAGTTCCAACTCAACATGACAAAGTATACCTCTTTAAAATAAAAAATTCTAGATTAGTTGTCATCTGGTTCTCCCTCATCCACCATTTTGCTGACATGCTCAAAGAATTCTATTAGACCAGGGAGGTGTGATTTTCCTTTACAGAAGACAGGCTGGTCTGTCCTATCATACTACATTCATCTAGGTGTTTTATAATTCACTTCCTGGTTCTGAAGTGAAACACACTGGGATGTAATTCTCAGGGTCACTCCTTGCACCTTTTTGAAGGATATGGAGATCTGTCGCCCTCCAGTTCTCCCATGTAAACATTTATTTTAATGAGATTGCATATTAGCAGCTCAGTGACTTCATTCTGTCAAAAGAAAAGGAGTACTTGTGGCACCTTAGAGACTAACAAATTTATTTGAGCATAAGCTTTCGTGAGCTACAGCTCACTTTGTCAGATGCATTCAGTGGAAAATACAGTGGGGAGATTTACATACACAGAGAACATGAAACAATGGGTGTTACCTGATCACTCTTGTTACAGTGTATATGGTAAGGTGAGCTATTACCAGCAGGGGAGCGGGGCGGAAAAAACCTTTTGTAGCAATAATCAAGGTGGGCCATTTCCAGCAGTTCACAAGAACGCCTGAGGAACAGCGGGGGGTGGGGGGGCGGGGGGCGGGAATAAACATGGGGAAATAGTTTTACTTTTTGTAATGACCCATCCACTCCCAGTCTTTATTCAAGCCTAAGTTAATTGTATCCAGTTTGCAAATTAATTCCAATTCAGCAGTCTCTCGTTGGAGTCTGTTTCTGAAGTTTTTTTGTTAAAGAACTGCCACTTTTAGGTCTGTAATCGAGTGACCAAAGAGATTGAAAGAGAAAAATCTGTCCTATCTCGGGGCCTCTCCTTCTGCCCCTCCACCCCCATGAACACGATACACTTCTGTGGTGACCTAGAATCCTATTTTCTACGTCTCCGACTCAAGGAATATTTCCAAAACACCTCTGAACAACATACTAACCCACAGAGAACTTCCTACCAACACTACAAAAAGAACGATTCTGGGTGGACTCCTCCTGAAGGTCGAAACAACAGACTGGACTTCTACATAGAGTGCTTCCGCTGACGTGCACGGGCTGAAATTGTGGAAAAGCAGCATCACTTGCCCCATAACCTCAGCCGTGCAGAACACAATGCCATCCACAGCCTCAGAAATAGCTCTGACATCATAATCAAAAAGGCTGACAAAGGAGGTGCTGTCATCATCATGAATAGGTCGGAATATGAACAAGAGGCTGCTCGGCAGCTCTCCAACACCACTTTCTACAAGCCATTACCCTCTGATCCCACTGAGGGTTACCAAAAGAAACTACAGCATTTGCTCAAGAAACTCCCTGAAAAAGCACAAAAACAAATCTGCACAGACACACCGCTGGAAACCCGACCAGGGGTATTCTATCCTTTACCCAAGATCCATAAACCTGGAAATCCTGGACACCCCATCATCTCAGGCACTGGCACCCTGACAGCAGGATTGTCTGGCTATGTAGACTCCCTCCTCAGGCCCTACGCCCTACCAGCACTCCCAGCTACCTTCGAGACACCACTGACTTCCGGAGGAAACTACAATCCATCGGTGATCTTCCTGATAACACCATCCCGGCCACTATGGATGTAGAATCCCTCTACACCAACATTCCACAAGCCATCAGGAACAGTATCCCTGATAATGTCACGGCAAACCTGATGGCTGAACTTTGTGACTTTGTCCTCACCCATAACTATTTCACATTTGGGGACAATGTATACCTTCAAATCAGCGGCACTGCCGTGGGTACCCGCATGGCCCCACAGTATGCCAACATTTTTATGGCTGACTTAGAACAACGCTTCCTCAGCTCTCGTCCCCTAATGCCCCTACTCTACTTGTGCTACATTGATGACATCTTCATCATCTGGACCCATGGAAAAGAAGCCCTTGAGGAATTCCACCATGATTTCAACAATTTCCATCCCACCATCAACCTCAGACCAGTCCACACAAGAGATCCACTTCCTGGACACTACGGTGCAAATATGCCATGGTCACATAAACACCACCCTATACCAGAAACCTACTGACCGCTATTCCTACCTACATGCCTCCAGCTTTCATCCAGACCACACCACACAATCCATTGTCTACAGCCAAGCTCTGCGATACAACCGCATTTGCTCCAACCCCTCAGACAGAGACCAACACCTATAAGATCTCTATCAAGCATTCTTACAACTACAATACCCACCTGCGGAAGTGAAGAAACAGATTGACAGAGCCAGAAGAGTACCCAGAAGTCACCTACTACAGGATAGGCCCAACAAAGAAAATAACAGAATGCCACTAGCCATCACCTTCAGCCCCCAATTAAAACCCCTCCAACACATCATCAAGGATCTACTACCTATCCTGAAGGACAACCCATCACTCTCACAGATCTTGGGAGACAGGCAAGTGCTTGCTTACAGACAGCCCCCAAACCTGAAGCAAATACTCACCAGCAACCACACACCACACAACAGAACCACTAACTCAGGAACCTATCCTTGCAACAAAGCCCGTTGCCAACTGTGCCCACATACCTATTTAGGGGACACCATCCTTGAGCCTAATCACATCAGCCACACTATCAGAGGCTCGTTCACCTGCACATCTACCAATGTGATATATGCCATCATGTGCCAGCAATGCCCCTCTGCCATGTACATTGGTCAAACTGGACAGTCTCTATGTAAAAGAATAAATGGACACCAATCAGACATCAAGAATTATAACATTGAAAAACCAGTCTGAGAACACTTCAATTTCTTTGGTCACTTGATTACAGACCTAAAAGTGGCAATTCTTCAACAAAAAGCTTCAAAAACAGACTCCAACGAGAGACTGCTGAATTGGAATTCATTTGCAAACTGGATACAATTAACTTAGGCTTGAATAAAGACTGGGAGTGGATGGGTCATTACACAATGTTTATTCCCCCCACCCACCCCCTGCTGTTCCTCAGACGTTCTTGTGAACTGCTGGAAATGGCCCACCTTGATTATCACTACAAAAGGTCCCCCCGCCCCCCCACTCTCCTGCTGGTAGTAGCTCACCTTACCTGATCACTCTCGTTAGTGTGTATGGTAACACCCATTGTTTCATATTCTCTGTGTATAGAAATCTCCCACCTGTATTTTCCACTGAATGCATCCGATGAAGTGAGCTGTAGCTCACGAAAGCTTATGCTCAAAATAAATTTGTTAGTCTCTAAGGTGCCACAAGTACTTCTTTTTGCTGGGTATGTGTGTGAGTCTAATTCAGTGTATTAGCAGGAGCTTTTGTAACCCACACACTTTCTGGTGTGGTGTTCTGTCCCATCTAGTGGCAACGAGACCACTTAGAGAGAGAGAGAGAGAGAGAGAGAGAGAGAAAATGAGTCTGCTCTACAGCCTTAGCTAACAGGCAGGTGGCTTTTAGCTCATGCTGCAGAGGCTCATGCACTAAGCTCCAGAGATCTCAGGTTCGATCCTGCCTGCTGGAGTCTGTCGGTGTCACACTTTCATTTAAGTAAATGCATTTTGTACCCTCTGCCAAAAAACACACAAAAAAACCAGAGGTTTCCGTTTCACAAAATAATATCACCAGTGTGGCTATGATTTATTACTTTACTAAAGAATGGCAATGGAAAAGCAGCCAGCCAATGCTCTGAGTGCACTGGACCAGTTTTTAAGAATACACTAATCAGCAGACTCAACTGTGACATTCAGCAAAAGAAGAAGAATTTGAGGACTATTGGGCAACTGCAGCTAACAGGTTTTGTCCAGGGTGAACAAGAATGGAGTGAAGAATTTTCACTTTTGCTATCAACATTTTGGTCCCAAGGGTAAACTTGTAGTTCCTAAAGGGTTAATAAAAGACTGTAAGCATGTTCCAGCCATGAGCAGCAGGTGTTCGGGATGGCTGTAAATGCCTCAGCAGAAGGGGTTATAGATGGTCGGAGTACTGTGAGAGCCAAAGGACGGTCCCATAGCGTGGGCACTAGCTGGAGACCTGGGGTCAATTCCTTGCTCCGACTTCACAGTGAGTCCTTGAGCAAGTCACTTAGGTTATAGCCACACTGCACTGTAAACCTGGGTTTACAGTTGCTGGACCCGGGTCTTACAGCCATGGTCATGTGTCCATACTGCACCTTCTTACTTAAGGCTGCGGTTTGAGCTGCATCCACAATGACAGGGCTCCTCCAGAATCTCAGTATGACTCAGTTTCTGACCCACCTCCCCAGCAGGGTCCTAGACCGAGGTCCTCAGGGCTTGCTGAGCTGCGTCAGACTGATTGGTGTGCAGGTAGAAGCGGGGCTTAGGCTCCAACCTCAAGCAGAGCCTGGGCTCAGTGTGCCATGTAGACATACCCCCAGTCTCTCTGTGCCTCAGTTCCCCATCTGTACAATGGGGAGATAACAGCTCTGCCCTACCTTACAGTGGTGTTGTGAGGATAAATACAGCTGAGAGGTGCTCAGATACTGCGGTGATGGGGACGAGTTAAGTGTGATAGAATCTGCTGCGGTCTATAACACCCGAATAACTAAATTAAAACCTCTATTAACCCTTTATAAACTATTACAGGATTATTGGGGGCAAACAACCTAACTAGGTGCTTGATCAGTTTATGAATGGAACTATATGGTGAGGTTTCCTGTACTAGCAAGATCTGGATTCAGTGACCCAGGAGGTCCCCTTCAGTCCAGTACATTCATAAAAGGTACCCTTTATATAAAAGGTGACCACCATTTTGCCCTCATCTTCACCTTTACATACAGCTCAGGCTGTTGTGCTAATCACCCGTGGTCGGCTGAGGTACCACCCCTCAGCGTGGTACAGCAGTGAAAGCAGCGTATGTGCTGACGTGGATAGAATAATTACCGAGAACGGCTGCCGAATGAATGACAGCAACACCGTGTTTACTGTCGATTGTGGCGTTTGCCACACAGGGCGACATTCAGTTTCCTTTTGGTCTCTCAGCAGTTCGGGAGCAGTCATTGAAACCGGCTCTATATTCAACAACCTTCCCCCCCCACCCCCCATGCACACCAGTGATTGGCCTCAGCCCAAACATGCTTTCAAATGCCCTTTTTGCAAAGATAATGGAAACTGAACAGGGTGCTCAAGCAAAGACCTTCAATTACTGGTGTTTGTCAGTACATCAACCTTCTGAGCATAGGCTGGGTTGACGCCTAGCTAATGATCTCATGCATGGGAGTAAAGGATGCAAGGCGTCCTTCTGTACCGCCCTGTGCCAGCTATCAGAACTGCAGCTGCTATTCATTGGCAGCCCACTTCCTGTGCCCCTGGGTGGTACACACAATGTGATGAACCTTGGCTGCACTCCCAACACCCTGGCCAATCAGCTGCACCAGCCTGCCAGGGACGCAATCTGTGCCAGGTGTAAGGCTGGGGCACATTATTCCACCTCGGGGACAAGGCAGGAACTGGGAAGCAGTCTGTTTCCCAGGGGCTCCCAGGGCAGTGTAACAACGTTCTACCCTTTATTTCAGGTTCCAGGTAAAGCAACCATGTCAACCTGACATTTGCATATTGCATGCTTATAACCTGTAGTAAAGCATGGGCATAGCAGGGGCAAAAAAAATTTGCCCCAGGAGCTGTGTTCTAATACTACTTATAATGATGATTCCCCCATATCATCTTATTCTGCATACTTCCATTCTCTTGGTTGGTTAAGAGCCGACAAATCCTGCATCTTGGCCGGGGGTTAAACTAGACGGCCATTGTGGTCCCGTCTCACCCTAGGGATCTATGATTCTACACCATGAAGTGCTGCTCTGTTCTTTCTCCAAGGGTCATTTTTCTTCATCACTTTCACCCAGGTATCCCTCTATGTCCCCCAATAACTTGTGTTTAGAAAGCGTCTCTCTCTCTCACACACACACACACCCCCTTTGCGGATAATAATACTTCCTTTCTTCCTTTCATTGTTCGTCATGTCTAGTCAGATTGGAAGACTTTTGGGGAAGGACCGTGTCTCCCCATGTGTCTATACAGTGCCTAGCCCAGTGGGGGTCCTAACTCTGTAATATAAACAGAAAATAATAATACTCTATATCAAATATGCATTCACACTCAAATACATGTTTGCGCCTGAAGACTGGTATCTGAATGAGCCATCTGGTTCTGTAGAATGCCATTGTTTGCATTTCATAAATTAACAGCCTGGTCCAAAATGTGGAAAACCAAATCATCCTTGTAATAAAAGCGAAACCTTTCTGAATTTATTGTTTTGCAGATTTATTTCACACTAGGAAAGACAATCCCCAAGTCTGTTATTATCTCTTCCCAGCAGCTCTCAGATGGCTATTGTGACCCTTAATCTCTGTTAATCAGTGCCAGCCCATCTCCTCAGATGAGGCCCTAGTCACTGTGCAATGCTCTTTGACTGCTACACTATCAGTTGGCTCCAGCTGGATCACCATACACAAAAAGTGATATCTCAGGGGATCTGAGTGTGGTGACTCCCTGCCTGTTCTGCACTGGAGATTAGGAGCTTTTCAGCTTTGTACTTTAAAATGATCTATGTGCAAATAGGATGGATTGATCAGAGAGCTAAAGCATGCGCATGTGGAATGAATTACCTTGGGGAGCAGGTATGGCCAAAACCTCATGATGCAGAGTGGACAATTAGTTTATTTCATGTTGGACTAGATAAAGCACCACAAGCAGCCAGCCAGGAATGGCCCAAGCCACAATGAGGGGATGAATAGATGGCAGAAAAATGGGAGGAATGGGAAAGCGAGTTGCCTAATATTATTACAAATCATCTACATCAGGCTGTCAATTCACACTGTGTTTCAGTGTGAGATTGGGATTGGAAAGTATGACACAAGCTCAGCCTTGTACGGTGCTGACCACTCAACTCCTGCTAAAGCAGAGCACTGCCCAGCTGGGTGCTATTCCTGGAGGCTCTTTTATGAAGCAGCAGGAGTGACCCAAGTCAGATGCTGATCTGACTGACCTGAAGTGGAAGCTGAGAGTGCCCAACGCACTGCAGGATCGAGCCTGTCATAAATATAAGGGGAAGGGTAAACCCCTTTGAAATTCCTCCTGGCCAGGGGAAAGCTCCTCTCACCTGTAAAGGGTTAAGAAGCTAAAGGTAACCTCGCTGGCACCTGACCAAAATGACCAATGAGGAGACAAGATACTTTCAAAAGCTGGGAGGAGGGAGAGAAACAAAGGGTCTGTGTCTGTCTGTATGCTGCTTTTGCCAGGGACAGAACAGGAATGGAGTCTTAGAACTTTTAGTAAGTAATCTAGCTAGGTATGTGTTAGATTATGATTTCTTTAAATGGCTGAGAAAAGAATTGTGCTGAATAGAATAACTATTTCTGTCTGTGTATCTTTTTTGTAACTTAAGGTTTTGCCTAGAGGGGTTCTCTATGTTTTTTAATCTAATTACCCTGTAAGATATCTACCATCCTGATTTTACAGGGGGGATTTCTTTATTTCTATTTACTTCTATTTTCTATTAAAAGTTTTCTTGTAAAAAACTGAATGCTTTTTCATTGTTCTCAGATCCAAGGGTTTGGGTCTGTGGTCACCTATGCAAATTGGTGAGGCTTTTTATCCAACATTTCCCAGGAAAGGGGGGGTGCAAGTGTTGGGAGGATTGTTCATTGTTCTTAAGATCCAAGGGTCTGGGTCTGTAGTCACCTAGGTAAATTGGTGAGGCTTTTTACCAAACCTTGTCCAGGAAGTGGGGTGCAGGGTTTTGGGAAGTATTTTGGGGGGAAAGACGCGTCCAAACAGCTCTTCCCCAGTAACCAGTATTAGTTTGGTGGTGGTAGCGGCCATTCCAAGGACCACGGGTGGAATACTTTGTACCTTGGGGAAGTTTTGACCTAAGCTGGTAAAGATAAGCTTAGGAGGTTTTTCATGCAGGTCCCCACATCTGTACCCTAGAGTTCAGAGTGGGGGAGGAACCTTGACATGGTGGCATAGTGGTGGGATTAACCTGAAATCATTTTGAGATCCAGTTGAGATTTTTTGAACTAGAAATACAGATTTTAAAAAGAAATTATTTTTTCCTTTGGAAAGGAAGTCCAGAAAGCAGTTGAAACTGAAAGCAGATTGTTTTTTCTCTGCTTTGTGGCCAAGCAGAGACAAAAGGGGATTATCTTGTGAATTGCAGGTTTTCTTTGCCTGGAGGCAGGGTACTTAACTCCTGCAGGGAAATTCACAGTCTTCCAACCCAGAGGTTTTGTTTTTTTTTCTTCCTAAAAGTAAATAGGGGGTGTGTGTTCTACCCATTTGCTTTTTCTTTGGGCTGGGTAAGCAGGTTTCCAAGTAGTTGGAGGTTTTTTGCTTTAAGTTGGGCCCAGAGCAGAGACAAGGGAATTGTCTTTTTCTGTAGGCTGACAATCACTATCAGAGAATAGGTATTCTATTCCAGCACAGCAAAATTTTACAGCCAAGTTTTGTTTGTTTATTTCTAAACCTCGGGTGTAAAGTTAGTTAAAAACAGAGAGGTTAGAATGACCAAATCCTCAGCTCGACTACAGCTGGAATTAGCCAAATTTCAGGCTGAGGAAAGACAAAGGGAACATGAAAGACAGATAGAACTCATGCGGCTGAAGAAGGAACAAGAAAGGGAGGCAGAACAACACCAAGCGGCTGCTCACAGGAGAGCTATGGAAGCAAGGGACAAAGAACTGGAGGAGAAGGAAAAAGAGAGGAAGTATGTGAAGGAGATGGAGAAGATAAAGGCTCAGCAGAATATCCCAACAAACCCTAGTAATCCTTCTCCAAGTACCACTTCCCATCCCAGAAAGTTCCCCACCTACAAGGCAGGCGATGATACTGAGGCCTTCCTAGAAAACTTCGAAAGGGCCTGCCTTGGGTACAACATCTCTACTGACCAATACATGGTAGAGCTGAGGCCGCAGCTCAGTGGACCTTTAGCTGAGGTGGCAGCTGAAATGCCTAAAGAACACATGAACAAGTATGAACTGTTTAAATCCAAGGCGAGAGTCAGAATGGGGATAACACCCGAGCAGTCTCGTCGGAGGTTCAGAGCCCTAAGGTGGAAACCAGACATGTCATTTACCCGACATGCCTACCACATTGTGAAACATTGGGATGCCTGGATATCAGGAGCAAGTGTTGAATCTCCAGTAAATTTGCCCTTCCTAATGCAAATGGAACAATTCTTAGAGGGTGTTCCTGAGGAAATAGAAAGATACATCCTAGATGGGAAACCCAAAACTGTAATCGAGGCAGGAGAGATTGGAGCCAGATGGGTGGAGGTGGCAGAGAAGAAGAAAACTGGTCGCAGTTGGAGCGGAGACCAGAAGGGACCACCCCAGACCACACCCTATTACTGGGGGCCGCCCAAGGCCCCACCTACCTCCCAAAGAACCCTCCAGACCCCTTATCGTCCTGCCACCCCGTTCTCCAGCAACCCTCCTCGCCCCAGTGACCCGTCAGCTGGACGATGTTTTAAATGTAACGAGCTGGGGCATGTAAAGGCCAACTGCCCCAAGAACCCCAACAGATTACAGTTCATTGCACCGGAATCACACCAGAGGTCCACAGGCCCAGATACTTCCCAGATACCCTTGGAGCGGAGGGAAACTGTGAGTGTGGGCGGGAAGAAGGTCACCGCGTGGAGGGACACCGGAGCACAAGTGTCAGCTATCCATGCTTCCTTAGTGGACCCCAATTTAATCAACCCAGAGATCCAAGTGATGATTCAACCCTTCAAGTCCAACTCTTTCAATTTGCCTACAGCCAAGTTGCCTGTCCAGTACAAGGGCTGGTCAGGAATGTGGACTTTTGCAGTCTATGATGATTATCCCATCCCCATGCTGTTGGGGGAAGACTTGGCCAATCATGTGAAGCAGGCCAAGAGGGTGGGAACGGTCACCCGCAGCCAGGCTAAACAAGCCGTGAGGCCTAGCTCTGTTCCGGAAACTGCTATCAGGACCCAGTCAGAGGTGATGGACCTGGACCTTAGGCCAATGTCTGCAACAGCAGTAGTGGATCCAGTCCCAGAGACCCAGACGGAACCAGTCCCAGAACCGGAACCAGCTGAACAACCAACACCAGACCCTGTGTCAGCACTGAATCCAGTACTTGCAACCTCAACACCAGAGGGCTCCACTGAACCTGAACTGGCAGCAGCCGATAACCCTACACAAGAGGCTCAGCCGGAGCCTGAATCCCAACATAGTGCACCAGCGGAGAGCGGTTCACAGTCAACAGAAACAGCTCCATCCCCTATATTGCTTCCAGAGGGACCAAGCCTAGGTCCACAATCCAATGAGGGACTGATGTCTCCAGCATCAAGGGAACAGTTCCAGACCGAACAGGAAGCAGATGAAAGCCTCCAGAGAGCTTGGACAGCGGCACGGAGCAACCCACCGCCTCTCAGCTCTTCTAATCGATCCAGGTTTGTTGTAGAAAGAGGACTTTTATACAAGGAAACTCTTTCTGGTGGACACCAGGAAGACTGGCATCCTCAGAGACAGTTGGTAGTTCCAACTAAATACCGGGCCAAGCTCTTGAGCTTAGCCCACGATCACCCTAGTGGCCATGCTGGGGTGAACAGGACCAAAGACCGTTTGGGGGGGTCATTCCACTGGGAGGGAATGGGAAAGGATGTTTCTACCTATGTCCAGTCTTGTGAGGTGTGCCAAAGAGTGGGAAAACCCCAAGACCAGGTCAAAGCCCCTCTACAACCACTCCCCATCATTGAAGTTCCATTTCAGCGAGTAGCTGTGGATATTCTGGGTCCTTTTCCGAAAAAGACACCCAGAGGAAAGCAGTACATACTGACTTTCATGGATTTTGCCACCCGATGGCCGGAAGCAGTAGCTCTAAGCAACACCAGGGCTAAAAGTGTGTGCCAGGCACTAGCAGACATTTTTGCCAGGGTAGGTTGGCCCTCCGACATCCTCACCGATGCAGGGACTAATTTCCTGGCAGGAACTATGAAAAACCTTTGGGAAGCTCATGGGGTAAATCACTTGGTTGCCACTCCTTACCACCATCAAACAAATGGCATGGTGGAGAAGTTTAATGGAACTTTGGGGGCCATGATACGTAAATTCGTAAATGAGCACTCCAATGATTGGGACCTAGTGTTGCAGCAGTTGCTCTTTGCCTACAGAGCTGTACCACATCCCAGTTTAGGGTTTTCCCCATTTGAACTTGTATATGGCCGTGAGGTTAAGGGGCCATTGCAGTTGGTGAAGCAGCAATGGGAGGGATTTACACCTTCTCCAGGAACTAACATTCTGGACTTTGTGGCCAACCTACAAAACACCCTCCGAACCTCTTTAGCCCTTGCTGAAGAAAACTTACAGGATGCTCAAAAAGAGCAAAAAGCCTGGTATGATGGACATGCCAGAGAGCGTTCCTTCAAGGTAGGAGACCAGGTCATGGTCTTGGGGGCGCTCCAGGCCCATAAAATGGAAGCATCGTGGGAAGGGCCATTCACGGTCCGGGAGCGCCTGGGAGCTGTTGGTTATCTCATAGCATTCCCCACCTCCAACCGAAAGCCTAAGGTGTACCATATTAATTCTCTAAAGCCCTTTTATTCCAGAGGATTAAAGGTTTGTCAGTTTACAGCCCAGGGAGAAGATGATGCTGAGTGGCCTGAAGGTGTCTACTACGAAGGGAAATGTGCTGGTGGTGTGGAAGAGGTGAACCTCTCCATGACCCTTGGGCGTATGCAGCGACAGCAGATCCAGGAGCTGTGCACTGGCTGCGCGCCAACGTTCTCGGCCACCCCAGGGCTGGCTGGGCGGGCATACCACTCCATTGACACAGGTGATGCTCACCCAATTGGGGTCCAACCTTGCCGGGTGTCTCCTCGAGCTAAAACTGCTGTAGAGCGGGGGATCCAGGATATGTTACAGATGGGTGTAATCCGCCCCTCTGAAAGTGCGTGGGCATCTCCAGTGGTTCTAGTTCCCAGACCAGATGGGGAAATACGTTTTTGCGTGGACTGCCGTAAGCTAAGTGCTGTAACTCGCCCAGACAACTATCCAATGCCACGCACAGATGAACTGTTAGAGAAACTGGGACGGGCCCAGTTCATCTCTACCTTGGACTTAACAAAGGGGTGCTGGCGGGTGCCGCTAGATGAGTCTGCCAAGGAGAGGTCAGCCTTCATCACACATGTCGGGCTGTGTGGGTTTAATGTACTCCCTTTCGGGCTGCGGGGTGCGCCCGCCACTTTCCGGGGACTTGTGGATGGTCTCCTAGCGGGATTGGGAGAATGTGCAGTCGCCTGCCTTGACGATGTGGCCATGTTTTCGGATTCCTGGGCAGACCACCTGGAACATCTACAAAAAGTCCTTGAGCGCATAAGGGAGGCAGGACTAACTGTTAAGGCTAAGAAGTGTCAAATAGGCCTAAACAGAGTGACTTACCTTGGACACCAGGTGGGTCAAGGAACTATCAGCCCCCTACAGGCCAAAGTGGATGCTATCCAGGAGTGGCCTGTCCCAAAGTCAAAGAAACAGGTTCAATCCTTCTTGGGCTTGGCCGGTTATTACAGACGATTTGTACCGCACTGCAGCCAAGTCGCTGCCCCACTGACAGACCTGGCCAAGAAGAGGCAGCCAGGTGCTGTTCAGTGGACCGGAAGGTGTCAGAAGGCCTTTAACGGGCTTGGGGCGACGCTCATGTCTGGCCCTGTGCTAGGGGCCCCGGACTTTGACGGGCCGTTCCTGGTGACCGCAGATGCGTCCGAGCGTGGTGTGGGAGCAGTTTTGGTGCGGAGGGGACCTGATCGGGAATTCCACCCTGTGGTGTTTCTCAGCGGGGGGCTGTCTGAGAGGGAGGGCAGCTGGTCGGTCACTGGGGGAGAGTGTTGTGCCGTTGTCTGCGCTCTGGAGGGGCTGCGCCCATGTGTTTGGGGACGGCGTTTCCACCTGCGGACCGACCATGCTGCACTGGAGTGGCTTCACGCCGTCGGGGAGACTGGCAAGGGACTTCTTCGGTGGAGTTTGGCTCTTCAGGATTTTGGTTTCGACATCCAACACATCTCGGGAGCTTCTGACGGGGTGGCTGATGCACTCTCCCGTGAAAGTTTCCCAGAATCAACTGGTTAAAATCGTCCTTAAGATGTGGAAAATATTGTTAGTCTTTATGTACTTGGTAGTATATTTAGAGATGCATGTGTCTTATTAACTCTGTTTTTCCTAGAGCTCCAGGAAGAAATCCCAGCCAGTGTTTCACCCTAGCTGAGATTTGGGGGGCGTGTCATAAATATAAGGGGAAGGGTAAACCCCTTTGAAATTCCTCCTGGCCAGGGGAAAGCTCCTCTCACCTGTAAAGGGTTAAGAAGCTAAAGGTAACCTCGCTGGCACCTGACCAAAATGACCAATGAGGAGACAAGATACTTTCAAAAGCTGGGAGGAGGGAGAGAAACAAAGGGTCTGTGTCTGTCTGTATGCTGCTTTTGCCAGGGACAGAACAGGAATGGAGTCTTAGAACTTTTAGTAAGTAATCTAGCTAGGTATGTGTTAGATTATGATTTCTTTAAATGGCTGAGAAAAGAATTGTGCTGAATAGAATAACTATTTCTGTCTGTGTATCTTTTTTGTAACTTAAGGTTTTGCCTAGAGGGGTTCTCTATGTTTTTTAATCTAATTACCCTGTAAGATATCTACCATCCTGATTTTACAGGGGGGATTTCTTTATTTCTATTTACTTCTATTTTCTATTAAAAGTTTTCTTGTAAAAAACTGAATGCTTTTTCATTGTTCTCAGATCCAAGGGTTTGGGTCTGTGGTCACCTATGCAAATTGGTGAGGCTTTTTATCCAACATTTCCCAGGAAAGGGGGGGTGCAAGTGTTGGGAGGATTGTTCATTGTTCTTAAGATCCAAGGGTCTGGGTCTGTAGTCACCTAGGTAAATTGGTGAGGCTTTTTACCAAACCTTGTCCAGGAAGTGGGGTGCAGGGTTTTGGGAAGTATTTTGGGGGGAAAGACGCGTCCAAACAGCTCTTCCCCAGTAACCAGTATTAGTTTGGTGGTGGTAGCGGCCATTCCAAGGACCACGGGTGGAATACTTTGTACCTTGGGGAAGTTTTGACCTAAGCTGGTAAAGATAAGCTTAGGAGGTTTTTCATGCAGGTCCCCACATCTGTACCCTAGAGTTCAGAGTGGGGGAGGAACCTTGACAGAGCCCCATGTGAGCCAAGTCTGACCATTATTCTTCCCCTGCGACATTTCCAGCATGCCAACATGCCGCACCAAGGCATGCATCAAGCAGGCGACGGGTGCATAGCCTGAGGGCATAATAGAGCACAAATAATGCTTAAAGTGGATCAAAACAGCTGGGTGAGCTCACCGGTGTGGGTAGCCTTGAGTTCTCATCCCAGCACTGCCATTAACCTTGGAAATCTCTGTGCCTCTGTTTTCCCCTCCCCTTGTCTGCTCTTTGGGGCAGGCTCTCTCATGCACACCATGTTTTAAACAGAGATTATGGCCAGATCCTCTAGTCTAGGGGTTCTCAACGTCCTCACAGTTAAAAAGTTGTGCCTGATTTCTCATTTAAAATTTGTTTGGCTTTTATTTATAGCCGTCGGTGGTGGTGATTCCTTTCTCTGCGAGATTAAAGAAATCCTTAGTACTGGTATTTGCTCCCCATGACGGTGCTTGTACACTGTAATTAAGTCATCTCACAATCTCTTTTTGATGAGCTAAAGAAGTTGAGCTCTTTAAGTTCCTCACAGTAAGGCATTTCCTCCAGCCATCTAATCATTTGTCTGTTTCTTTTCTGCCCCTGCTCCAATTTTCAGATGTGGACAGCAGAACCTTTCGCTTCTAAGGCCAGATGGGACCATCGTGATCATCTTGTCTGTACAGCACAAGCCATGGAACTTCTCCAGAATAATTCCTACAGCATATCTCAGAATAACTGGATGCATCATTCCAGTACTGGTTTCACCAATGCCATATACAGAACCCAAATAATCCCTTTCCTCCTACTACCCTGTTCATACATCCCAGGATGGCAACAGTCCTATTTGCCACAGCCTCACACTGGGCGCTCATGTTCAGTTGCTTGTCCACTCTGACAACTAAATTCTTTTCAGAGAGTCACTGCTTTCCAACATACAGTCTCCCATTCGGTAGGTATGGCCTGCACCCCTTTTCCCTAAATGTATAACTGCTTTCCACTGTATCAAAAGTGCATTTTGTTTGAATGGGGCCAGGTTAGCAAGTGATCCAGATCACTCTGTTTGCCTGCCCTGTCCTCATTATTCAGCACTCCACCAACGATTGTCTCATCGGCAAATTTTATCAGCAGTGATTTTATATTTACCTCAGGATCATCGATGAATATGTTGAATTGCATCGGGCCTGCAGAACCCCACCAGAAACGCCCCATTCAATGAGGATTCCTCATTGACAACTACTTTGAGATTGGTCAGTGAGCCAGTTCTTAATCCATTTGTGTACTTCATTGATATTGTATAGTGTTATTGGTTTTTGTTTTTTTTTTAAATCAGAATGTTTGTGCAGTACCAAGTCAAATGCATTACAAAACTTTAAGTATATTATCTCTGTGCAGTGACCTTTATCAAGCAAACTTGTCAAACAAACCTGATTTCATTTTTTGATGAGATTACGAGACCGATTTTCCATAAAACCATGCTGACTGCCACTAATTATTTTCCTAACCTTTAATTCTTTATCAGTTAAACTCTGTATCAGCTTTTCCATTATTTTGTCCAGGACTGATATCTGGCTACCTGGCCTACAGTTACAAACTTGCCTTTTTTGAATATTGACGCAACATTGACACTCTACCAGTCTTCTGGAATTTACCCAGTATTCCAAAATTTATAAAAATAGTAACAGCAGGCCAGAGACCTCAGCCAGCTCTTTTAGAAGTCTTG
Organism: Eretmochelys imbricata; assembly: GCF_965152235.1. Lineage (NCBI taxonomy): Eukaryota > Metazoa > Chordata > Testudines > Cheloniidae > Eretmochelys > Eretmochelys imbricata. The sequence goes on along the minus strand of NC_135572.1, from coordinate 15,224,952 downwards.
AAAATTATCCAGACCTGCTGATTTTAAAATGTAGATATTTAACATCCTCCTTGATTACTAATGGACTGGAAAGTACTTCATCATCCTCATATATTATAAGTGTATCATTTTGTTTCTTTGCAAATACTGAACAAGACTATTTATCAAACACTTTGGCCTTTTCTACATCATTATTAACAATATTACCATTCTATCTAGTAATGGGCCTATATCATCTCTAACATTTCTTTGTTTGCAGTATACTTAAAGTCCTTATTATTATCCTTAGTCCCATCAAGTTTTGGATTTTTCCTTGATGTCTTTAGCTTCCCCCCAAAGTAACACCCTCCTTTGAGCAGTGTGGTAAGACATCACCAGAGTTCTAAGTATGCCATATAGCAAAAGACTCATCACTAGTGTTCTGGGCACGGGATGGCGTGGAACAAAGCAGGAGCTGTAGCCAAAATCTCACAGCCACATCAGCTTGCAGAGCACCGTGGTGGGAAGGTGCATTCCAGGAAGTCACTTACCGAGAATGTAGATGACCACACCATCCGCGATCCATTACTAAGTCTCCCTAAGAGAGCTAGAAAGGCATTGACAGTGGCCAGTGGTGCAAGGCTGTGCATGAGGTGGTTAGCAGGAAAGAATCCCATCTTGCCCTCTAGGGTGACCAGTTTATACCTTAAATCATGAGATCTAATTGCCCTTATATCCTGGGATGATCAACTACGGACATTATTGGGTTTAACATCACCTAGTTCATTATAACATCTGGTTTTAGTGTTTGACTCCTCACTGACCATCCAACCACAAGAGCTCTCTCTTCCCAGAGTGAGGATTCAAACCTGGGTCTTCTACATCCCAGGGGAGTGCCTTAGCCATTGGGCTACATGGCATAAGGGGGCACCATCACCACTTTCTTCTCTGCTTCGTCCCCCCTCCTGTGTTGTCAATCTTGTTCTTTTTAAAATGCCCAGACACAGAAAGGTTTGGGTCAAACAACATGTTGCGTTCAACCTGAAATGGCCTTTGATTGACCAGACTTTTCAGATTTGGTTCAACTCAAACTGAAGAAATTTTTTTTAATTTTTGGGAGCTGCCAGCAAACAGGAAAAAGCAGTTCTTTGCCCAGCTGTAAGCATTTATTCACATCTGGGCAAAGACTCAGTACAAAACATTTCACTCCTCAGCTGAAGCTTGCTGATCCATGAAGGACGAGTGACTTGACCGTGCCCTTCCACACCATATTTAAAGAGTACAATCCCCTAAAGCCACCAACATTAGCTCACCAGGGTGTGTGCACAATGCATCTAGGAAACAGCCTCCTCCCGACTCCTAGATTTCAGAGCCAGAGTCACAACATCTACACAGATATTTTTAAGTGCACTGGCAGAAGCCCCTTATGGACCCGGGCTGGCAGACTTGCTCCCAAATGCAGTGTAGACATCCCCTATGGGGCCGGATTCTGACTCTTACACCAGAATCAGATCAGAACCTGGCTTTGAAGTCTCTACACCAGAGTAGGGAATGCTACTCTCAACACACTCATGTGCTGCTCCACCAATATATGCTTGACCTTCAGCACAGGGGTGGTCACCAGAACAGGAAAACAATCAAAAATACCTTCAAGGAAAATTAAAAGTTAATGCAAACATTTATTTCTAAAAAAGGAAAGAAGTTTAAACAATGGCAGCATTGACAGTGCTCGCGGCATTACAAAATTCAGGCAAGTTTCTGTTGTACAACAATATGTACCAATATCAGACTGAGAACATCTTACCTTAGCACCCTCTGGCTTCAGCTACACCACCATGTTACATCTACAGCACCACAACACACATGAAACAAGCCATGGGGGGAGCGGGGGATGATGCTGCACTGAATGTTTTACACAAAAGCTACCCTTCCTGGTGTGTATTTCTACTGAGCTGAAGGGTAAAGTAGAATGAGGAACTTGCAGAACACATCAGGCGAGAGTAAGAATCAAAGTGAGGGATGAAGTTACTTTACAAGACACTGGTGAGACCTTGTTTAGAAGACCATGATTCCCTTTTGGATATTGTTGTTCCAGGGTGAGACACGATGTGGAGCAGCCAGCATGAGCCTTGGTATGAAGACTCTTTACGAGCGTCAAAACACAAAAGTCTTGCGTGTAAATTCTTAACAAGAAACTAGTAGGCTGTTTGCAAAACTGTAGTCCTGTATTGAAGAGAACCGTAGCCAATGATAAGAATGTGGGGTCAGAACCATCCCCCTTGTAGAATCCGATGATGCAGGGTGCTGAGCACTCTTCATTTTCATGATTTTCAGTGCCCGGTAGCCCCTTGTGGGGTCTCTCTCTCTCTCTCTCTCTCACACACACACAGGGCAGCTTGCACGCACATGCATACACACACACACAGGGCAGTTTGCACTCCTTTGCTAAGTGTAAAGGTTGCTTTGCATATGAGCAACCGAAACACTGGGAAGGCTGGAGGGATTGATTCATGAGGAAAGGATCACAGAATTAAAACTGTACCTCCTGGCCAAATGACAATGGGGTGGGAGGTGGAAACAGAGAAGAGGACAGCAGCCCATATGTATTAGAAGGGGGCTTAACACTAAGGAGGGAAGTGGGTTGTTTAAGATACAAAGAGGCAGAAATAGGAGTCATGTGATCAGATGGGAGAAATTCTACGGTCTGTTATGCAGGAGGCTATATGATCATAACGGTCCCTTCTAGTCTTAAAATCTACACAACGGACTAAGGCTATGTCTACATTAGCACTTTTATCAGTAAAACTTTTGTCGGTCAGGGGTGTGAAAAAACCACACCCCTGACTGACAAAAGTTTCACTGACTGACGCACCGGTGTGGATGGCACCTCGTAGGTGGGAGATGCTCTCCTGCCGACTTAGCTACTGCCACTCGTTAGGGGTGGTTTAATTATGCCGATGGAAGAGCTCTTTCCTGCCGGCATAAAGTGGCTACACGCGAGACCTTACAGCAGCACAGCTGTACCGCAGTAAGGTAGTGTAGACATAGCCACAGACCCAGTCCATACATGAATTTTGTCCTGATTTAACTATTTCAGTTAGGGGTGCGACTTCCTACGGGAATAGTTCTACCAGTACAACTCCTGGGGGGGATGCAGTTATGTCAGTATAAAAGGTGCCTTATACCAGTATAACTTACTCCTCTTTCCTTCAGCAATAAGCTATCCTGGTATCAGCATGCCGGTATAATTGCATCCATGCGAAAGGGGATGCGTCACGTTGGCTATACTGAAATAGTTAGAAAGGTACAATGTGTGTGTAGACAAGCAATGCAGAAAATTCTATTGTGAAAATAGACCAGTCGTAGAGACTGTGGATGAGACTCCAGTGATGGGGCCTCTATTCTTTCCCTCAAGAGTCTCTGATTGTACAGAAGCAAGAGAGAACATGCTTCCCTTGCACTCAGGTCAGGCAAGAACCGAAACAATTTACACCGAATCAGTCTTTCCCATTTCTAATAAGACGGATTTGAAGAGTTTTCAGCTGGCTTAGCTTCCCTCACCAGAGAGGCATGGCTGCCATGGTTTACAGCTAATCTTTGTAAGGGGACTGTTGCCCCCTTACTAACATTCAGTGGGGGTGTTTTAGTTGCTAGCTCCCAGTACTAAAAAGGGGGAAGGGTTGATGGGGAATCAGGACCCTGAGACTGATAGACCACAGGAACAATGGGGAGAGGCCAATGCTCCAGGTCAGCCTGAATGACAGGGCGGGCAGGCTAATCAGGGAGTCAGGAGGCCAGGGAAGTCACATCCTCCGTGTGAGCTGGATTTGCCTGGGTCAGACAGAGTGGGGGCCAAGCTGAGGAGAAAGCAGGGGCCCAAGCTGAGCTGGGGAGCAGAGCTGTGCCAGATCCAGAGAGAGCAGACCCCATCCTGGGAGCAGAGCTGCAGCAACCAGAGCCAGAGGGGCCAGGAAAGCAGCCCAGGAAGCAGGTCAGTGCTGGGAGCAGAGTCACAGAAGCAGCCTGCAGAGCAGACCTGTCCTGGGAGCAAAGCTGCAGCAACCAGAGCCAGAGGGGCCAGAGAAGCAGCCCAGGGAGCTGGAGGCAGAGCAGCAGCAGCCGTGCAGAGACCGAGTGGTGGAGCTGGGGCTGGAGCAGTCTGGAGCTGGGTGCGGTGAGCAGCTGGGGAGAATGAGGGGGACCCTGGGCAGCAGGCCCAGCACAGGGAGACGCCTCAGCCAAGAGGCTCTGCAGGCCAGGCGTGGATCATAACCCCGACAGGGCAGGGGCGACACTGGGAAGAAGGGTCCTACCACTTAGAGCCTGAGACCACCACCAGAGCGAGTGTCCAACCCACAGCATCCCTACAGCACAGCCAGGGCCTGAGCAGGAGGCCAGGGACTTACAAGGAACAGACTGTGAACTGCCCTGACGTTCCAGAGACACTGTTTGTGATGTTCCCTGCCACAGAGCTGGGTGATGTGTTTCCTTTAACCTTTCCCATTTTTCCTTATTCTTTTTAAAAGTAATTGTTGATTAAATAACTTGAATTTGCTTTAACTTGTATGTAATAGTCAGTGGGTCAGAGAAGTGCCCAGTGCAGAGAGAGTACCCCGGAGTGGGGACACCCTAGCCCCTGTCCTAGGTGACCGCAGCAGGGTTGGGGGTCAAGCCCCCCAGGAATCCTGGGCCCAGCCTTGTTGGGGTTACAAGGACTCTGCCAGACAGGAGAGTGGAAGGGGAGTCCTCAAAGGCAGGGAGGCCACTGCGTAAAGGAAGTGGGAGCGAGGACTCAGATCCTTTCGCTAGCCCACTTCACCGGGGTAGTGCAGAAGCCAGGAAAGTTCCCCCAATAGCAGGACTATTCCCCCGCTTACACCTTGATTATTAAAAAAACCTTTGTGAAGAAAGGCTACCGAGGCCTCGTTTTTCTCAGGAGGAAAGGTTACGAGGTCAGCTAATGGACACAATGAAAAGAGTGGAGAAATTTGACAAAGCAAATCCAGGTAAACAATTCTGCAATGAGGGTCCTAGAAGAAGCTAGAAGTATCTAGAAGTATCTGAGCACCTCCTCAGAGCCACCACACACCGATGACTGGGGGAAACAGTCAGGGTGAGGGAGGGGAAGAAATGTAGGACTTTAACAGAACATGTGACCTCTGTGAGCAGCGGACGATCAGAGCTAGCTCATTCAGGCTAGGCAAGGTCAGCACTGTACCCCCATCCGAGGCTGACTTTACCCTAGCTACCTGGTGGTGAAAACTACCGAGCCTTATCTCCACTAGGAAAGCGTGCATGAGTCAACCTGCTGTAAAAATACCTCTCTTTTTGGCAGTGACAAAACAGGCTTAAGGAACAAAGACTAGCACAGAAGCAAGCAGTGCCTCTAAATTTAATCAATCACTCAGCTGGGTAGGGGAGAGAAAATTAAGGCTACAGTAAAATGGAAGGGCATGGAATTCAAGTACACTCATCAGGGACAGGGTTTTAGACCTTCTGGCACTGTCCAGCCTTCGTTTTAATCAAAACACCAACACACCCACCCTGGCACTAACTTTGTGGGCAAAGAAACTGCTTTTTCGCAGTCATCTGGAAGCAAGTCATCCACCACCTCCCCTCCCTTCAAAGGACTTGGGATCATTGAGCTTTGTCTTCCTGCTATGACCTGGGTGAAGCGGATTAGCAATCTCAGGCCTGGTTCATAGGCGTTTACATCACACGCCTTGTTGGGGATGCCAGCAGGCAGCGCTGAACGAGCATGTAGAACAAACTACACTCTTACTCCCACGAGATGCCCTCCAAGGCACAGTTCCTGGTTCAGCCACAATGTAAAAGGAAGGCTGGCCTGATGGTTAAGATGCCAGGTTAGGATACAGGAGAAGAGGGTTCAATTCCCACATCTCTGCCACAGTTTCCCTGTGTGATCCTGGGCAAGTCACTTACTCTGTGCCTCAGTTTCTCATCAGTAAAATGGGGAGAATGTTTGGAAGCTCTCTGGGACAGGAACTGTCTCTTCCTACATTATGCAGCACTTAGCACAATAGGGCCCTGATCTTAAGACTCTAGGTGCTACTGTAATACAAAACCACCACAACATTGGAGAGGAAGCTTGCCCTGCCACTGCCCATGCTGTACCTGTTCTGTACAGAACCAGGGGACTTAACCTCTACCTTGCCAGCCCAGCAACACATTCCTCCACTTTAAAAGCTGTCTTCAGGCTTCATAGTCACTGGAGACCACAGAAGTAATTGTGTAGGCGAGGGCACTACAAGAATGGGAAGGAAAGGGCAAATAGTACCAAAAATTAACAAGCCCATTTCCACCTACCTGCTATTGGAGGGCAAACGAGACCACTCAGTTCCAAGCTGATGAAATGAAGATGCAGAATCTCTCCTTGGCAGGATGACGACTAATGGGAATAATGAGATTGTGCCTTTTTCCTTGATGTTCAGCACAAATGGAAAGTTTGAGGGTGTGGGGGGAGCAGAGCAGAGCAAAGGAGTCCTTTCCAGAGCTAGAAAAAGCCTATGGGCCCATTTTATTGTATCACAGTAAATCTTGTAAGGGCACTGACATGACTTAGTATTTACCTAGCACTCGAGCAAGTCAGATATTTCTCACACAGCGCCTAAGGAATAAACATCAGCTTTGTCAAATTAAAACAAATAAAGGTCTGCAGAAGGATTTTAATCATCATTGTGAGGGGGCAGGAATGGTTACGGACTCTTCAAATATTTTATCTCATCCCAAATTACATTAGATGGTCTCTGAGGTTCTGAAATGTTAAAAAAAAAAGAAGGTTTTCAAGCTTCTAGCTCCGGAGTGAGAAGCTAGAGAAACTCACTAAAGATCCTAGGCCCACAAGATTTCCAGCCCAATATTACAAACAGCTGAAAACTGTGATCCAGTTGCCTGTCACTATTAAAGGGAACCTACCTCTGAACAATTATGTGGTCCATTTATGGCCTCCTTACATAGGGGCCTTCAAACTCAATCAGGGGGATGCTGGAAGTGGGTTTAGGTCATGTGACACCAAGTACCTTGGAGTTTCTAAGAGGCACAAATCAGAGGTCCGGCACACAGTTTGGGAGCCACTGTAAGTCCTAACCTCATTGGACAATGCTGTCCCCTTGATGGGCCAATCAGAAACCATCCATTCCAGCAGTGGGTTAAGGACATGACCTGAAAGTGTAGTTCTTCTCTGAAGAAGAGGCATCCTGGGGCTCAGTGATTATTGTGTCTAAGGAGCTGTGCATCAAGTCTCCTAAGTTTACAGGTGAAAAGACCTTTTTCCTAATTGCCAGCTCAACCTACATCTAAGCCATGCTGTGGTCCACCACCTGCCGTGTTTCAGTTCTTCACACCGCTCCTCCCATGGGGGGGAGCGCAGCACCAGGCAACCTAAGGCATGAGCGGGGAGGGGACCCCAGGGGAGAACAACCATGTCCAACAGGTTGGCTCAACCCAGAGCTGGAACAAAAGATTTACACTTTTTTTTTTTTTTTTTAAGTAGAAGATTTTGTCAGGGGTCCAGCTGAGAATTCTGCCTGAGGTATCTAGTCTAAAGTCAGGCCCAGATGCCCAAAGTCAATGGGACCGAATGTCAGCGTGTAAACTCTGCATGCATGATGGCTGCTCTCTTGGCTGGCTCAAGGAATGGAACCAAAGCCCTCCATAGCTCAAGCTGTAGAGATTTGTCCTTTTAGCTAAGAGCCAGGCTTGCTAGCCGGGACTGTAATGCACTCATACCCTCTGTAGATTGGGAAGAGAGGGAGACATAACACACCTTGACCAAGGGGTAAGGATACAATTCCATCATGGAGGTCATGGATTCCGGGGCAACGGGAACAGTGGGCTGGTGGTCAGCCCCAGGGGCTGCCGGAACAGCTAAGCAGCGGTCCCTGGCCCGCCAGAGCAGCAGCCAGAGTTGGATCAGCCCTTGTGGGTCAGCCCCTGCCACAGACGCAGTGAGGCTGAGTAGCTGCAAGCCCCAGCAGCACTCTGTTTGTCCCCCCTCTCGTCCAAGTGTTTTTAGGAAAAATCAAGGATAGGTCACGGGCTTCCGTGAATTTTTGTTTATTGTCCATGACCTGTCCCTGACTTTTACTAAAAATACCCATGACAGAATCTTAACTTTCCCACTGGGATGCATGTACAGACATCTCTGCAGGATCAAGGCCTCAGGTTGTAATGAACTGGGGAACTGGAATCTATAGTGAAACCTTTCGTGTCTTAAGCAGATACCTGGTAGAGCTGAGCTGATTAAAGGTCATTACATAGAATCAGATACCTTTCAGACACTTGAGAAGTTTTGACATTTTGAAATGTTTTCCCCCATCCCAAATTGGGATTAAAAAAAGGCAAAAAATCTGAAAAATTTCCACAAATTGAAAAATAATAATAAAATAAAATCAGTTCAAATCATTTTAACTGTTTCTATAATTTCAAAGGGTTTTGTGCAGAATGCGACCTTTTTTCCGTGTATGTGGGTGTGGGTGTAAATTGACTGAAATTTACAAGCAAAAATTCACTTAGTCTTGAACAACTGGAACTTTCCTTTTTTTAAACCAAAAGTTTTCAGAGTCTGTCGAATCAGATGCCATTTTGCCAACGGTTTCGGTTCTGACCAAAAAAAGAAAATAAAATGTTTTGTCAGAAAATTGCTGACGAGCTTTACTTGAGACCTACTGGAGGGCACGGTCTTAGCGCAGTATTCCCTGCCCCGTATGTTACGTACTGCCCACATCCCTGCTCCCCCAGCACAAAGCAGCATTCATCTCCACCAAAACAATGAAAGCAATTACTTAATATTTGCAGTCGTGACTCCCTTGACCCCCACCTTCCTTCCTGCCTGCATTGGTCACCTGACGTTGCTCTTCCACACAGACTGGCACATAACAATAATGAACAGGACAGAGGGTCATTTTTTGGCACTGAGGGTAACTGCCTTCTCCAGGGGAATTCTTCCTGGGGAGGGGAAGGAAGCGACAGGGTCATCTGCTCACACGTTGGAGAACGGTAACGCAGCCGTGGTAACTGGTGCAGCGTTGCAGCGGGGGTTGCTGAGCCACGTTCCCCGTTGCTGGGTCAAAGGTGAAAGCTTTGTCCGTGCCTTCCCCATTCTCATCCCGGCCACCCAGGATGTAGATCTTCCCACCACACACCGTCACCCCACAGCTCTCCTGCGGGCAGAGGGGAGGAAAGGATGGAGAGGTGAGGGTACCTCTTCCAGCTTTGCACAACAGGGTTCAAAGGGGAGGTTTAACAAGGAACGAAGTGCGGATCATGCTCTAGTCTCAACTGACTCCGCTTGGACCTGTGTATCTGCGAGATCATGCATCTAGCAGGGAGGGAAAGAATGGTAAGCAGAAGACAAGAGGTCTGGGGCCTGGATGTTGTGAGCCCCTGGGTGTCAGGAGGGCTGTTTCTGGGCGATGCTTGTGGATTTTTATAGACATCTAGAGACAAACAAGGGAGATCCTGCCTGAACCGAGTGATGTGATCTTTTCTGTTCTATACTGTGCTTCTCAGAACTAGCAGATGCTCACAAGAGGCACAACAAGGCAGTTCGTCACCTCCGCGTGAAATTCACTGCACTTCAGGCTTAATCATGCAAGCTGCTGAGTAGAGCTGATTGAAAAAAGTCAACAGGGTTTTGGTTTGTTTAAATAGAAATACATATTTTTTAAATTTCTTACCGCATTTTCAACAATAAGAAATCTGACTTTTTTTCTTTAATTAAATGAAAAATTTTCAGGTTTTTCTTTTTTCCTAAATGAAAAAAAAGATCTGAATTTTTGTCTTTTCAAAAACCAATTTTTTTTACTGCAACCTACAGTTATACCAAAAACAAAATTCAGTTTCCCTTTCTGCCATTTGAAAATCAGAAAATGTTTACCATTTTCATTTTAGATGAAAAAGCCATTTTTCATTAAAAAAATATACATTGCCAGAAAATTTCAGCCAGCTCTGGGGTGGAGCAGTGACTATTTACATGCTGGGATTTAAGCATGTACTTAAGTGCTTTTACTGGATAAGGGTCAGAGCTCTTAGCACCTTGCCTTTAAACTTCTGCAAAGATTCTAATGTGCACAGAGGATATTCTAGAGCAGGGATTGGCAACCTTTGGCATGCCGCCCATCAGGGAAAGCCACTCAGGCCGGGCCACTCTCTTCCCGCAGCCCCCGTTGGCCTGGAACGGCGAACCGCGGCCAGTGGGAGCTGCGATCGGTCAAATCTGCAGACGCTGCAAAGTAAACAAACCGTCCCAGCCCGCCAGCGGATTTCCCTGATGGGCCGCATGCCAAAGGTTACCGATCCCTGCTCTAGAGATTTCTCCTTACCAGAGGTCCTGGGAGAGTGGCCACTTCTCTCCAGGTGTCTTTCCTGGGATCGTAGCTGAAGATTTTACTCAGGAGTCCACCCACAACGTAAATCATGTTGTCCAAGGAGACAGCATTAATGCACCTCTGATAGAAGGGAGTGGGAGACAGGAATGTCCATTTGTTCTCCTCAGGATTATAGCACTGGACCTGGGAGGAGAAACAGGAAATCAGCTATTGAAACACAGACTCTCGTGGTGTCCCTGCTCAGGCAAAATCCCAGTAACTAAAACCTAACACCATAGGCACCAATTTTTACTTTTCCCAGGGGTGCTCCACCTCTGCTCTGCCCTGACACCCCACTCCCCCCCCCAAGACCCCTCCTTTGCTCCTCCTTTCCCGCCTCCACTCTGCCCCTTCCCCCAAGGCCTTGCCCTTGCTCTTGCTCTTCCTGCCTCCTCCCAAATTCCCCTGCTCACTGGTCTCCGCCCTCCCCCAAACCTCTCCCTGAGCCACCAAACAGCTGTTTGGTGTCACCGCCTATCAGCTGATCAGCGGTGCTGCCAAACAGCTGTGGCTGGTGGGTGCTGAGAAGCCACAATTTTTTTTCTCTGGATGCTTCAGCCCCGAAGCACTCACCGAATCAGCACCTATGCCTTTGAACCCAACGCACATCGATGGCACAGTCCCTTTGAGCCAACACATTGCTGTGGATCTATCATAAAATGAATGAATGGGAGAAGGAGCATGGTCCTGTGAACAGACAACAGGACTTGGGAGTCAGGACACCTGGTTTCTGTTCTTGGCTCTTACACTGATTCACTGTGAGACTTCAGGCAAGTCACTTAGGCCCAGATTTGTAAAGGTACTGAGGTGCCTAACTCCCAATGAAACCAATGGGACTTAAGTGCCTACATACCTTTAAAAATGTGGCCCTTAGACTTCAGCTTTTTCAGAAGTATCCACTAATTTTTGGGGGCCCAACCAGATGCCTTAAGGGGCCCGATTTTCAGAAGTACAGAGCATCTGCACCTCCAAAAGAATTCAAGGGGAGCTGTGAGCCCTCAGCACCTTTGGAAAACAAATCAGGCCTGTAAGTGTCAAGTTGGCCCCCTGAAAAATAAAATACCCAAAGCCAGTGGACGTTTGAAAACGTAGGCCTCTGCCTCGCAATTCCCCAGTCTGTAAAATGGGGATAATGCCTGCCTCCTGCAGGGGCGTGTTCCATGTCTGTGAAGTGAACTGAAGATAAAAAGTGCTGAGTATTTCTTATTAATATAATGATGACTATTAACTAGCGAGTCCTGTAGCAGCATATCTGGTGCGTGGAGGCCTTCCCCAGTCGGATAATCCCCAAGGAATAAGCCGTGTGATCATCTGAAACACTCTGAACGTGCCCATAGGCTGCTGTCTGCCACTGAGGGTAGGTCTATACTGCAGTTAGACACCCACAGCTGGCCCGTGCCAGCTGCCTCGGGGTTGCAGGGCTTGGGCTGTTTAATTGCAGTGTACAGGGGCTTGGGCTACAGCCCGAGCTCTGGGACCCTCCAACCTCACAGAGTCCTACAGCCTGGGCTGCAGCCTGAGCCAAAACATCTACACTGCAATTAAACAGTCCCCGAGCCCGAGCCTGGCCTGCCCCTGCCCCGAGAGGACTAACACCACAGGCAACTGCATCCTTCAGGGCACAGTTTATTCTTCAGACAGAATCCAACAGTTCAACCTCAGATCCCCATATAAAACTAGCCTTCCCCCTGACCCAGGGTCTTCTACAGGGGCCCAGAGATCTCTCCCCTTGCACATCTCCCCCCAGCTCCAGGGCCTGCCACAGAAGCCCACTTCCCTTCTGAAGCTCTCCTTTCCAGCTTAGCCACTTGCAGGCTTCGATAATGACTGGATGAGTCTCAGCTGGGAAACAGCTTATCAGCCACAGGTGAGGCTGGTTCCAACTCCCCTTAAAGAGCCAGCTTGTGAGATAGCCCCCCATAAGGCGTAACCTGTATTGTAAATGTTTCGGGGGTGGGGGGGGTGGAGGGGGCAGGGACTGTCATTTCGGTATTTGTACAGCACCTGGCACAATGGGGTCTTGGTCCATGACTAGGGGTCCTAGAAACTACTGCAATCCAAACAACAATATTAATAATAATGAGGTAGGTATAGTCAATATTATTGCCTTGTTACAGCTAGGGAAACTGATGAACAAAAAGTGAGTGATTTGCCCAAGGTCACACAATAGGCAAGGAATGAAACCCAGGAGACTTGACGTCCAGTCCTCTGCTCTAACCACTAGACAGCTCTCCCCTACTACAACCACAAACGGGTCAGGCAAACTACCCAGGCAACATCACAGCTGGAGAAGAGGGCATTGAGGAAGCACCTGAAAAAAAAGGAATCACACCCTCGGGCTCCTTGTTTACAAGACGTCTCAACCAAAGTAAACTTGCTGAGGGCTCCCTTTATCCTCGCCGTGCCCTGGCACCACGGTACCTTGTCTGTGTTTGCGCTGTCATCCACAGCACCCCCAATCACGTAGAGCTTGTTCAGACAGGGGACCACAGCCGCCGAGCTCACTGCTTCCAGCAAAGGGGTGACGGCCGACCAGCTGTTGGAGAATGTATCGTAGCATTCCACGCTGGCCAGGCGGTAAAAGCCGTCAAACCCCCCCACTGCGTAGATCTGCCGTGGAAGGAGCAGAGTCAGTCGGCAGAAATCATACTGGGAGCGAGGGGCACCGGGATATAGAATCTGACACCTGGTACTGGGCATAACAATCCCACAGGGGCATGTGCAAAAGCTGCCTTGGGGCATGGAAAAGAGACAAACGGTTAGAATGCAGAGTGAACTATTATCAGGAAGGTGTGTATAACAGAGCAGCTTGCCCATAGAGGCCTGGGATCACCCAATGCTAGTTACTTCTGAGGCACACTTGGGCAAGGATTAGGGGATTGCCCTATAAAGGGCAGCAAGAAGCTTCCTGGAAAGGGAGTTGCTCAGGGAGATCAAAACAGAGGACAACAGCTGCTGGGTGTAAGCAGGCTCCAGCAGAGAATCCTCAGTCTTTAAGGCAAAGGGACACCCCTGAGTGGGAAGACTGGGAGCAAGGACTGGATGGGGCTTTGAGCACTTTGATTTGGAATTTTTGTTAATTTAATAAATCCAGTTCCCAGGAGGGGCATTGATGAGCTGGAGAAGAATTTATATCTGGAGCTCTGAAGAAGAGGGGAAACTGAGGCAAGGTGCTTCAGCATCATCTCTGGCCACAAGGAGACACACAGGAGGTGACCTGCCCTGTTACTGTGTGACTGAGGGGCACCAAGACAGAGAAGAAACCCACACCTTGAACTCCACAAGGTAAGCAACAGGATGCCCCATTTTAAAACCTCTGGGCTGCATGTTTTGCACACAAAGATCGAGTCCAACTTTCTAACCACAAAGCTCTGTACCCTTCAATTATATATTTTATTGTCACAAGTATCAGATTTTATAGTAGGCCATTTCAGCAACACTAGGCGCCTGATCAAACACTGAGATTTTTGTCATTGGCTTCAATCAAAGCAAAATTACTCCTATATCAAAATAGCCAGGAGTGAATGATTTGTACAGCCCAGTTGTATTCTCGCAGAGACAGAAGTGACTACTGCTATCACATAGAATCAGAGAAATGTAGGGCTGGAAGGGATCTTGAGAGGTCGCCTAGTCCAGCCCCTTGCACTGAGGCAGACCCAAGTAAACCTAGGCCATCCCTGACAGGTGTTTGTCCAACCTGTTCTTAAACACCTCCAAAGATGTGGATTTCACAGCCTCCCTTAGAAGCCTAATCCAGAGTTTAACTGCCCACATAGTTAGGAAAGAGTTTCCTAATATCTAATCTAAATCTCCCTTGCTCCAGATTAAGCCCCTTACTTCTTGTCCTGCCATCAGCGGAAGTGGAGTGATCACCATCCTATTTATAACAGCCCTTCGCATGGTTGAAGATTTATCAGGTTCCCCCCTTGGTCTTCCTTTCTCAAGACTAAACATGCCCTTTTTTTAAAAAAAAAACCTTTCCTCGTAGAACAGGTTTTCCAAACTTTTTATCATTTTTGTTGTTCTCCTCTGAACTCCCCAATTTATCCATATCTTTCCCAAAGTGTGGCACCAAGAATTAGACACTCCAGCTGGGGCCTCACCAGTGCCAAGTAGAGTGGGATAATTACTTCCCATGTCTTACATCCGAAACTCCTGTTAATACACCCCAGAATGAGATTAGCCTTTTTTCCAACTGCACCACATTGTTCACTCATTTATTTTGCGATTCACTATAATGCCCAGATCCTTTTCAGCTCTGTCGCTACCTAACCAGTTATCACCCACTTTATAGTGGTGCATTTGATTTGTCCTTCTTAAGTGAAGCACTTTACATGCGTCTTTATTGAATTTCATCTTGTTGATTTCAGACCAATTCTCCAGTTTGTCAAGGTCATTTTAAATTCTAATCCTGTCCTCCAAAGCGCTTGCGACCCCTGCTGGCCTGGTGTCACCTACAAACTCCGTAAGCATACTCTCCCTGACTCCATTATCCAAGTCATTCATGAAAATATTGACTAGTACTGGACCCAAGACTGAGCCCTGCAGGACCCCAGTAGATACCCCCTCTCCGTTTGACAGTGAGCCATTAGTAACTACTCTGAGTACAGTCTTTCAACCAGTTGTGCACCCACCTTATAGTAATTTCATCTCAGTCACATTTTGTAGTTGGTTTATGAAACCAGCACGTGGCACTGTGTCAAAAGCCTTACAAAAATCAAGCTATCACATCTACTGGAGGACAGGTCCTTCAACAGCTATTAGCCAAGAGGATCAGAGAGACAACCTCATGTTCCAGGCGTCCCTAAACCTCCAACTGTCAGAAGCTGGGAATGGGCGACAGGGGATCGATCACTTGATGATGACCTGTTCTGTTCATTCCCGCTGGGGCACCTGGCATTGGCCACTGATGGGCTATTGATCTGACTCAGTATGGCCATTCATATATTTTACTGCTTCCCCCCTATCCGCTAGACCACCAACCCTGTCAAAGAAGGAAATTAGGTTGGTTTGGCATGATTTATTCTTGAGAAATCCATGCTGGCCATTTCTTATAACCCTATTATCCTCTAGGTGCTTACAAATTGATTGTTTAATAATTTGTTCCAGTGCCTTTCTAGGTGTCTCTGTTAGGATGACTCGTCTATAATTCCTTTGGTCCCTCTTTGTTCCCCCTTTTAAAGATACCTTCCATGTTTGTCCTTCTCCAATCCGCTGGGACCTCACCCGGCCTCCATGAATTCTCAAAGATAATTGCTAATGGTTACACGATTGCTTTAGCTGGTTCCTGAATCACCCGAGAACGAATTTCATCAGGTCCTGTCAACTTGAATACATTCATTTATCTAAATATTTGTTAAACTGTTCTTTCCTATTTGGCTTGAGTTCCTTCCCCCGGTTGTCAATATTAATTGTGTGGAGTATCTGGTCACCATTAACCTTATTAGTGAAGACTGAAGCTTTAAGTAACTACTTCTTATTTCCTTTTATGTCCCTTTCTAGGTGAAACTCTCAGTGTACTTTCGCCTGTCCGATTCTGTCCCTAAATGTTCATGCTTTTCTTTTGCACTCCTCCTTAGCAATTTGTCCATGTTACTACTGTACTTTGTGTTGACTCTCTGGTAACTGAAGAGCTCCTCTTGGAGCCGTATTGTCATCATCTTATTCTTCCTGTCTTCCCCTCCCCGCCTTTAAAATGGTCTCCTTGAAAGACTGCCAGACACAGGCGCCAGCTTCCTCATTTCCCCAGGGGTCTCAATCCCCGCCCCACCTCTTCCCGCCCCTGCTCCGCCTTTTCCTGCCCCATTCCGCCCCCTCCCCCAGGCTTGTCCCACCCTCATCCCCGGCGCCTCCTGCATGCCGCTGAACAGCTGATCCACAGCAGGCGGGAGGTGCTCGGAGGAAGAGGAGGAGCTGATCAGCAGGGCCGCCAGTGGGTGCTGAGCACCTACTTTCTTTTTCCCATGGGTGTTCCGGCCCCAGAGCATTCATGGAGTCGGTGCCTATGCTGCCAG
The DNA here is from genome assembly GCF_965152235.1 of Eretmochelys imbricata. Classification (NCBI taxonomy): domain Eukaryota; kingdom Metazoa; phylum Chordata; order Testudines; family Cheloniidae; genus Eretmochelys; species Eretmochelys imbricata. The sequence goes on along the minus strand of NC_135572.1, from coordinate 15,208,592 downwards.
CTCTCCTGTATTCCTTTAGATCTTCTTCCGATGGGACCTGTTCCTATGGGATCTGTCACATGTTCCTATATTATCTGCTGTTACCATGGGAGGAGGAATAAGTGCCGAAGCCCATAGGCACTGACTTCATGGGCGCTCTGGGGCTGGAGCACCCACAGGGAAAAATTAGTGGGTGCTCTGGCAGCCAAGCTCCCCCACCCCGGCTCACCTCCGCCTCCTCCCCTGAGTGCGCCGCGTCCCCACTCCTCTGCCTACCTCCCAGTGCATGCCGCCGCAAAACAGCTGTTTTGGGGGGAGGGAGGGAGAGGAGCGGGAATGCAGCAGGGAAGAGGCAGGGCTGGGGCAGAGATTTGAGGAAGGAGTTGAATAGGGGCAGGGAGGGGGCAGAGACTTTGGGGAAGGGGTTGGAATGGGGGCAGGGCAGGGGTAGGGCTGGGGGCAAAGGGGATCAAGCACCCGCTGGCGCCAGCAGAAGTTGGCACCTATGCCGAAACCTCAGGTAATAGGTTTGGTCGACAGTCTATAACTTTAAACTGCAGACTGAGAGGAATGAAGTACGTACCTTGCCCTGAAGAGTCGCCATTTTGTGCCTCCATCTGCCCTTATGCAGACAGGCAACTTTGATCCAGACATTCAGCTGGGAGCTCAGCACCCAAACATCGCTGCTGTTGATGTGCCCTCCTGGAAGACAGAGAGGCCCCACACCATCAAGGGGAGAGCCACCACCATCACCTCAGAACTGGGGGCTCTGAGACAGCTTAGTGTAAATGACAAATACCACCACCACGCACTGATGTAGTGCTTGACATAGGGATCTCGCTTGTAGAGGCAGAAGGTGGAGAAGGAGGAGAAAGAAAAGTCTCAAAGAATGTCAGCCATCCTTACAGGATGGGGGACTATCCTGAGAAGCAGCAACTCCAAAAAAGATTTGGGGGGTTCGGTGGATAATCAGCGGAATGTGACCTCCCAGTGTGACGCACACTGTGGTCGTTCTTCTTATTGGGGCAGACCTTGCCAACCCAATTTGCGGCAGCCTCCTCAGCGGAGCGCAGAGCCCTCTGACCACCATCCAATCTGGTCCAAAAGCAGTCACGAGCGATGGGAGACGTTGTCGGTCTTTGGCCACACCACAGCCACATGGTCCTCTCGTTGGCCTCAGGAGAGGAGGCTGGCTTGCAAGTTGACCCAGGTCCATTCAAAAATCGGTTCAGAAGGACCCATGAGCATGGTAGTAAATCAAAATCAGGTACCCACAGGATCAGGTCAGTTATAACAGACTGGTTTCTGTTGCCAGCTGCAGACCATTCTTCATGCCACATCGACATTGCAGGGAAATCTGGGCAGGGCAAATAAGCCCACAACAGGTGCCTCGACCGCAAGCATGCTCTTGGGTGGTCAAAGAAGTCTGTGTGTCATGGTAGGCGCAGGTTTGCCCTGATCTTCTCAGGTTGCTACAGCCAGAATGGCAATGATGGATGTGTGGAAGAATAACGTTGCTGGATGTGGGGAGCCAAACACGGCATTAGCAATGACACGGTGGTGAAGAGCTAATGTGATCTTGGGATACATAAACAGGGGAATCTCGAGAAGGAGCAGAGGGGTTATTTTACCTCTGTATTTGGCACTGGTGCGACCACTGCTGGAATCCTGTGTCCAGGTCTGGTGCCCACAATTCAAGAAGGGTGTTGATAAATGGGAGAGGGTTCATAGAAGAGCCATGAGAATGATTAAAGGATTAGAAAAAATGCCTTATAGTGAGACTCAAGGAGCTCAATCTGTTTATCTTAACAAAGAGTAGATTAAGAGGTAACAGTCTAAGCATCTACATGGGGAACAAATATTTAATAATGGGCTCTACAGTCTAGCAGAGAAAAGTATAACATGGTCCAATGGCTGGAAACTAAAGCTAGACAAATTCAGACTGGAAAAAAGATGTAAGTTATCCAGTGGATATAGCACTGGAACAATTTACCAAGGGTCATGCTGGATTCTCCATCGCTGACAATTTATAAACCAGGATTGGGTGTTTTTCTAAAAGCTCTGCCCTAGGAATTATTTTGGGCAAGTTCTGTGGCCTGTGTTAAAAGGATCATCAGACTAGATGATCACAAAGGTCCTTCTGGCCTTAACATCTGTGAATCTGTGGCCAAGGAGATATATTGGGAATGAATTCTCGGCCGCTTACACTTCCAACTATAAGTACCAGGAACACTGCTAACCACTACAGCGTGACAAGAGCAGAAACACACATACTGCATAACATACTTTGCAACAGGTCCTAGACGCACACGTAAAACAGACCCGGGTGACTCTGCAGCTGGAGAGAAAAGCATCACAGAGCCTGAATTGGCAGTTTCTCTCCGAAATGCTTGGAGGTGTAGCTGCGGGGCTGTTGGGTGGGTTTCTCACCTGATATATACACGTCATTCTTTAGGGTGCAGGCTGCAAACTCCGATTTGGTGTACCCTGGCACGCTAGAGAGTGCTGTCCACTGCCTGCTCTTCGGGTGGTACATATCAGTGAAGGGGAGCTTCAAGAGGCCTTTCTTATCACAGCCGCCTACAACTACTATGACCTCTGCTAATTCCATGAACCTAGAATGAGAAACACATGGGTAAATATTAAAGCGACAGTCCCAACTTTCTGTTCTGTCATCATGCTCCAAGCTTTAGCCTCCTACCATACTGTCTGGTAGAAAGCACTATGATACCTATTACCATGAGGAGTCTCATTGGGATAGGCAGCATTATCTAGTGGATATGGCACTGGATTGAGAGTCAGGAGATCTGGGTTCTATTCCCAACTCTGCAACTGACTTTCTGGGCACCTCACTTCACCCCTCTGTCACTCAGTTCCCCCTCCCATCCTTTGTCCGTCTTTGCTATTTAGATTGTAAGCACTTTGGGGAAGGAGTTGTCTTTATTATGGGTTTGTGCAGTTCAAAGGCATTGTCCAGCTTCTGTTAAATAGAGTCAAAGTTAAAAGTGACCTTCGAAACTCTCCACAGGATCGGCCCAGCTACCGGAAGTCCCCACTCTGTGATCATTCTCTCTCCTGACAGTTATGTTCCTCATGACCAAGAAAGCTGCCAGCCTCAAGAGCAAGACCAGTGACCATGGGAAACAGAGCTTTCTTGGCAGCTGGCCCATGGCAAACTCACTGCCAGACGAGAGCGGGGAAGGTGGTTGGGGTGCTAGCTTAGGACTTGAGAGTTCAGTTCCCTGCCTCCAGGCTGATTCCCGTGGACAAGTGTCAGAACACACTGCGGCAGCATTCCATCCAAACTCTCAAGACTGAACACAAGGTCTGCCATTCCAGACCAGACCCTTGCCCATCGGTGGCCCATACTCGCTGCTTCAGTGAAAAACAGAACAAACTAAATCCCCCAGTCAAGCTGTGCAATGCAACAGATAGCGGGACTCCCTCCTGACCCCTATGGACAATACCATGCTGGGAGAAGTTGCAAATGCTTTGGATGATAGGATTAAAATTCAGAATGATCTGCAGAAATGGTCTGAAGTAAGTAGGATGAAATTCAATAAAGACAAATGCAAAGTACTCCACTTAGGAAGGAACAAATCAGTTACACACATACAAAAAGGGAAATGACTGAGTACTGCAGATATGAGTCAACAGTGTAACACTGTTGCAAAAAAAGCAAACATCAAATTCTGGGCTGTATTAGCAGGAGTGTTTTAAGCAAAACACAAGTAGTAATTCTTCTGCTCTACTCCGTGCTGATTAGGCCTCAAATGGAGTATTGCATCTAGTTCAGAATGTCACATTTCAGGAAAGATGTGGACAAATTGGAGAAAGGCCAGAGAGGAGCAACAAAAATTATTAAAGGTCTAGAAAACATGACCTATGAGGGAAGATTGAAACAATTAGATTTGTTTAGTCCTGAGAAGAGAAGACTGAGAGGGGACATGATAACAGTTGTCACGTACATAAAAGGTTGTTACAAGGAGATGGGAGAATAATTGTTCTCCTTAACCTCTGAGGATAGGACAAGAAGCAATGGGCTTAAATTGCAGCAAGGGAAGTTTAGGTTGGACATTAGGAAAAACTTCCTAACTGTCAGGGTGGCTAAACACTGGCATAAATTCCCCGGGAGTTTGTGGAATCTCCATCATTGGAGATTTTTAAGAGCAGGTTGGACAAACACCTGCCAGGGAGGATCTAGATAATACTTAGGCCTGCCATGAGTGCAGGGGACTGGACTAGATGACCTCTCAAGGTCCCTTCCAGTCCTACGATTCTATGAAAGCAGTTGATACGCTCAGGCATGAGATTTGATTATGCATCACTCAGCATGTATGATTACAATGCTATCATTGGCCATGAAATGATCCTCCCCCTTTTCAAATCCATTTGACTTAAATCCATGTGACTTGCGGCAATAAATTCCACAGACTGATGGCACCCTGCATGAAACAGCAATTCCTCCAATAGCTCCTAACTTTAGAGAAGAGCTGAGAACGTTGCTGCAGCTCTGGGGAAGCAGTGTGGCCTAGCACGCCGAGCACCGAGTGGGGGATTCTCCAGTCACATTTCTTGCACCCACAATGTGCTTTGGGTGCCTATCCCTTAAATTAAAAGCCACTCAAAATAACACAAAAGGATTGTCCATAAACAGTGGCTCCGGCACGCACCCTGCCCGCTGCCTAGAGCTAATGAAAACCAAAAGGGGGGAATTGCAGAAGATGGACACTTTGTCTTATGTTTTATTTAACTTCTGATTGTTTTGATCCATTCTGTAGTTAGTGGGAAAATGGGAGGTGGGGGGAAGAAGGGGAAATTTGCAAAAAAAAAATGGTGGGGAAAAGCGTTCCCCTTTTCCCACCAAAATTCAAAATTTTGGACCAATTTTTTCATAGAAATTTCAAAATTCCAAAAATTTTGGCCAGCTCATTCCAAGACTGTGAACCTCAAGTCGTCTTCTCTGGTAAGTGGGGATAACAACATTAGCCTGCTTTGGAAAGCTTTTTGGGATGTACAGGTGAAGCAAGGGAGGAGTAAAGAGTTGTATCTGGCAACAGGTTACAGTTGTTAGAATCAGAAGGGACCATTATATAGTCTAACTTCCTGCATAAAATGGGCCAGAGAACCTCACCTCGTAACTTCTACATTAAGCCTTCAACTTTTGTTTGAGCTAGAGCCTAGTGTTAAAAAAAATATCTAGTCTTGCTTTAAAGACTTCAAGTGATGGAGAATCCACCACAACCTGTGGTAACTTATGCCAATGGTTAATTTAACCTCACCGTTGACATTGTGCGTGTTTTTTCCACTCAGATTTTTCTCACTTCAGCTTCCAGCCATTGGATCTCATCCATCCTTTTTCTGCTAGATTAAAGAGCCATCTACTCTCAGAAATCTCTTCCCCGTCTAGCAGCAAAGTGCCTGTAGACCATGATCAAGTCACCTGTTTGCCTTCTCTTGGATAAATTAAACAGACTGAGCTTCATTAGCGTCTCACCACAAAGGCATGTTTTTGAGACTTCGAATCATTCTTGTAGTTCTTTTTATTTTTGAGCCCTTTCCAATTTAAGCAAAGGCAATTTAGGAAGGCATTAGCATGAGGAACCATATAAGTAGCTCATGTGAATTTTAGGGACTTTTAAATAAACTACTACCACTAGCTAACACTTATGCACAAGTCTTTTCAGAACCAAGACTATTGGGCTGCATGATGTTCCTTTACTGCTGGGAAGAGAATCATCTTTCCCTGCTGTGATGCACGATTCATATTCAACCCTTAAAGACATGTGGGGACATAATGTTTGTGTATTTACATATATATGCGTAATGGTCGACAATGTAATCAACAGTCCCTGTTTATGCTGTATTCTGATAATTCAGGGATCAAAAGAACATCCTAGCATTTAAATGAATTGTAAACACCAGATATCACTGTGTTCACCTCACTTTGAAATATACAGCAAATAATCTGTGAATGGTGGAGGAACAAGCAAATTGCCTTATGTTAATTTGTATAGCTAAGTACCGGTGATGGACCCTCCTTCAAAGTCATCCTAATTACCTATTGTTCCCCAAGGGACTGCAACGTGTCAAAGAAGGCTTGAAATTGTATAAAAGATCTTTGGATCCTGATCCTGTTCATCTCAGATCTGCTTGATGCTTCATCAGGGAAAGCTTAAACCACCAGCTTGGGATCCTACTGCTGACTGGTCCGCCCTGAATATGATATTGGACTATGAACTATTTCTAAAAACTCTTTGCAACGACAAAGCTCACCATCTCTGCTATGTATCTGAACCTCAAGAATTAAACTCATGTCTGTACGTATATTGATCTTTTAACCATATTCTTGCTCTTTTCTTTTTTTAATAAATTTTAGTTTAGTTAATAAGAATGGGCTGGGAGTGTGTATTTGGGTAAGATGTGGAATATTCAGTAACCGGGGAGGTAATGTGTCTGATCCTTTGGGATTGGTCAAACCTTTTCTTTTATGTGATGAAATAAGATTTTCAGAAATCTTCATCATATTTGACTTGGGTACCTGGATGGAGGCCTGAGGCTGGGTACTTTAAGGGAACTGTGTTATTGACTTCTGAATAATTAGTGTGCTAATAAAGAAGCTGTTTTATGCTGGCTTGATGAATTTAAGTATTGAATTATCCACTAGTTTTGGGGTTTGTCTGCCCCATTCTTTGCAGTTCACCCTAATTGAGTGATCTCAGCTGGCCCCCACTGAGACCCTGGTCACACCTGCTATGTAATTAATGGTGAAATATTTTGGGCTGGGTTCTACAGGAGGTCAGACTAGATGATCACAACGGTCCCTTTTGACCTTAGTATCTAGGAATCCGTGACTCAGGTATGCAGCTTTAGGAAACAGTTTCTGTTTTTACCTCCTAGGCCTTGACCGCAGAGAGCTGACTTCATTCCCAAGAATATAGTACTTCCGTGCTTCGTGCAGTAAAGGGATGCACTCCTTGGAGTCCTGGATGAGCTCATCCATTTCAACCTGTTCCAGGAAGTACATGGGATCCAGCAGAGGGAGGCGCACGTGCTCGAGGAGATCCTTCAAAGCCCCTTTCCTGGTGGCAACATCATGCCGTACCCACCGCATCACCGCTTCGAAGACCACTTCCTCCTTGGGGACTACCAGCTGCTCATCTGACAGATACTTGACCAGCTCCTTCACGCTCAGCTCCAGGAACTCCTCGTGACATGACACCTCCACGAAGCCTTCTAGCATAAACCTCTTGCTCTTCTCAGCCAGGGAGGCGATGGAGAAAGAGTCGGCAAACTTCAGGATGCCCAAGCAGTTGCACGGGTGAAGCTGGCCTTCAAGGAAGGTGACGCACGCATCTGTGAGCTTGGAGATCTGAAGCAAGTCAGATAGCTCTAAGATGTCTTCAACATTGTCTTCCTGAATGACTATGTTTCCCCCATACATATAGTCCAGGAGGAGGCTCATGGTGGAGGCAGAGATCTTCTGGATGTTGATGATATCTTGGTGACCTTCCTTGAGGCTACCACTGAACATGGCCCGGAAGTAGGTGCTGTTGGCTGACAAGGTGGCCCGATGGCAGGGGAACTCCTGCCCATCGATCAAGAGCACCACATCCGTGAAGATGCCGCTCTGCCGGTAGGAGTTCAGAGTCTGGAGGATTTGCTCAGCATGGCAGGACCCACTGCAGAGTTTCATGTGCAGCTTTTCTTTGCTCTGCTCTCGAGTTGCATTTTCAAGGCTGCTTGTTCTGTAACTGGATTCTTCTTTTATCATCTGATGCATCCTGATTTCAGGGCAGGGGCGGAGGGGAAAGAGCAAGGAACACAATGAAATAGTTGTCAAATTACTGGCAACTAACATCAGCTCGTAAGTATTGGCTAAAATTGCTCTTAAGTTAAAAGATTTTGTTGCATGCACTCACCCTAACATTGCAACAAACCTTCAGTTCCCTAGGACTTTCTGGTTGTACACATGGTCATAAGGAACTTCACAGCAACATCAGGAATTAAGGCCCTGATTCAGCAAAGCACGTAGCCACATACTTAGGTTTAAGCACATGCTTAACTCCCACCGAATCACCAGGATGTGCGCATGTGCTTTAGTCCTTTAATGAGCCATGGCCAAAATTCAGATCGTCTTACTCTCAAACCACAGACCTCTATGCTTGTGCGGAAAGGAAATCTCTTACCTGTAGCTCAGAGATCAGCTGAGCATGCAACAGAAGGCAATGGCACATGCATGAAGAGATCTTGTCTGTGCCTGCTCTGGTTCAGTTCCCTGATTCCACCAGCCATGGGCAACACAAGCACTCTTCTCTAGGCCTACACAGGACCCACTGTCACTCACCAGTTAGAGACAGACACACCCTAACCCTGGAGCCCTCAGAGCATCTCCCTGGAGCATCCAGCCCCTGGGTCCACTCGACACTCACATTGTTCACATAAAACCCTACACACAAAGGAGCAAGACACCCCAGCTTACCAGTTCCACCTGAGATCACTGCTCCTCTCAACTCACAACACTTGTTTATAGTGAAAACAAACAGAAGCAAAGAACAGATTGGGGTGATTGCCCAAGTGGAAGTATTGAGAACAAATGGTTACGTGTAAAATAAAATCATCACACATTCTGGAGCCTAGATTTAATCAACAAGATGCTCTTGTGTCTGATAGGGCAACGCTCACCCGAAGTCCTTGCAGCAATATAAAGCCAGGCTGGCTGTGACACTTCCTTCATGAGACAAACACGCTGTCAATTTGCCTTCTTGATGGAGGATCCAAGGTGTCTCCTGGAACCTCTAAATAGATCAGATTTTTTAGACAAAGGAAACGCAGTGGATCTAATTTACCTAGATTTCAGTAAGGCATTTGATACCGTGCTACATGGGGAATTATTAGTTAAATTGGAAAGGATGGGGATCAAAATGAAAATTGAAAGGTGGATACGGAATTGGTTAACAGGGAGACTACAGCGGGTACTACTGAAAGGTGAACTGTCAGGCTGGAGGGAGGTTACCAGTGGAGTTCCTCTGGGATCGGTTTTGGGACCAATCTTATTATTGCTCACCTCGGCACAAAAAGTGGGAGTGTGCTAATAAAGTTTGCGGATGATACAAAGCTGGGAGGTATTGTCAATTTAGAGAAGGACCGGCATATCATACAGGAAGATTTGGATGACCTTGTGAACTGGAGTAATAGGATGAAATTTAATAGTGAGAAGTGTAAGGTTATGCATTTAGGGATTAATAACAAGAATTTTAGTTATAAGCTGGGGGCGCATCAATTAGAAGTAATGGAGGAGGAGAAGGACCTTGGAGTATTGGTTGATCACAGGATGTCTATGAGCCGCCAATGTGATGTGGCCGTGAAAAAAGCTAATGCGGTTTTGGGATGCATCAGGCGAGGTATTTCCAGTAGAGACAAGGAGGTGTTAGTACTGTTATACAAGGCACTGGTGAGACCTCACCTGGGTGCGCAGTTCTGGTCTCCTATGTTAAGAAGGATGAATTCAAACTGGAACAGGTACAGAGAAGGGCTACTAGGATGATCTGAGGAATGGGAAACCTGTCTTATGAAAGGAGACTCAAGGAGCTTGGCTTGTTTAGCCTAACTAAAAGAAAGTTGAGGGGAGATATGATTGCTCTCTATAAATATATCAGAGGGATAAATACTGGAGAGGGAGAGGAATTATTTAAGCTCATTACCAATGTGGACACAAGAACAAATGGATATTAACTGGTCATTGGGAAGTTTAAACTTGAAATTAGACGAAGGTTTCTAACCATCAGAAGAGTGAACTTTTGGAATAGCCTTCCAAGGGAATCAGGGGGCAAAAGACCTATCTGGCTTTAAGATTAAACTCAATAAGTTTAGGGAGGAGATGGTAAGATGGGATAACATGATTTAGTAATTAATTGATCATTAAATATTCATGGTAAATAGGCCCAATGGCCTGTGATGGGAAATTAGATGGGGTGGGATCTGAGTTACTACAGAAAATTCTTTCCTGGGTATCTGGCTTGTGAGTCTTGCCCATATGCTCAGGGTTTAGCTGATCACCATATTTGGGGTCGGGAAGGAATTTTCCTCCAGGGCAGATTGGAAGAGGCCCTGGAGGTTTTTCGCCTTCCTCTGTAGCATGGGGCACGGGTCACTTGCTGGAGGATTCTCTTCTCCTTGAAGTCTTTAAACCACAATTTGAGGACTTCAGTAGCTCAGACATCGGTAAGAGGTTTTTCGCAAGAATGGGTGGGTGAGATTCTGTGGCCTGCGTTGTGCAGGAGGTCAGACGAGATGATCATAATGGTCCCTTCTGACCTTAGTATCTATGAAATCAGAACAAGACTTTGTTTTGGTTCATAAACAGGACACTGCCCTGCTGACAGTTTCTTCTTGTAGATTTCGTACTCAGCAACTGGTTCAGTATGTAAATAGGCCTCCAGCGCGAGGCATACAATAAACAATACACAAGCGGCCAGACACAGAGCTAGGTGGTCTTACCTCCTGCCTCAAAGAAACATTCCTGAGGAATGTCACGTCCTGGTGGCCTGCTTTAATCCCAGGACCTTAACAGAATTTCCAGTATAGATACATAACTCCTTCAATACTATCCGTACGTACATTTTGCAATGATTAGGACACCCAGAGGGCTACTGGCTCAGAGACATCATATGCCACGCTTTGACGAATTACTGTGCATACGTGTGACCCAGGGGACCCACGTAAAACCCTACGCAACCCATGTGTCCTCTGCCAGTTGGCACCAGGGCATCTCCAGGTCACATATACACCTTGTGATTCGATTAAATGAAATATGTTGAAAACTATCCCAAGCTAACAGCATGTTGAGGAAGGGCCCCCTATACGTTGTCAACCTCATTAGGCGGGTCTTCAGTGCCTCAGCCCTCCAGCCAAGTCATGCAGCCAAAATGGATGAACCCCTTCTGGGTAGCAAAAGTCCAGCAAGCTACCTGCACTCACCAGGGTCTTGAGACGCATTTCTGGGGCCTTTAAATTCCACCTTTCACTCAGACTTCTAAGCAAGCCTTGTTCCATTCTGGGAGCCCAGGTCACTTCCCCAGGGGCCACACTGGGGAATCCGGGCCACACACTACTCCGGGTCCCAACCCAGCCACGTACTGTTGCCTCCAGTTTGCTACTGCTTTTCCCTGGGCCTTTTCCCACCTAGCCCCCTGACTTTCACCCATTACTTTAGGGTCACAGTTCTCAGGTCCTCTCTCCCCAGATCCAGCTTGTTGAGCTCCTTTGGTGAGAGCAGAGTCCCTTTCCTTATTCCTCTTGCCCTAGCCAGGAACTGACCAACTTAGGTCCTGCAGCTCCTTTTATCTGAACCTGCTGGGCTCCGATTGGCTGCTTCCATAAGGTCTCTCTAGGAAGACCCAGAGGACCCACCTTCACTGCTCCTTTCCATGGGTGGGGTTTGGTAGGACCACAGGGTCTCCAGAAGAGGGCCTCAAGGGTCTTGGTCCACCCAGTCACAGGTACAAACAAGGAATAATTTTGTAACCCCCAGCTATAAACATGTAGATAATTGAAAGGAAAATTACTGTCTATTCATGGTGCTTATATGGCCCCACATCACAGTACCTGAGCACCTCACAATCTTTAGTGTATGTATCCTCACAACACCCCTGGGGTTCATACAGGCCAGTAAGGGGGTTCGGTCACTGGCTGCCCGATAACCCTGGGTGTCTTGTGGCTCTGCAGCTTTGGTCCAGAGCTCTGGCCCCAACAGTTGGCTAGCAGCCCACAAGTCTTATGCTGGCTTTCCCAACCTGGGTTCCCAACCTGGGTACCCTTCCAGCCCTGAATTCTCCCCAAAATCCAGCCCCTCTCGCCAGACCCTCCCAGAGAAAGGGTTCGGTTCACTGCCTTTACAAAGACAGGCAGCCACTCCAACCTGCCAGCTTTCTAGACGTGCACACTGTACTGATGATTTATAATGAAAACAAAACAAGTTCATTAACCGTGGATTAAGTGATGCCAAGTTAAAGAGCAAAAGGTAGAGATGGTTAAAAGCAAACAGAAGTGAAAACATGCATCTAAAAGCCAAATTTAATCTTACATAATACAGTCTTTATTCAAGATGATTTCTCTCACTCACAGTCTCCTTGCCAGGCTTTTACTTGTCAGGACTCATCACAGAGATCAAATGGATTGGTTTCTTTGTTTTCTCAGGTGAAGTAAAAGATGGAGTGTCTCTGTCCTGATATCTCCAAAGGGATGTTTTTGGCCCAGTCTACACTAGGCAATGAATGAGGTCAGTACAGCTACGTTGGCTCAAGGGTGTGAAAAATCCACACCCCTGAGCAATGGAGGTAAGACGACCTAATCCCCGATGTAGGCAGTGCTAGGTCAACAGGAGAATTCTCCTGTCAACCTAGCTACCACACCTGGGGGAGGTGGATTATCCACGTTGGCAGGAGAACCCCTCCTGTTGGCGTAGATAGCACCTTCACTGAAGCACTGCAGTCTCCTGTGTCTCTCTGGGGTGCAGGGGTCATGTTAAATTCTCTGGCTCTTGAGTTCAGAACAGGATACCCTCTCTGCCCCGCCCCCCCCCCCCCCCAACACTGGTTTAGCTCAATGGTTTAGCTTTGTTTACTGCCAATATTTAAATGGAGGTAACCCACATTCCTTGGTCTAAAACACACCCATTTATCACTTTTCCCTAAGCAAGGGTGTCTGGCCTTAAACATGTTTTAGTAGCATCATACACAGAGAATTCATGACCTCACACAACGGTAACATAGGTGTTTTACAATGATATTCATAACCACTGAGTTATTAGCGTTCACAGGACACCTCACAAGGCCTATTTTGTAGAAAGATTCTGGCAGTAGCGTGTAGGGTGGGAATACAGAAGGGCTTAGGCTCACGGCATGACCGCATGCCTTCAGCGGAGATACACCAGGGGATGAACTTGGCTCATTATGCAGCAAAGAGGAGCTACTAGGATTACAGAGGGAGATTTAAAAAAAAAAAAATCCTTCCCAGTAATTTCTAAGACATATACATCTGGAACCACGGACCAGATTCAATGTCTTCCAACATCCCTCCTGAAATCCCATTTCCATGGTCACTTCTCTTGGCCTGTCTGCTGAGATTAGCCACAGAGGTACCAATGGTGGTAGGGTTTTGGGGATACCACGAGGAAATGGATTGAGATCCCTAGACTCATTTTTGATGGGGAGCTGACCAGCCACGCCCAGCTTCTCTTCTGTCCATCTCACACACACGCAGAACACCGTGACCCCCACCCACAATCGTCCATTTTCCAGGCAGCTCCCATTTTCCCTCCATCGATCCTTTATTCTTCTTTCCATAAATGCAGACGTACCTGTCGGCACAAAGCCCCTGGGAAAGCTAGACCGGAGATGGCACTGGTGAAAGACACCAGTGGGACCAGATCCTCAACTGGTGTAAATCAGCGTAGCCCCACTGAAGTCAATGCAACTGCACCACATCACAGGACTGGCCCTCAACTGATGTATCTGCAGGCAGCAGTGCAAGGGGACCGAGAAGGCCCACTCTTCCACAGTTAAGAGAGATCTTCCTACCTAAACGGCAAGAGGCTTACAGGTAAGAGCAATAAAGATGGAGATCATGTTTAATGCCCCCTTTCCTCTTAAAGGGAAGTAACCGGGGTGCGCAAAGTCAGGGCTTGTTCTCTTTTGTCATCCTCTTCTTGCATGTTTCATTAGCCTCCCATTGCCTTTGATGGCTTCTTTTCTGACAGGGCAAGCGTAAGCCGCAGCCTGAGCAGCGCTAATTGCAGCTCTGCTCTCTGGTTTCCCATTGTTCTGGCTCGCATTAGGAATAACCCAACCTTCTTGCCCTCTCGTGAGACCACAGACTATTTGCTAATGCCAAGCACCTGGCCCTGACGAGGCGATTCAGAAACCACTTTACCCTCCAATAGCTCTATCCACCCTCCCCACCCAGGGCCCCTTAAATTGGGCTCTTTGGTGCTGCAGGTCCGGTTTCCAAACATGGGGACCGTAACAGGGCACTCAAATCCCTTGGCTGGATGCTCTGCTCTGCACTTCAAAGGCCATTTGGGCACCTAATTACTGATACAAATGCCCAAGATGGGAATTCAATGCCCTATTCAGACACCCACATTTGAAATCAGGGCTCGACTAGCTGGAAGGATGACTGTCAGCATGTGGCCTAAGAGATGGGCCAGAAGCAATCCCCCAGGCCCAAACCTTCCCACAGGGGTTAACTGCGTAGCTCAGGCCTAGCTTTGCTACATGGCTTTATACCAGATCACACCCACCAGCACACGGACCCCACAGGGCTCAAACCTGGGACCTCAGCACCAAAAAGCACTTGAGCTTAAGCAGTAACTCCATCAGCAGCTCTTTGCTGTGCTGGAACCAGCTACTACAGGAAGATGTGACCAGATGCACCATGCTATTATTATTTAGCTCTCATCTGTAGATCTCAAAGTCCTTTACAGAGGAGATTGGTATTATCCCCATTTTACAGAAGAGAAAACTGAGGCACAGAGAAAGGAGGCGACTTTCCCAAGGTCACCCATCAGGCCAATGTGGCAGAGCAGGAAATAGAACCCAGGTTTCCGGAGCAACAGTCCCGCGCTCTAACCACTAAACTGCCTTCCTTGCTAGTTGTATTAGTTTGTTGCCCAGGGGATGATAACGGGGCTAAAGAGCTCTCACACTATTATATTGTACTGTTGAAACTAACAATGATGAAAACTATGGCTTAAGACCTGGTCTCTACCAGAAAGTTAGCTTGGAATAACTACACCACTCAGGGGTATGAAAAATCCACACCCTGAGCGGTGTAGTTCAGCTGACTTAAGTCCCCATGAAGACAGCACTAGGTTGATGGAAGAATTCTTCTATCAACCTAGCTACCACCTCTTTGGGAGATGGATGACCTAAACCAACAGGAGAATTCCTCCAGTTGGCATAGGCAGTGTCGTCACTTGACACGCTACAGCCGTGCAGCTCTGCCGCTGTAGGAAGTTAAGTGCAGACGATGCCTAAGGGGAGGGGAGGGCAGTGATCTAAATAAATAACTATAGTCAGTTTCTAAATTATGGTTCAGGTCTTTAATCCAGCATTTACTCAATTTAATCTGAATTCAGATCTGCCTCAAGTCTCACTTCTTTGGAACCAGAAATGGCCCAAGGCAGAACTGCCTAAATTCTCCATCACTTGGAGATTATATTATTACAAAACACACACACGGTGCCTTTCTAAAAGATAGCTTCCTTCAACCACAAGTTGTTGGTTAAGTTCTATGGCCCGTGTCATATAGGAAGTCAGACCCAATGACCATATTGGACCCTTCTGATTTTAAAAATCTATGATGGGAAACAAAATTAAGGAAAATGGTTGTGTGTGACTTTTAATCGTCAGATCTTTTTTTCCCCCCCAACAAAAGATGCCTGCTGAACTTGGGGTAGACTCATTTTTAAAAAATCGGAGCGTTCATAATTTAGTGTTTTAGAATTTATGGATTTAATTCTTTTGGATAATTCCATTGTGGCCAGAAGCTGAGCAATCAAAATTGGCAACCAGGGGAAAAAACAGAAAAAAAATGAAAACTGAAAGAATGAGTGAACAAAGTCTTATCTGAAAATCCAAATAATTTGGCAAAAAAATAAAAAAAATCCCATATTAAAATAATTTTCACCAATTTTTTAAAAACAAAATTAACCATTTGGGAAAAGATGCCTTGGTTTTAGATTCATTTTCAAGGCCATTTTTGAAACCTCTCTTATGGATTTTGCAGTACAGGTGTCAGTGAAGCATGGAAAAAATCTCCTGTCATTTACGAAGCTTTTGCTCATTCAACTTGTAAAGCTTGACAGTTTTGTTCCCCTTTCCTATATAATCACTGGACTATTCTGTGCTCACTGGTACAAAGTGGCCTGATTTCACTTTCTTTTACAACAGTGTAGATCAGCAGTAGGGTATCATATAGGGAGGATGGATGATCTAGTGTTTAGGGGACTGGACTGGGACTTGAGAGACCTGAGTTAAATTCCCATCTCTGGCACCCCGGGTGACTTTGGACCACTCAGTTTCTGTAGAGTTGGGAGAATGGCACTTCCCTGCCTCACAGGGTATCGTGGCGGTAAAATCCATGAATGACTGTGAGATGCTTTGATGCTGAGAGCTCGAAAAAACAGAACCATCAGTTGAGTTACGCAGGCATAAGCGAGCCCCGGAATGTCACTAAGAAAAGAGTCCTTTCGTTATGCATCTCAAAGAAAATGAAATTGATTTCGACTGAGGTAATTCATCTGAGTTAAACAAAGAAAACCCTGAAAGCCACCTGCACAGAGCGCGCCTTGGAGCTGTGACACACACGAGCACCAGGACTTTGTATAGCATGGCATCACACTGTACAACGAACAGCACAGGTGTGTGGCTGAGGATCGGACAACGCTTGCCCCCTCCCAGCCCTGATCTCCAAGTGCCAAGCTAGTGGTGTCAGTGTACAACCCTCCACATTAACCTGGCTCAGCGGGGCTCCTGACAGCTAGCACAAAGAGAACCCCTGGTTGTCAAGCCAAACCTCTCGCTTCCCGGTCCACCCCCTTTACTTAATGTGCATGAATCACAGGGCAAAGAGGCCACTGGTCTCTGCCAGTTGTCACTGCTGCCATCCCCTCCCTGCACAGCCCGCATGGCAGGTGCCCAAGTGGCTGACTGTCAGAGATCCCTTTTGTTCAGGAAGAAGGGGTCCCTCATCCGCAAGGCAAGTACTTACCTGGACCACAGCTAGGGCCAGTGAAGCTACAACTGTGCCTCCCTCACAGGGCTGCAGGAGGCATTGAGGAGAGGTGGAGAGATCAGCCCTTCTGAGGCTGCTGGGGAAAAGCACAAAAGCTCACACAGGGAGAAAGGGGGAGTAATCCGCTTTTGTTCCTCCACTCCTGCCTGACGGGCTTGCAGGCAGCAGGGCATTCGCTGCAGCTGTCAATCGCAGCCCTTCAGGGAGGAGTCCCAGTGTCAGAAATCAGCAGACAGGAAAGGAGGGAGGGGCAAGAAAAGTCACAGCTCAGAAAAATGTTACACCAGGGGCAGCTTATGAGAGAGGAGCCATCTGGAGAGTAAACCGGGGTCCCGGTGGAACATTCATTTGATAGAGTCTCTGTGTCTCTCTGAAAACCACACTAAGCAGTTAAATAAACACGCCCAGAGAGCCAAGACCACAGGGCAGAGGCCTCCAACAGCTATAAACTGAGGATGAGGAAGGCAGCTCTGCTCAGTGGCATGGGAAACATTTTTATAGTGGGGGTGCTGAGAGCCACTGACCCAAACTGTAAACCCTGGATAGGATGGAAACCACTTCAAACCAGGGGGTGCGGCCACACCCCAGCACCCCCACCCTTGGCTCTGCTCATTCAAGTTGTATAATTAGATCCATAGACAAGAATAGGACAGAAGGGGAGTTAGCCCCATGTCAGCCCCAGTAAATCCTGATTGTCTGGTGAATTTCCAAATAGCCACGTTGAAGTTTAAAGGAGCCCTTTGCAACCTGGCATTTTCCTCTCGGACGTGCCCATTGTCCTAAAGAACCTTCTGAGCCTTGCAGCAGCATGCAGCCTGCTTGTGCTGTCTCTCTCTCTCTCTCACACACACACACCAGTTTGAACGGTACCTGTCATTCCACCTTAGAAATGGTCCTGACTGTTTCATGACATTTCACGTCTGTTTCGCATCAGAATTTCATTTCCACCCTGGCTCCATTCTGCTCAACGTACCAACTCCACGGCCATCAAGGCATGGTCCCCACGGCTTTCCAAGATTTGCATTCGACTCACTGGCAAACTGGAAACGCAGTGTTGTTTGCCTGATTGCCAAGGGTTGGTTCCCAAGATCCTCTGTCCCGAATGAGGCTACACCTCTATGCCACGCGGCTCAGCTTTTCAATCACATACTGTATGTAACACTCCCTACTCTATCCAGGCATACTGTGTGACATACATCAAATTCCACTGAACATGAGTCTGTAGGAAGTATTCCTATCTGATCCATCTGTCCATCCACTGGGGATAGTATAGCATCAATCAGCAGTGTCAGGGTATCGCATCGCTGTTCAGCCGCCAACGAAAGCGAAGACAAAAATCAACATGCCCAGCATGGCCCTCTGCTTTGGGCCACGTGAGGACAGACCAGGCCTAGGCCTCAGGCAGGTGGGAGCTTTTGTTGAAAAATATCAATTTGCTGAAACCAAAACTGATCAAGAAACAGTGTCGGGTTCAAGGAATCTCCCCACTCCAACAAACGTCAAGGAAAAAAAAATTGTGAAAAGATTTCAGTTCAAAATGACTTTTCATTTCAAAATTTAAGCTCATTAGACTTTAAAAAAAAAAAGCTTAAAGAAAAAGGCCAAATTCGGAGCATTTTAACTGACCCAAAAGTGAAAAAAGGGTTGTGTTTTGGTTCATAAACATTCAAAATTTTGACTTTTCATCCTGATTTAAAAATAGGAAAAAAATTAAAATTCAAAAGTAATCACGGGCAAGGAAACCCATCTCCCCACCCAGCTCTAGTGTGCAGATGCAAGAATCCCTTCACCCACCAATTAAATGTGGCCATTTCTGGGGTGACTAGAGCAGCTGTTTAGCAGTGCACCGCAACAGGAAGACAGTTTGTCTTCACCTCCTGTCCTACAGAATCCAGCTGAAACCACAGGGGGGAATCTTAGGTAGGTGGAACATAATTGGACAGTCTGAAGTTGTCCAGATTGCTGGCCAGACCCCTGCTCTTGCAAGCTCCTTTTTTGGCTTCTGGTTTCACAAAGGAGAGCCCTGAGCTCCCCAGCAACCGCAAGCAAGCAGAACCCTTCAGTCTCACCCTGTGGAGAGAATGACTACTTCACTGTAAAGACATGAGCATTTTGTAAGCAAGCTCAGAAAACACAAGAGCATCACAGCAGCAGAGGAATACTGAATGTTTATTTCACAGAGGGGTGGAGGGTTGATTTTGGTCTAGATATATTTTCACTGAAAACTCAGACTTTAAAAAAATAAAGCAAATCTTTAGGGCAACAGTGGTCATAATCACTGTATAACCTGGGCTCATAGCAAAAATGTGTGTTGTGAATCAACTTTGGGGGTAGAAGGTGGGAGAGATAGCTCAGTGGTTTGAGCATTGGCCTGCTAAACCCAGGGTTGTGAGTTCAATCCTTGAGGGAGCCATTTAGGGATCTGGGGCAAAAATTGGGAATTGGTCCTGCTTTGAGCAGGGGGTTGGCACTAGATGACCTCCTGAGGTCCCTCCCAACCCCATGATTGCATGAACTTTGTTTAGTCAACAGTGCCTTGTTGAGTTTCTTTTAACCCACCCAAACTTTAAAAAAAAAAGTGTCTGACCTTTCCACAAAGTCATCTCCAAGGATAAAACCCAAACACGCAGGTAACCATCAACAGATGCTGAGATGTAACAAAGTCTTTCAGTTGATATGACAATTAGCCAGGAATGTTTCAATACTGCACCACAATGGAAGGAAGAGCAACTTTATATAAGATCTTTCAGTTGTGCAGAAAGCCATCTTGTTTCACACAGACTTGATAGAGTACCATGAAAGAGGGTAGTGTATTGGGGGTGACACCCTGTGCCAGGTTCTGATGCCAGCTACACTGGTAAAAATCCAGTCAATTCAAATTATTTTAATAGCTGGACTTTGGATTTACAGTGGTGTAACCCTGATAAGAATCTAAAAGGGTAATAATTGAGCCACACCTTTATATAATATAAATATATTTAATTCCTTACCTGTGTTACATCTTTGATTATTAAAAACAAAAGATTCAAGGAGAATTTTTTCCTCCCACCACCTAGATACTGTTGACATTTTGCACTTCATTCAATTAGTTCGGTCAGTTTCACTTTCTGTTTCTAGTCAGTTTCACTTTCCAGTTCTTATGCACCAGACACAACACCTCTGGGTTTGGCTTTCTAACACTGCTGGGGAATGTTTACATTTTTAATCATTTTGCAGATAATTTCATGACAGTATTTCTATTCCGACTATGGTTTGGCAAACCCATTAACACACTCTACATCTGGCATCCGATACAACTTTACAGCAAACCCTAAACGGAGTTTGCTCTCTGTTTAGCAAAATAAATGCCATGGCTTCAGTTTCTTCAGGCAGGACTCTGCAAATAAATCCCATTTCACCTCAATTTTGATTGAAGAATCGCAGACTTGACTCAAATCCCTCATCAAGAGCCAAATTTCAGACTCAATTGATTTTCAAGGCAGCATTTGATGAACTTCAAAAGAAGTGATCAATGGTATTTCCCGTATTCCACATTTCTGTGTTAGCCAAGCTACAGTAAAGAAGCAAAACTAACAAATACCACATTAGGGATTGATCCAAAGCCTACTGAAGTCTATAGGAGACTTTTCTCTGGCTGCAACAGACTTTAGAACAGGCAAAATAGTGAAAAAGCTAAATAGCCCAATACCTGACTCATCTCAGTGAGAGAAGGGGAAAACTACAGTCAAAAAGGGCAAGTGCCTGGGACTTTCATTTGTGGCCCAGCTGTGATGTGTGAAAAGAGTGGGAGGAGTGTGTGGGGGAGTGGGAGGAGGAGTTGACGGAGAAAATAAATATTGACATTTGGAAGAGGGGGGGAAATGCATCACTGATCCACTCAATTTCTGGGCTTTTTTATTATAATGTAGGATTTTGGTTTAAAGCCTCTTGCACTGGAAAAATGCGAACGGGAGCTCCTATTTTGTGCAAGCACCTCATATTCTGTCATTATTGCTCCTTTGGAGGAGATTAACGTGCAGTCTTTTACACAACAACAAAGAATTCAGGAGAAGGTCTCCCTTGTTCTCCGAGACTGCTTCACTTTGTGCTTTACGATTTACAATCTAGGATTCTTCACTGCTTCTTCAAGCTTCAATTCGTCAAGCTGAGCTGCTTGACCTGTGACTGAGAAACACGGGCTTCCACGCCACTGCTGATTGTGGCTTCCCTTCCCCACCACCAGTTTAAGGGTTAACACAAACTAAAACCACCTGTTCTAAGTGGCGGGCACTTTAGCTGGATCTGGGTGATGAACAAGGTGTTGGGTCCTCTTTACTAGCCATCATGGAATCGAGACTCTTCATGGAGGCTGACTTATGAAATACAAACTAGGGGTCTATTTAAGGTCTTTACCAGCCCAGGAGCATCTAGAAGAAATTTCTTTGGGGAAGGACTGCAGCATAGGCCATAAAACTTGCCAAGGGTTTTGCTCTGAGCACTTTCTATCATATATTTCATATGATCCCTGCATGCTTCGGTCCTGCTATTCTGGGGGAAGGCGTGAAAGTGAGTCAGCCAACCTGATTCCTTCCGCTGATTCCGAACACGCTCTGGGAGCAGCACCTTCCCTCCTGCTAGGAAGCTCTGAACAGCCTTCTATCTGATTAGTTAAAACTTCATTAGCCAGAAAAAGAAATGATACGTCACAAGAACGTCACAACATAGTTTTTAAACAAGTTCAGCTAACAATCGCTGCACCAAGGTGAAGAGTGGAGTGGAGGGGGAGGATCAGGTCCATGCCCCACCTGTCTCCCCCAGTGTCCAAGATGCCACCTCAATATTTCATCAGATTCAGCCAAAATGTTCCTGTTTCAATGCACAAGTTATTCCCACTCGTGCCCTGGAAGAAATACATACAACCCCCCAAAATACACAAAAGAGACAAAAAAAGGACTTTCTACATATTTACAAAAAGCTGCCCCAGCCTCACAGTCCAGAGTATGTCAGGAGCCAGCAACAAGAGCAATAGACGGGGTCTTTGCATGTCCGGTAGTTCCACAGAGTGTTCCCACATCCCAGACAGCGTGAAAACCACCCATCGCAGGCCTGAGTACTACGGGGGGGAGGGTGTCGTGCCATGGGCCTTTAATTCCTCAGTCCATGCGTAGCTTCATGTCCCGACGATCCAAGGGGGCGATACCCTCGTTGGAGTAACCGTTTTCAGAACACAACGACAGCTCATCTGCATTCTCCATGCCGTTGTTTATTTCTGGGGGAGGGGAAAGACAAATGAAGACACGATTCAAGTGCTGCCAATCACTGGAGTCCCCAGCCGCGTTTTATTCAAATGCGTTCCCTCGAGGCCGATCCACTGGAGTTAAAGGAAGTTTATGGCGCTCAGCACCTCAGGCCCCACGTTCTCTCATTTTTAGAGACAGGTAAACTGAGGCTCAGAGAAGTTAAGTGAATTGCACGTCCCCCCCTAAAAAAAAAATAATTCACACAGCACGTCAGTGGCAGAATATATGGGCCTGATTCTGACCCAAACAGTGATTTTACACCAGGGTGATTCCACTGCCTTTATATCAGTATAAGCAAGATCAGGATCAGGCCCCTCCTATATGGCAGCCACAGAGGTGGGTGAGGTAAGATTTTTTTTTTTGGACTAACTTCTGTGGGTGAGAGAGACAAGCTTTCGGGCTACACAGAGCTCACCTTCAGGTCATAACACAAAGTCCGCAAAGGTACTGGAGTACCTTTCCCAAAGTATCTCTGTGCCCTTTGTGTTGGGAGTACCTTTCCCAGACCTGAAGCAGAGCTCTCGGTAGCTCAAAAGCGCATCTCTCTCACCAGCAGAAGTTGGTCCAAGAGAAGGTGTCACCTCACCCACCTCATGTCTCTAATAGCCTGGGGCCCACAGGCTACAACCACCCGGCATACAGATCAATTGAGACAATCCTGTGGTAAGTGCACCCCCTGCTGGAAAAATGATGACATGCCAGTGCTTGTGGGGAAGAACATGTGCTTAAGTGGTCATTAGTTCCCATACCCACAGTGCCCTAGACCTGCACCCCCTTCAGAACCCTTCACCCATGGGACAGGGCCAGCTAATGCCCTGTGTGCAAGCACTCAGCTCTTCTTACCTTCTAAAGAACTACTGTCTTTAAGGTGGCGGGAGGGGGAGGGAATGAATCAGGTCAATTTCAGATGCCAGAGGCTAGAAGTTGCAAGATAGTTTGAAGAGCCTCAATGAAGCAAGGGTCCAAATTGACTCAAATTTTCAAACAGGCCAATGCTCAGGATCACAGTTAGAGATGGAAAAGATCCAGTAGATCATGAAGTCCATTAGGTTTCCAGTGCAGGGCACAGTCCCGTCTCGATGGAGAGTGCATCAGATGTTATACCGATGCGCTACGGTCTTAACGATAAGGCCTAGCATCACCTTCTTACTACGCTGATATTTAAAGAGGTGACTGCAATTATGCTGGAAACAAAACTGTCTGACCCTGCTGAATGCCTGCTACACACGTCGTCAAAGGGACGATCAGCCCATTACACAGCTCACCATTTACTTCCCTTTTCTACTGGAGAGAAGGGAGCTTCTACGTTTAAAGCCCCGTTGGCCTTCAGATCCCTCCTCAAAAGTCTCCTTTGCCATGATTCCTACAGAACATTTTGTCAATGGCGAGGCTGCTAGAGTGCGGAGACCACTGCCTATCATGCGGGTCAGTATCACCTCTGTTTCCTTGCTTCCCACCTGCCTGTCTCCACCTGTCTCTTGTCTAGTACTTAGATTGTCAGCTCTGTGGGGCAGGGACTGTTTTTTCATTCTGTGTTTTTACAGCGCCTAGCACAATGGGGACCTGGTCCATGACTCAGGCTTCTAGCTGTGACAGTAATACAAAAAATATCATCACCAGGGAAGATTTTCAATATCCAATTGTCCAACTTGGTACATTTCTTAATGCTCCAATATAACAACTGCATAAAGCCTCGCGATTTTGTAAACACTCAAAATCCCTGGGGTTTGCCTCACCTCCTAGTCAGTTACCCCAGCTATTCCTGGACAGATCCAACACTGATTTACGAGATCAGGATCCTGCCTGTGGTTGATGGACCTTTCCTGCCAAAGCAGTAGCTTCAGTTATTACGCATCCTCACACTGCAATATTGGGGCCCAACCCTGAAAGCCCGACTCCCACCTTAATACCAGTGGCCATGTGTGAGTGAGGACTGCAGGGCCAGATCCTGATCAGTGGCACTGTCCAGTGCTCAGAAAATCACTAGGAGGCTTGTTGGCTTGCTGCTAACCGCAGGATCCCACCACAGATTTTCAGTTACTTAGATTTGATTTTTCTTCACCTCCTCTGCCCTCTTTCTCCATCCATCTTAGCAGCCAATACACAGGTCAGCTCTCTGCTTAGATCCATGGTGCTATTCTCAATATCTCTAGTAAGAGGCGCGCTCAGAGAGTGCAACAGCAGCTGAGGTACTGGAATAAAAGGCTCCATTATCTAACTGATGGCCAGGTAAGAGCAGAACTCCTCCCTCTGATCCTGGCTTTACTTACTGACATTCTGCGGATCTCGCTCTCAAGTGGCCATACCTGAAAAGATCAATTTCTCCTTCATGATTTTGACGTCCCTGCTGGACCTGCGGACAGCAGCACTGAGCATGATTTGCTCCGGGTTGTAGGTCCTTATGCTTCCCAGACGCCATCTGCAGCAGAAAAGGGGGATGTAAAGCTCTGCCCTCAAAAGGTCTATCCTCTAATGGCCTAAGAGGCTCTTTAAGCAAGCAGCCACTGACAAATGCAGTCACAAACCCCGGCGATGCAATATGGCTTTGCTCCACTAGAGTTCATGTGGGTCCTGGTGTTAGCCAGAGATGGTTTGATTTTCTGAGGTGCACAGCAGCTCAATATCTCTGAAAATCAGGCAGTCTTAAACAAATGACACCATTTCTGTGAAAGTGCCTTCATCTTCCCCGCTTTGTTAAAGGTATACAGACTAATTACGGAAGCAAAATGTTCAGTAGTAATGTCCATTTCAGACAAATCAGAGACATGCATAAGGAAGACATCACTACTCGCTGCTTCAGAGGAAGGTGCAAGCAAACCCAAAGTGGGTAGTTATGGAATGACCTGCTCCAAGAAAAGTTTCTTCCTGACCCCCTACTAGAGGATGGTTTATGCCCTGAAGCATGAGTATTTGTAGCCCTTTCCAAAGCTCGTAAGGATTTTTTCAAACCCTTAGTACTGTAACTCTGAATATTATTATCCATATACAACACGCCCAGGTGGTTTGAGAGATTGGTTTCAACACTGCACAGCAAGAAGTGTTGTGATTTGGTCACATTAGTGACTGTGCTCTGATTAGTGGGACAGAGTCAGGTAACCTAGACCCAACATTTCTGGGTTTGGGGGAAAATGTTCTATTCCTGTTTTTCTCTTTTTTAAAGTGTCAGTGAAATTAAACATCTTCCTGAAGTTTCCACCACACAACACTGGGAAAACAATGAAATCCAGCAAGGTGATGCGACCATAAAAGTTAAACTGTCTCGGTTGAGGTTCATTGTCCAAATCAAATAAATGAGAAAAATAAAAGCACAGTGAAACGTATACCAGATTTTTAAAAATTCACTTTTAATCAGCTAAAGAATTGTTACCAACACCAGGAAGGTCTTTGTCTTTTTTCCCTTTTAGCCGGGAAGTGTCCCTTTAACACGTGGAACAATTACATTTTGGAGCTATTGGATACTTCAGCCCAAAAAGGATACAGTAAAGAGCTAGGCTGAATCTACATTGATGGAGGCAAGGATGAGGCAGCCATGAGGAGGAGCAGGTAAAGGTGCTGCACTGGGTGCCAGGAAACCAGATTCTGTCCCCAGAGCTCACACTGATGTACTGGGCTTCCCTGGACAAATCATTTCACCTTTCTGTACTCCTCTTCCCCTCCATTCCTTTGGCTTGTCTGTTTAGATTGGACTCTCTCCCACTATGGGTACGTACAGTGCCTTGCACCACACGGCCTCAATCCAAATTGGGGCCACTGAGTACTACTATAATATAAATACCAATGGCTACTTATATTTAGGCTGCATACTAGACTCTCTAGGTACAGTAACATTTTGGACATTCGACTTCACACCTTTATGTCAGAGGAAATTCATCCCACTGCCTTTCCTAAAGCAAACATCTCCATGTTACTAATAAACCAGCTGCCAAGAGAATACTTGGGGCAAAAATCCTGCGCCTGAAACAGTTTAGCAAAGTGGACATTTTTTTTTGCATTGTTTTCTAGATTTTAGGGTCAACTGCTGCCTTTGAATAGGAGGGTGTGATTCCCACCAGCACGCAGTCCAACTCTCTTCCCTGTGGGGGAAGTATATCAGGTTCTAGCTTTCAGTAAAGGATCTCAGCTAGTTCTCCCTTATTTACATAGTAACAAAGAGATCCGTAACTTTATGTTGATACTTCCTCAAGATCTAGGATGAATGTAAACTGAAAAAGATGTAAGCCTGTCAGGTTTCCAGTTATCTGGCGCCACCTAGTGGAATATCAAGCGAAAATCAATACTACCTCTTGCAAGGAATCCATTTGCTAGGCATTTAGCACCTAGTGCAAGGTGGGGAACTTCCCACTGAAGTCCACCTGAGTTAAGGGTACTCAGCACTTCACAGGACCAGGCCCACAGCCGGCAAACAAAAAAAAAATCTACTCAAAAGGTTCTAGGAATACTCAGGCAGAGATCCGCCCTGTGCAGCCTTTCTGCACTGTTGGAACTCTTTATAAAACACTGTGTAACCCACACACATCCTGGGTATTCTGTCCCATCTAGTGGCGCCGAGACCACTTAGCGAGAGAGATAAAATGAATCTGCTCTACAGCCTTAGCTAACAGGCAGCTGGCTTTTAGCTCATGCAGTAGAGGCTCATGCACCAAGCTCCCAAGGTCCCAGGTTCGATCCCGCCTGCCGACAACCGGGGCCTGTCGGGTGTTCCCAGTTGAAATCCCGGACGAGCCCCCACTTGTAAGACTCTGAAGCTCAGGATGCGCTTCCTCAGCTAGAGGGAGTATGTAACCCACACACTTCCTGGGTGTGGTGTTCTGTCTCATCTTGTGACATCGAGACCACTTAGAGTTAAATAAGTCTGCTCTACAGCCTTAGCTACCAGCCAACTGGCTTTTAGCGCATGCGGCAGAGGCTCATGCACTCAGCTCCCAAGGTCCCAGGTTCAATCCCGCCCGCTGACGACAGGGGTCTGTTGGTGTTACAACAGCAAGCAGGCAGGAGACTGCTCTTTACAAGGGAGAGGAAAAAAGCGTGGGATGGACAAAGCTACACTGGGTTGACAGAGCCAAGGCATGTACAGCAGCAATCTGGATGAGGCAAGAGGTGGTGGAGCGGAGCATGACTTGCTAAATAAATGTCCTCCTGAACGCGCTCAGAGGATGTTCCAAGGCGAGCCATTAACTGACTTTGAAGAAAAGAGCTGCTGACATCAGCGCCCAACCCAACGAAGGGCAGAGGGCTCTCGTCTCTCACTGAAATCAGCGTTGCAGCTACTCAACATCTAGCAGGATCAGGGGCTCTGCAGCCATGGCCCATGATGAAATGGTCAGCTGTGAAGTTCTGTCCTATACATTTCTCGGGTACTTGCAACTTTCAGCATCCGTTCTGGCTGGTGTGCAAGACTAGAACTTCGTCAGGGTGTCCCATCCCTAAAGGAAAGGCCCAGCGGAACTAGATATTTTTGGCCATGACTGAGGCTTGGTTCAGACACACAGCTGAAAGGCCAGAGGCCAAGTTCAGAGGTGACTGAATGGGGTAATAAAACAGACCTTCTCCCTTACACCCCACAGCCGGTTAACGGCGTGCTCAGTGCCAGGGCATGAATTAGAGCCTGCTCAGCATATAAGAGGGGTGAAATCTGCTGGCAGGATGTTCTGTGAGCAGCCCTCAGCTTAGGAACTCGTTGCCTCATGGTTCTGAAATAGCTGCAACCTAGTGACTTTAAGGGCAGGTTGCTATTCCCCCCCGGCTTTTGGGGGGTGGAGGCAAATTACGAGGGTAATGATGCTTACCCAGGCAAGACTCCCAATGACTGTAGAGGTCCCTGTGGTTGGTATTTTGCCTGGATGAGGAGAGCTAAACAGGGCCCACAGTCTGCAGACTGTAGGCAATTTTAAGTGTGAAGTATAGAGTGGCTGGCGTTAAGCAGTCAGAATTTATCAGGATAGCACGGTTATTTCCTAATCTAAGTGTAGGGCAATGTTATGGCCAGCCTCACCATATGGTAACTATTAGCTAACCATAAGCTGTTAATGGCAACCACTGTATTTCCATCATCTCTTACCACCCAGATTTTCAGAATAATGTAAAGAACCATGTACACGTTCAATTAGGCTTAACTCAAAGTATGGCTTGAATGAACCAGTGGAAAATATAGTTTGCACAGGACAGTTGAAAACAAGACGGAACCCTAATGTTGAATATCATTAGTCCCACAAACCCAAGACATTTTGTTTTTGTTTTTTTAATAAAATGGGGTATGTGCTTTTTACTTTTAGACAGAATTGAAAATAACACATTGGTTTGGGTCAGGGTCCTGTGAGTCTCAATCGCAGACGAAATGCTATATAAGGGGTTTTCAACATTTAGCATATGCCTGGAATCCAGAATTCCCTTTAAAAAAAAAATTCCAGTGAGCATTTAACATGTCTAGTCTGATCACCTTGGCTATGAAAGGCCATAGAAACACATGCACATTTCTCAATGATGTTGATGTGAACTGAGCCTGTGTACCTGAGGAAGAATTTGCTCCACATCAGTAACATTCCCATAACGTTCACTGTATTTTTCGCTGCCATTTTAAAAGGCAGCTTCAGATAACAAGAGATCCAGTTACTCTACAGACTGAGGACAACTGTGCAAGTCGTCACGTACCTTCTAGCAGGCAATACTTACAAATGGCAAATGTTCAAACTCAAAGGAGGGAAAATAAAAAAGGAGAGAGACACACACTGGGACATTTATCAGTAATACAATCTCATTGCTCAGAGCTAAATGTATGGAGAAGGTTACACATGAAGAGTTTGGTTCAAACATAGAACTAAAAGTGGTGAAGGCTTTACTGCAGAGTGAGGACAGATTTCAAATAGTCCCTAAAGGCAGAAGCAACTGAAACAGCCCAATACAATAAACAATCAGAAGAGTATTTCAGGGAGCCTGAAATGCAGTGTCCTGGGATCTTGAGCCTCTTCCAACCTACACTGGCAAAATGCCATTGACTTCAGTGGATTTACTCCCAGTTTATAGTGGTGTCAGTGAAAGGAGAATCTTGAAAGATTCTGAGCTCAGACCAGTACAGCAGCTGACGGCCAAATCTTTTACTACCCCTCCCCCCTGCTAATATCTTATCGTTGCCAAGACAATCATGAAAAGTGAAAGACAGCACTTTGACGATGGGGGTGAATAATGATGCCGCATTTTGCCTTGGATGGCAGATACATTACGCTTTAAGGAGATAGCGTGATGTCAGCTGCGCACACCACAAGCCAGACTGTGATCTAGGACACATCGGGAGAACTGTGGAGTAACTCCCTTGCTATACAATTATGCTGGTATAACTGAGAACAGAAATCTGGCTCAGAAGATTTGCCAAGAACTACGGTCAGCTTTACACTCAGTGCACCACAACTCCTTCCCAGTTCTCTCAGGGTAACTGAAATTTGCCAAGAAGGGGTAAAAAAACTGAAATATTGTATATAAATTATGAAGCCAAATTTGTTAACTTGGAAAGGACTAAATAGAGCAGATTAGACTATAAAAATGCTACCTGGAGGGTAATCTTGCAATGGGATATTTCTACTTGGAGAGCACCATGGTTTCCTGAAGGTTACCTAATTAAAAGGAGCTCAGGTATCCTAGAATAAACCCTCCAGCAAAGGGAAGCGGCTTGTACCATTGACGTGGAATGTCCAAGTGTCTCTAGAAGGGTCAGTTGGATGTGGCATGGGGGCAGTCTAATTTTAGTAACTATTGAACAAGTTACGACTCAGACACTCAGCAAGACATTTGCGGAGCTGTGCAGTTTAAAGCATCATTCAGGGGGTGCTCTGTATTATCCCAGTCTGCAGTGAAGCCCTACCAGAAAGAAAGAGGAGGGTGGAATGAGAAGAGGAAGAGGAAAGCACCAGAATTACCTGATCATGTGATAGCTGTGAGATGCCAGAATGCAGCAGAGAGAAAGAGGAGGAACATGCACAATAGTCAGAGCAGTAAAAAAATAAACAAGGCAAGAAAGCAAAAAAGATCAGTTAGACCAGGGATGGGCAAACTACAGCCCAGGGGGCCGCATCCGGCCCTTTAGATGTTTTAATCCGGCCCTTGAGCTCCTGCTGGGTAGCAGGATCTGGGGCTTGCCCTGCTCCAGCCAGGGAGTGGGGTCAGGGGCTTACCCCGCTCTGTACGTGCCGTGGCTCCGCACGGCTCCCGGAAGCAGTGGCATGTCCCCCCTCCGGCTCCTACACGTAGGGGTAGCCATGGGGCTCCTCGCACTGCCCCTGCAGCTCCCATTGGCTGGGAACTGAGGCCAATGGGAGCTGCGGGGTGGCGTCTGCGGACGGGGCAGTGCACAGAGCCGCCTGGCTGCACCTCTGTGTAGGAGCTGGAGGGGGGACATGCCGCTGTTTCTAGAAGCTGCTTGAGGTAAGCGCTGCCCAGAGCCTGCACCCAACCCCCTCCCTTGCCCCAACCCCCTGCCCCAGCCCTGATCTCCCTCCCACCCTCCGAAACCCTCAGTTGCAGCCCAGAACACCCTCCTATGCCCCCAAACCCTCATCCCCAGCCCCACGCTGCAGCCTGCACCTCCAGCTGGAGCCCTCACCCCCCACCCTGCACCTCAACCCTCTTCCCAGCCTGGAGCTCCCTCCCGCACCCTGAACTCCTCATTTCTGCCCCCGCCCCAGAGCCCTCAGCCCCTCCTGCACCTCAACCCTCAGTTTCGTGAGCATTCATGCCCGCCATACAATTTCCATACCCAGATGTGGCCCTCGGGCCAAAAAGTTTGCCCACCCCTGGATTAGAACGTCATCACAGTCGGTACTTCCCCACTAGCGAGACCACAGAGATTCGACATCTGGTCACTAGGGCTGAGGCTGAACAGTAGAATAAAGTGCAGCCCTGCTATGGAAAGCAGGAAAGCTATGCCTACGGGGTAGGACGAGCACATTAAGGTGTGGCTCCATTCCAACCCATCGCCTCATCCTTGGGGTGAAGGAAGTAACTGATTTGCCCAGCAAGACTTGCAAAGAATCCACAAGGGTCAGATTCTGAGTCTGTCTCACTGCAGCAGAGAGAGGGAGAGAGAATGATTCAGCTGGGTTTGGGGATTGGTTTCTGAACTCCCCAAATGCAGCACCAACACTTCCACACGGCAGAGACGGGCATGATTCATGGGGATGGCTCCCTCTGAGTGACAACCACGGGGCAGCAGTGTAGGTTCCCAGTCCCACATCTGTAAAGGCATAGCTCAGTGGTTTGAGCATTGGTCTGCTAAACCCAGGGTTGTGAGTTCAATCCTTGAGGGGGCCATTTAGGGATCTGGGGAAAAAATTGGGGATTGGTCCTGCTTTGAGCAGGGAGTTGGACTAGATGACCTCCTGAGGTCCCTTCCAACCCTGATATTCTATGAATTCAAAGTCCTTGGCTTTAGTTACAGCAATTGGAATTTGTGGCATTGAATTTTTCTTCTTCTTCTTCTTCTTCTTTTTGAGTCTTTAAAAGAGACACTTTGGAGGGTAACAAGTCCTGGCTATGGGAGGTTTTAATACTCACCTGTAACTGATTGACCCTGCAAACTATAGGCCTCTGGGTAATTCCACTAACGGGTTTGGACACATTATGAGCTACAGGGTAAATACAAGGGATGAAATTCAGCCCTAGGGAAAGCAAGTACTACTGAAGTGAACTGCAAGTGTCCCTGCTTGCACCAACTTTGAATTTATATATGGTCACCAAGAGTATTTCTGAGCTCTTACCACCACCTAGCACAATGGAGATTTCAGGCACTTACATAACAATAATTCTACCACTACCTCAATGTCTGCTCATTTCACCTCTCACCATGCTCTTTACATTCCTTTTCTGGCCGTTTAAAAATCCGTGATTACTGGAAATTATCCCTGTCTCTCCACACACTCAGCAGCCTGGGTAAATATCTAAATAGCCTGGTTTTTAAGGGATGTAGCATAGAAAGATTAAATAAATACATAAATTCAGACTGTCTTAAGATGCAGATTCTTGGAAGGGATTCAGAGGAATTGCTGTAGAACTGCTTTAGGAAAGACTTGAAGACTCTGAAACAAAGGGTCAAATGGTTGCCACTCTGGCCTTAAAATTCCCAAACAAGAGAGCAAGTCAGACAGTCACACCCTTGTGACTGATCCAGTGTGCTCAATGCATTTCTTTATCTGGCGTTCGTCTGGGGTAAGGGTTTATTTGATTTGTATGATTCACCTGCAATTTAAGAAATCAAATTTTAGTCCCAGGTGAAATTCTGTAGCCTGTTTCAGAGTAACAGCCGTGTTAGTCTGTATTCGCAAAAAGAAAAGGAGGACTTGTGGCACCTTAGAGACTAACCAATTTATTTGAGCATAAGCTTTCGTGAGCTACTGTAGCTCACGAAAGCTTATGCTCAAATAAATTGGTTAGTCTCTAAGGTGCCACAAGTCCTCCTTTTCTATAGCCTGTGTTATGCAGACTAGATGACCGCAAGGGTCCCTTCCTGGCCTCAAAATCTATATTATTCAGATCCAAAATACAGTCAAAATTCTGATAATTTTACAGATGTACTTTTGGTTTCTGGGAAATTTCCTAACGTGATATGAGGATATTGTTGGTCAGTTACACTTATGCCACAACAATGAAGTCAGTGAACAAAACTCATTGCCGGCATAACTCCGCTGCCTTGGAGTTACCCCTGTTATGAATCTGGGTTACTGAATTCAGCGGATGGCAAAGATATAATAACAGAGTTGAACGAGGCCAGTTAGATGCAGTACGACAGCTCTAGTCTCTGGCACGGAGTCCAGCCGGTGAGTGGGGTTCTCAACAGCTGCAGACACCCTACTGTAACACATTACAAAAACAGCAAGGTAATTATCTGCACAGGGAATTAGTCAAAAGCAACTTAATGAGGGCAACGTGACATCGCAATCACTAGCTTGCGAAGTTGAAGCGGATGTTTCATGGGCGACTGCCGTGCCTAATGCCAGGATGTTTGTGGTAATAATCAGGATGGAAATTACAGCCCATTCAGTACACACACTGTGGTGGTTCAGATGTGCCAAACAGAAGGTTACAAAGAGAAACTCAGAAAAGGAGAAGGTGGAGTTTTAAAATGACACATTTCCTTAGGCAGACCCTGCTGTCTTCCTGTCCTCAGAGCATATCTATTGCTGAGTCCAGGTTTTCCAAGACAGCCAGGTCACATTGTCATAACTGGTGATGAAAAGTTCCTCTTAGGAGGAAAGGCAAGTTTCAGGGGATGTGCCAGGGTTCCCCCCAGGATAAACAAAGGAGAGCATGGCATGGGTGACCGATACTTGTTACAGGGTTCCAAAAACATGTTAAACATTCCCCTACCCTGCCATTATGAATTCCTAATGCAAACAAGTAGGTTTACTTGCAACTTGCCAAAAAATTAGATCTCCATCCTATGAGCGAGGGAGGTAATCTAGTTTGTGTTCTGCATTTGTTTCCATGCTTAACAAAGACATTTAATCCTCAGATAAACCAAGGAACCAAATGCAACCTTAGCTATGCTATCTTTAGTGAAGTTTCCAGTACTCGCTAGTAGAAGTTATTGCTCCCTCTGTCCGTTAGAGAAGGGTGTGGAACCTTTCTCCACACGTTCAGCGAAACCTGAACTGTAAAGCCATTAGGTGATCGGCGAAGTTCTGACAATCTCATGCTTTTCTTCCAAACTGAACGTTCCAATTTTAGAACATCCCAACTCATAGAGGTTTCTTCGCGTTCTAAAGCATTCCCATGACGGGAGAATCTCTGGAGCTGCTGAGAATTCCTCATATAACATCGAAGAATTTTAAGCTCTTTCCTTGTGGTTCCTGTTTCTCTTAAGCATGACAGTTCTCTCCCACACACATTTTTTAGTGCCACCTCAAGAACCACACCAAGTTTGAACGACCACCCCTTTTCAGAAGTCCTCATTCGTCGTAATCTTTATGGCCCATGTAGCAGCCTCGTTCAATTGCTTATAACTGAGTGGGGGTAGGTGAGGGGATAAGTAAATTGGGACTGGGGCTGATTATAAGTGTCATTATAAGCAAGGGCTCTAAAGAATACTGCATCTCCCCACCCTTGAGATGAACAAACACACCACAAATACATGAGAGTTGATCTGTGATAATGCTACTTACTTCTGGAATATAAAAACTCCTACAATTATGGTAAATGAAATGAGATCAGCTGTTATCCAGATTAGATTGTACTCGTGTGGAGGCTGGAAGACAAAAAGACAAGCACACCTTATACCTTCCAGTTTGTCCAAATTTGGAGAGCACTCGAGGCTAAATAGATTGTCGTATACAGAAACATCACAAACTTCATGACACAGATGTGCCCTGGAGATGGACCAAACATCTCTTTTTACCGTAGCCACACCCAAGCAAGCAGGATTTTGGATCCCAGTTCATCTGGATCCTCAAGCTACCCCAGTTTTTTACTTTTAAAGACCACCACATTGCCAGGAAAGACCTGCAAAGCAGCATCCATTCTAGCCCTCTTTTCGCATGCTACCAGTGTTCACAACACTCACCTTTGGGGCTGAACATTTCCACATCTTCTCTCTCTCTCTGAAGAAGAGATTAAGCTGCCTTTGGTGCTTTCTGAGTTTATGGGGGAGTGACAAAATAACCTCAAGAAATTCTCTACCCAGACTTTGATTTGAACGTTTTACTACAGCAGGTACAGCTCAGGTTTGAAACTTGGCCTGGACACACTCCCCATTGAGGAGCAAGGCCCTGATTCAGCTAAGCACTTGAATCCCTTTAACAATCTGGGCCTAAGTGTGGCTGGGCTCAGCGTTGCAATGCCTAACTGATTTAGGAGTCTAAAACTCATTTTCAAAAGGGATTTAATCACTTAGAAGCCAAAATCCCACCAACTGTCAATGGGATTGTGGCTCCCGAGGACCTAAATCCCTTTTGAAAATGAGAGTTAGGCTCCTAAACCAGTTTGGTGTTGCAATGCTGAGGGCAGCAATGCCTAAACACCTTTACAAATCCAGGCCCAAGCATGTTTTTGCATTTCAGTGGCAGATGCACAGCTGGTATAAATGGGCATAGCTCCATTGACTTCAATGGATTTTTGATCAACACCAGCTGAAGATCTGTCCCTAAGTATGCAAATAGTCCCATGAACATCACGCGCTTTGCTGCAGGGGGGTGGAGAGTATCTAGTTTTAACTAAAAAGTCAAGTGATTGAAAAATGACTTCAGGTTACGCTCAGAGGGCAGATATACCAATCGATGTACCTCTGCTAACACAGCCCTGCAGATATAACCATCTCCAATAAAGCAAAGGGTCGCCCTTTGCTGAGCCCACTCACCTTACTAAGTCCCCAGGTCAGCAGTGCACTTCAGGGCCAGATTAACCTTTTTTGGGCCCGCCTCCGAACATATCTGTGGGCCCCCCTGGAGGCAATGGAGCATGGTGCAGGGAGGTCAGTCCCCAAAGCAAGGGGCCAGCCGGGGCAATGGGGCATGGCATGGCAGGGGCCTCCCAGCTCCTCTCAGCCCAGTGCAAGGGCACTATTTACAAACAGGCAGTTGCCAGTCACACATCTTCCCCACCCCCTTACAGCCCAGCACCCCCCAGGCTCCCTAGGGGCCCACTCCCCCACACCCTGCCTCCCAGCCACACTCACCAGTGCCCTACTGGGCGGTGACTGTGTCTGCCGGGCCGAACTGGCAGCGCAGCCAGGGCTGGTCCCAGGGCGAGGAATCGCTCCAGACCCTCAGGAGTGGCACAATTAGCCAGGCCAGGGCCTGCCCCGGCTGGGCTCCCTCAAGACGCACTTGCCTAGAGGGGCCCAACCAAGCCCCAGACACTGTCGTCCCTCCTCCACACACACACACACAACTGGCTGGGACTGGCCAGGCTTCTGCACCAGTCCCAGGCAGCTCAGCTCCGGGTGGGGAGACAGGTGGGGCCCCACAGGTAGTGGGAAGCAGAGACTGCCTGGAGCCGGAGGTGCACTGGGGTCCGGCCAGGGGGTAGAGAGGAGCCGGGGGGGGTGGGGCCAGGGGGCAGAGAGGAGCCCTTGGCTGGCCAATGGCCAGGCCAAGAGGAGCAAGTGGTGGGCAGGGGGAGCCGACGGGGTCTCGGGGCACAGTGCAAGCGGAGCAGGCCAAGGCCCCTTCTGAGCATGGGCCTGGCTCCATGGCGCCACTGTAAACCTGGCACTGCTTAAACACAAGGTGTGAGAGAGTCATTGGGACTTTATAAATGCTAATACAAGTAAGCGCAAGCCACTTTTTTCTATTCTTTTAAGAAGAAAGATGGAATATGTCATGTAAAAAAGCTACACTCACGCAACGTTCGGGTTACCTGGATGAAAAACAGACCACAAAAGGTAAGACTCAGAGATCAATCTATTTAGCTTAACAAAGAGAAGTTAAGGGGTGAGTTGACTACTGTCTGTAAGTATTTACATGGGTAACAAATATTTAGAAATGGACTCTTCAATCTAGCAGAGAAAGGTTTAACTGATC
This sequence comes from Eretmochelys imbricata, assembly GCF_965152235.1. NCBI lineage: Eukaryota > Metazoa > Chordata > Testudines > Cheloniidae > Eretmochelys > Eretmochelys imbricata. The sequence goes on along the minus strand of NC_135572.1, from coordinate 15,172,039 downwards.
CAATGGCTGGAAGTTGAAGCTAGACAAATTCAGATTGGTAATAAGGAATACATTTTTAACAATGAGGGTAATTAACCACTGGAACAATTTTCCAAGGGTCATAGGGGACTCCCCATCAATGACAATTTATAAATCAAGATTGGATGCTTTAAGAGATTTGCTCTAGGAATTATTTTGGGGGGTGAGGGGTTCCATGGCCTATATTACACAGGAGGTCAGATCAGATGATCACAAGGGTCCCTTCTGGCCTCAGAATCTGTGAATCTGTAATTCCTTCCTTCAGCAATGCTTATTCTATCTCCTTGCATGTAATGGCTTCTACTCCTGTTTGTCTGTCTCAGTGTGGCTGAGTATGGCACATTTTATATTGTAAAAATTGTATCATAACTTGGCACATCCTATTAGTTTTATCCAACAATGTTTCTAATAGAGTTTTAAATCTTTGCATTTTTTAACTGTGAAACAATGACATTGTAATAAATCTGTATTTAAATGTTTGAACATACTGCACCTATCTATATACACTAACTATATTAAAACAAACATCACAGACACATGACCTCTCATTTGAGCAGGTCAAAACATTTTAACTGAAAATTTCTGGACAAAATATAGAGTTTTGTTGAAAGCGATTTTTTTTTTTTTTTTGGGTGGGAAAAAGCTGATTGACTGTGTTTTCCAATTTTTTGAAAGGAAAATTCAAAGCAAAACATTTAATTTTGAATCAAGATTTCCAAAACATCAATATTTCAAAACTAAACGTTTTGATCAAAAAATGCCCAGTTTTTCATCAGGACATTCCCAAATTTAAGGTTTTTTTTGGAACTTTTCATTCCACGAGAAAAATTTTGATATTTTGAACAACAAAATTTTGAAATATCAGACTTTCCCATGGGATGAAAGTTCTGTTTTCTGAACAGCTCTCTCTCTCTCAACTGGAATAAAATACTATCTTTAGAAGTTAGATAGGATTATTTCTGTAAAGAAAAACTGTGTGTTTTAATTCACGTACACTACGAGTGACAGCATTTGCAACACACCAATAAACCGAAATCTTCCCACAACTCCTAATGCTGAGCACTGCTGGGAAAGGGGCACAGGAGAGTAAACACATCTGTTCTGCAGAGATACACAAAACTGAGGCCTTGTCTACACTATGGGGGGAGATCAATCTAAGTTACGCAACTTCAGGTATGTGAATAACATAGCTGAAGTCAATGTACTTAGATCCCCTCACAGCGGGGTCCACATGATGCGATGTCAACTGGAGACGCTCTCCCGTCGACTCCCTTTGTGTTTCTCGTTCCGGTGGAGTACAGGAGTTGACAGGAGAGCGACCAGCGGTCAAGACCCGCTAAATCGACTGCCGATGCATTGATCACCACACGTCGAACCCCCGGTAAGTGTAGACAAGCCCTGAGCTCAGTTGGTTCAAGACTTGAGCAGTCATCCATCAGATCTCACCGTTTGACATCTATTGACAGTTTCGCTTAGAAGCCCTCTGCCATTCATTAGAAGCCCTCTGCTCACAAGAGAGGATATGAGGAAAATTGCACGTATATAATTGCAAAAGAACAGAGTTACACCTCAAAAATCTCTCCTTCATACGCTTGGCAGCAGGCATGACAGGCCTAAAGGACCTGCTAAAATAACAGCCCTGGAAATACTTTAGTATTGCTTCTGTGCAGCTGAACTGAATCTGCATTTTGGACTTAGAAGTATTAATACCAGGAACTGGCTGATGAAAAGAATCAGCGAGGCATGAGCGAGCATTTCTGTCAGCAAGGAGCCTCAGTTACCAGAGACTGATGCAGCTGGCACTAATTTACCACAGCAGCAAATGGAAATGACATCCCTATTCATCCTTAAAGTGCAACAAAGCCCCTGGGGTCACCTGAGGGCCATAAAGAAACGTGCCTTGGAGATCATCACTTTTCAGCAAGAACGAAAGGTTTGCTCTGGCTCCCAGGTTGAAATCAATTCCGAAAGACTCCGATTTAGGCAGAACAGAATTCAGATGGTACGACTCACACATGGTCCTGACACTTACAGTACGCAGGGAGTTTTATGGTGAACAGCAGCCAATTATACACCAGTATGCACTGAAGTATGGGTTCATCTGAGAGACTCAATAAAGGGAAGATTGAACCAAACTCCATCTGGGATGTACACACAGTTCCCACAGAACTCAGGGGTTACATCAAAGGGAAGAATTTAGAAGACGGGACATATTTTTCTCTTTACCAGACTTGTTCTTTGCAATACACCTGTTTTTATCCACCCATTTGTTGTGCAGCACAAGCCAATGTGGTTTTAGCTCATTCACTTTCTTGTGGCAGGCAATATTGATGAGGGAAACTCATTTTTATTGTTCTCTGTGGTGGTGACTTGAGAGATATTGTGGCCTAGCGCTGAACTGAGTGTCAGGAGACCTGGGCTCGATTCCTGGTTCCTCCTCCAACCGAGTGTCTGACCTTTGGCAAGTCATCTCTCCTTCTTGTCTTAGTTTATGGGAATAGTGATATTGCCCCTCTTCTGTAAAGTACTCTAAGATCTATGGATGAACAGTGCACTATAAGAGAGCTCAATATATTAAGACAGGTCTCACTGTATTTTTCCAAACTCTGATGTTTGAAGATGAACCACTGGCCAACGTTTTAAAATAATTAACCCAATTCTGTTTTTAAGTGACCGACTGAGCTGGCCTCGCCTCTGTTCCTGTTTCAGTGGCCCGACACCTGTGAAAAGTCAGTGAAAAGAGTACTTTGAATGAATGACTGAGGATTACATTGCATCATTCATCCAGGGGGAGCCCAAATAACTTCACAGCAATTGTTCCGACCACCACCAAAATGTCACTAAAATTCTTGTGTGAATAAGGATACACAATAGGAAGCACAACAGACTGTAGCCCACTGAAATTTCCAGAGGGAATTTAGGGAGGCAGAATATAATCATACCAGTTAGAATCTGGCCATGCATCAGACTAAGACAATACCACCAATAACTCACGTGAGAACAGTATGGGAACTACAGCAATTGCAAAGAGGTCACCAAGTTTTAGGAATCTTCTGAAAGACTGTCTCCAGGAGCCCAGCGTCCCTCCTAGCTTATGGAGGGGGCTGATTCAGAACTTGCTCACAAAGGAGGCAGTGAGACCTGGAGGACAGAGCACTGCACTGGAACTCAATATACCTAGTTCTATTCCTGGCTCTTCCACTGGCCTGTTGGTGACCATGGTCACCTTGCTTTCCCGTGCCTCAGTTTCCATATCTGTAAAATGGGAATAATACCGCTGAACTCCTTTGTAAATCATTTTGAGATCTACTGATGAAAGGTGTGATAGAAGTGCTAGGTATTATTATTATAAATCATCCAAATACTGACCAGCCACTACCCTGCTTTAATAGTAAGACATATTGTCACATTGCAGCACGAGGTGATAAGAACTTAAGAATGGTCATACTGGGTCACACCAATGGTCCAACTAGCCCAGCATGCTTCTTCCCACAGTGGCCAATGCCAGGTGCTTCAGAGGGAATGAACAGAACAGGAAATCATCTAGTGATCCATCCTGTCGTCTATTCCCAGCTTCTAGCAAACAGAGGCTTGGGTCACTCAGAGCATGGGGTTGCATCCCTGCCCATCTGGCTAATAGCCATTGATGGACCTATCCTCCACCTTTCTAGTGCTTTTGGGAACCCTGTTATAGTTTTGGCCTTCACAACATCCCCTAGCAAAGTGTTTCACAGACTGACTGTGTGTTGTGTGAAGAAGTACTTCCTTTTGTTTGTTTTAAACCTGCTGCCTATTAATTTCAGTGGGTACCCCTGGTTCATGTGTTATGTGAAGAGGGTAAATAACACTTCCTTATTCACTTTCTCCACACCGGTCATGATTTTATAGATCTCTATCATATCCCCTGTTAGGGCTTGTCTACACCACCAGGGCAGGGATGCTGTCCCTAGCTTCTGTTTGCCAGAAGCTGGGAATGGACAGCAGGGGATGGATCACTTGATAATTACCTGTTCTGTTCATTCCCTTTGAAGCACCTGGCATTGGCCACTGTCAGTACACAGGATACTGGGCTAGATGGACCTTTGGTCTGACCCAGTCTGGCCATTCTTATGTTACGTTCTTACCACTTAAGCTGATGTAAGTTATGCCATTCAGGGGGTGTGAAAAAACCGCCCCCCTGAGCAACGTAACTTACATCGACTTAATGCAGTGTCTACACCACGTTATGTCGGCAGGAGACACTCTACCACTAACATGGCTTCCGCCTCTCATTGAGGTGGATTAATTAAGTTGACGCACTAAATCAGATGCCGCTGCCCCAATAGCAACTGCTCCGATTTAGCGTGGTAGCGAAGACAAGCCCCGAGTATTCTCTTGTCGAAGCTAAACTGTCCCAGGCTTTTTAATCTCTCCTCATGTTGAAGCTGTTCCGTGCCGCTACTCATTTTTGTTGCCTTTCTCTGAACCTTTTCCAATTGTAACACAACTTTTTTGAGATGGGGTGACCCGAACTGCAGGCAGTATTCAAGGGGTGGGTGTACCATGTATTTATACAATGGTATGATATTTGCTGTCCTGTTATCTATCCCTTTCCCAATGGGTCCTAACGTTCGTTTTTTTGATTACTGCTGCACACTGAGCGGATGGTTTCAGAGAACTATCCAGGATGACCCCAGGATCTCTTTCTTGAGTGGTAACAGCTAATTTAAACCCAACCGTTTTGTATGTGTCGCTGGGATTATGTTTTCCTATGTACATTACTTTGCATTTATCAAAATTGAATTTCATCTGCCAGTTTGTTGCCCAGTCATGCATTTTTGTGAGATTCTTTTGTAACTCTTCACAGTCAGCTTTGGATCTAACTATCTTGAATAGTTTTGTATCATCTGCAAACTTTGCCACTTCACTGCTTACTCCTTTTTCCAGATCATTTATGAATATGTTGAACAGCACTGAACTCAGTACAGCTTGCTGGGGGACTTCACTATTTGCCTCTCTAGATTGTGAAAACTGACCATTTATTCCAAACCTTCATTTCCTGCCTTTTAACCAATTAGTGATCTATAAGAGGATCTTCCCTCTGATCCCATGACTGCCTACTTTGCTTACGAGCCATTGGTAAGAGACCTCATCAAAGGCTTTCTGAAAGTCCAAGTACACTACATCGACTGGATCATCTTTGTCCACATATTTGTTGACCCCACTCAAAGAATTCTAATCGATTGGTGAGGCATGATTTCCCTTACAGAAGCTGTGTCGACTCTTCCAATGTATTGTGTTAATGTAGGTGTCTGACCATTCTGGTTTTTACTATAGTTTCAACCAATTTGCCTGGAAGTGAAGTTAGGCTTACTGGCCTGTAATGGCCAAGATTATCTCTGGAGCCTTTTTTAAAAAAAAAAAATCACTATCACATTAGCTATCCTCCAGTCATCTGGTACAGGGGCTGATTTCAGCAATCGGTTACATACCACAGTTAGTAGGTCTGCAGTTTCACATCTGAGTTCCTTCAGAACTCGTGGAGGAATACCATCTGGTCCTGGTGACTTATTACTGTTTCCAATTTGTTGAAAAGCCTCCTCTACTGAAACGTCAATCTGGGTCAGTTCTTCAGATTTGTCACCCAAAGAATGACTCAGATGTGGGAGTCCCCCCCTTGCATCCTCTGCAGTGAAGACTGATGCACAGAATTCATTTAGCTTCTCTGAAATGGCCTTGTCTCCTTTGAGTGCCCCTTTAGTACCCCGATCGACCGGTGGCCCCATGGACTGTTTGACAGGCTTCCTGATGTACTTCAAAAAAATATTGCTGTGTGTGTGTGTCTTTCTTAATTGCTCTTCAAATTCTTTTTTGTTCTGCCTAATCATACTTTCACACTTGCCAGAGTATTTCCCTTCGTAGGTTTTGACTTCAAATTTTTAAACTATGTCTGATCTCCAGCTGCTTCTTTTACTCTCTTGTGTAGCCATGGTGGCATTTTTTTGGTCCTCTTACTGGTTTTGTTTTTTATTTAGGGTATACATAGCTTGAGCCTCTATTATGGTGTTTTTAAAAAGGTGCCTTGCAGCTTGCAGGCATTTTACTCTTGTTGCTGTTCTTGTTAATTTCTATTTAACTAGCCTCCTCAATTTGCATAGTTCCCCTTTTTGAAGCTAACTACTGGTGTGGAGGTTTTCTTTGGGATTTCCCCCCCCAGAAGTGTGTTATATTTAATTATATATAATTATATATATAATTAAATATATTTAGCAGTTCAGCTATATTCACCTCTTGGACCAGATCCTGTGTGCCTCTTAAGACTAAATCAATAGTTGCCCTCACCTTGTTTGTTCCAGGACTAGCTGGTCCAAGAAGAGCTCCAAGATCAAGCTGCAGATAGTGTACAAGACATTGCAGGGTCATGGATTCATGGAGCAGGATCAGAAAGGGTTTCTTGGGTCAGTACTAGATAATCGCCAGCCCTGCAATGGTGCACGAGACTTCATTTCTTAAAGAGACCCCCACTCCCCTGAATATTTAACCATCTTGACTTGCTTTGAGAATCCCTAGACACGGCAGCCTCACATCACTTCATCTTCATGTTGGCTTTCTCAAGCTTCAAAGATCCAAATACATGGAAATGCAAATTTTCAATGGGCCATTGTCTGCTCAGTGGCCGACAGGGCCAGTCTTCATGATCTAATTCCCCCCACACAGTGGAGAGAGAACCACAGGCAGGAGCCGGTTATATTGGTGAGGAGACAGCAAAAATGAGTTTCGCAATCTGCCCTGAAATGCTGAAGCGGACTCAGCTTGTTCAAAGTTAAGGCCCTTTCTGGGCAGGCTCACTATTGCTGCAACTGTGACAGCTGCTACAATGGACGGTCCCTTCCCAGCATGCCCCCACCAGTTGCTCTAGGTACACATGGCGGGCAGGGACTGCACAACGTAGTCTCCACAACCCCTACAGCCCTGCTCTAGCTGTCCACAAGGAGACGGGGCAAACTGTTGTTGCAGGAGGCATGAGTCCTGGAGCCACTGCCACCCATCTCTTCCCTGACTGGTGCCTGCCCACCCAGGGCTGGAAAGCTGGAACTATGCAAGGGACCAGAGCTCTGCTCCCCATCCACCAGCCAGAGGTGTCCAGCTCTGTCACTCCTATCACCAGCTGAGGACACCTGCCACCTCAGCAACCAAAGGGAGCCCATTCCCCAACTGACCACCCAGCTCATTCGAAGAGGGGATCCACTTTCCACTTAACATCCCATAGACAGACTTAGGGAAAACCCACTTCTGCCACCATCATCACCACTGCTGCTGCTAGGAACAGCTGCTGGATAGGGGTTCCACACAGAGGTACAGTACCTCAATGTGGTATTGGTGAGAGGGAGCATGGTGTGTTGAGGGGTACTAAGGGCATGGAGTGGAAGAACTGATTGATTCGGATAAGAGAAGAGTATGAAGACAGAGTTTTGCTGGGGGAAGAGGGGAAAGTATCCAACCCAGGGAATCCTGTAGGTCTGAAACTGAACATTTTTGAAGGAGTCTCATTAAAATTTTGATAGCACACCGCTGAACCTACCCCTCTAACGTATGGCTTCTACAGGCCAGAGCAGCCTCGAACATACCCAGAAATCTGTCCCTGTTTTTTAAAGGGATGACAGTGGAGGCGAATCTTATGTACCATATGGATATTTCACATGTGGTCTTGCTTACCATTAGCCAAACGGGAAAAGGCACCTTGCTAAGGATTTGTGAGCTATCAGATGTGACAGACTGAACACCAGCACACCACAGGATAGAGTACAGCCATGGTTCATTCACAATGTAGAGATTAACGCTCAGGTTCGCGGCGGCGTATTCCCTGCCGAGAAAAATAACAGAGCAGTAGGTTAGTATCTCTGTAAGTACAGTGAACAGAGGACACAAAATGCCATATCCGATACATGGGTGATTCGCATGAAATAAATACAAAGGGAGATTAGAGTCATCTGACAAACAGCATGCTTTTTAATAGTGGCCAGATTTGAAATTTGGTGAAGTAGGTCATGTTGAAACACAAGATCTTGTCTGGCCTTAAAACCTATTAAACCACTATTTGATCTTAAAAACTTTATTCACTCACCAGAGCAGATTCCAGCTTAGATATACATAATTCTATCACCCCACATGGTGGTAGTCTGGACACATTTTTAAAAAGCGTCCCTAATTAGGGTGATGTTAAATGAACAGCCATTGCAGATGCCTATAATACTGAAAGGGCAAGTCACTGAATTAAACTGGAGACCGATGTAAGAGTCAGTCATACTCTTACTCTCCTGCCTGGGTCCAGACATAGATTTATGGGGCTCTTGTTTGCTAACAAAAGAGGTCTCAAGTCTTCTGAGTGCTTGAATCCATTTTTCAAGGGGTTTGCTTCAGAGGTCAGAACAAGACTGGGAGACAAGAACTCTCGAGTTGCAATGCGGATATTGATCCTATCTATGGCCGTGGGTAAGTCACTCTGCCTCAGTTTCCTTATCTGACTGTGACGATTCATTAACACTTTGAAGATGGTCAACACCATATGTAATTATGGAGGTAGCACAAGGCTGTTAATACGATCTGATTATACTGAATATTGAGGGTGAAGCTATACACTCTTGAAAGCAATGCTGGTCATGCCGAGTAAGCACTGCATATACTGTAGTTAGGACATGTATTTTGTGGTAAAGGATGGCATTTCATCAGGGTTGATTCAATCCGTGTGGTCAGTAGCTCCCCAGTTAACGAGTCTGATGTAGGACTGTGGCAATGTCCCTTTGAACCCTATGGTTGAACCCTTCAGTTTGCCAACATGGCAGGTTTGGTTCTTGAGGCTGCTGAGGCAAACAGAATGGAGCCAGGATAATTAGAACAAACCACCGCACAATTGCCGGATGGGCACCCCTTCTCCATAATTCTCCAAGAGATGGAGAATGAACGGAAAGGAGAAAGGGTGGGCAAGGCTTTGCTCTACCCAGAGCACCAGGGGCTACCAGGCAATCATAAGATTGCTCCTTGCAGCACTCTGGCAGAGCTGGTTCCTCTAGTTCTGGAACGTATGTAACATGGCCTGGTTTTGTTTTCAGCAGCGGAGCAGCAGGCCGTGAGCTTTTATTAACTACGTTCATAATACTAGCTGCTCTGTGCAAACGTGGTGTGTAGCAGGAAAAGAGGATTCAGTTGCCATTACAGGGTCAACTCTTTAGTAGAAGGAATCCAACAACTAAAAAAGGGGAGTGGTGCATTTGGGCCAAAATTGATGTGGATTTAGAATTTAAAAGCATGTATTAATTTCTACTACAGCAGCACCAAGAGGGTCCATCTATGCTAGGCGCTGTACATACGCTGGAGGAACTTTATCTAAATAGACAAGACAAAGGGTGGGAGGGGAAACAGCGGCAGAGGGGAAGTGACTTGCTCAAGGTCACACAACAAGTCAGTGGCAGAGCTAGGAATAGAACCCAGGTCTCTGAACACCCTATGACTGGACCTCTCTGCCTCTCATGCACTGAAAGTTACAGGGCATATTTTGCCCTCATTCTTTCCCCATCCCCTTCGGCACAGTGCCTGGATCGATCTACATGTCTGGACAGCTCCCCCTGACGCAGCACAGCTCCACACTGGTCCTCAGTGGCAACCCGCATGGCAGTAGCACAATCTGGCCCTTAACCATTTAACATCCATGGGTTATGAACTATCTGTTTTTCAAAAAACAGCATCGGTTACAATGTGATACACTGCAGTTCAGTCATCAGTCACTACCTACATAACAGGACCTACTTTCCTTTCTAGCTTTAAAATATTATCTCCTCTCCCAAACCGTTTGATTTCCATGTTTTCTTAAGGACCAAGTCAAGCTTGGCAAGCAATAAATCCTAAAAATTAACCAGGCCACCTAGGGGCAACACATCCCTTATCTGTTTAACTTTAGCAGCAGAGGTCATTTTGATTCACACCCTATGAAATTCAAACTCCACATACTACCGAGAAGAAAGACAGCATTGGCTAATTAAAGATGAAACGAGGCCGATTTAAATAGGGTCGTTAAAAGGCTGTGTTCAAATTTATTGGCACAAAGTAATGTCTGAAAGAACTCAGGAGCTTGGCCTAAATCAGAGGTTCACAGCAGCAGCAGCTCTGGAACAGATGAATGAGATCGCAAAGGGCGGTTGCTAATCAGGTTGAAAAACTGGCTGGATGTGCTTTGAATGAGTTGCCTAAACTTCCTCTGAAACTGGTATTGGAATGAGAATCAGATGATTAATATTTTGATTTCTAAAAGGCTCCCTTAATGTTGTCACACACTAAACTCCATGTAAAAAGCTATTAAGATTAGCCACTCTCTCCTTCTGCTTCCATGACCCTCGCTTGGAAATGGGCCAGACCATCAGAACATAAATCTCTTCTCCCACAGGATCTTTGGCAAACATACTAGGGTGGCACAGGTATTTAAACTACACAACCCCCTTTATTGTCCAAGGAGTCAGATCCAGGGCTGCCCTTGGTCTAGATTTTCACACAATGGTCCCAGTTTCAATGGAACTGTTCCATGTCTTGGGATCTCACTGTAAATAACTAAAAAGAAATCAGGAAAGATCTTTGATATCCATGCAACCAGCAATGCTGGAACCAGGGGTGCTGCTGCACCCCCTGGCTTGGAGTAGTAAAAACAAACACCAAATACATGGTTTCCATCATAGCACTCCAGCTATACAAATTGTTCCAGCACCCCTACCTGCAACACCATCAAAATATGTCTCAGTGCTGTGAGACCAAGGTCTCCACACCAGCAAGGGATGCTTGTCCTAGAGGAGAACATTTTAACACGGGACATCCCAGGATGTGTCCCCTTTACCATGCTGATAATTAGCAGGTCATAAAACTTGCATAAAGAAACTTCTTTCATGACCACTAGGTGCTAGTGGCAAAGCCTTAACGCAGAGGCCATAACGCAATACATTTTATTCCCTAATATACAGCAGGAGAGAGGGATTCTGTTGAGAAGTCTTTAAAGGCCTGGTCAGCCACCTCACTGCTCAATCCTGTAAACCTTTCTAAACTGGCCGGTTCCCAGAAGATAATACCTGAAAACTGCCCAGAAAGGTCAATTCCTAGGTGGCTCTGCTGGGGACAATGGGCCTGGGGACTGAGGAAGGTTTCCTGCAGCGGGTTGACTAGACTGCAAATGGCCAGGGTCAGGGGGTGGAAGAGCATGCTGGAGTAAAGGGAGAGAGACCGAGGAGGAGCTTCGTCTGAGTTTTCAGCCCTTCAGCACTGCAAGGGTTGAGTCGATTGTCTCGTGCTTGACAAAAATCTTCAAGACGATAACTGTGTTTTTGTGGGGGGGGGGAGGGAGAGAGAGAGAGAGAGAAGAGGTTTCTATATACACTATAACTAACTAGCTCTTATATAGCGCTTTTCATCATAGATCTCAAAGTGCTTTACAAAGGTGGTCAGGATCACTAGCTTCATTTTACAGATGTGGAAACGGAGGCAGAGACAGGGGACATGACTTGCCCAAAGACAGACAGCAGACCAGTGGCACACAGGGGAATAGAGCCCGTTTCTCCTGAGTCCCAGGCTCTAGCCACTAGGACACAGGGATGAGCTCTGTTTCAGCTAGGGCCCTGCTTGCCATTGCCCCTCTCTGCCCCACTCGGACACAACCGCAGCGCAAACCAGCGCTATGGAACGTCGGAAGGTTTATGGCCTGAGAGTTTGCCCTGCATCTGGGTGTCTGCAAACAATGCCTGTAGGAAGTGCTCAGCATCTCGCTCCTTTCGCGTCTTTCCCTTGATGGTAGGTCAGCCTCAGTTTGCTCGGTGACCCATTGATTCATGCATTACTTAGCAAGAAATTACAATCCTATTAACCTCTTTTCTTGTACTTTCAGCCTGGCCTGTGTCTTGCTCTCCTTTGCCTGAGGTAGGTGTGAAACCGGGGCTGACAAATTCAAGGGGTCTCCGGTAGGAGACACTAAGATCCTCCCATCATCAAGTGACAACAGGGCACTGCTGCTGATGTAGCTGAGGGGGAGTTTCCTGCTGTCTTCCATGGACTAGCAGATACGATGGGCCCATTAAAGGGGAAAATGGAGTCTGTCCTTGATTGAAGTAATATTGCCACTATAGATGCTCCCCCCACCAGACAGCAAAGCTCCCGCTGGACAGCCAGCTACGTGCCCTGTTAGGTGGGAGCAGTTCTTTGTTGTGGAAGGACAGCAGCTGCCTGGAAGCCAGAAGGCCAAAGACCCGTAGATTCCAAGGCCAGAAGAGACCACTGTGATCACTAGAATCTGTGGGTTGAGTGCCGGGTCCTGGTTCCTGGCTTGACCACAGCTTGAGAGCCCAGCAGGCCTCAATGGGAAGGGGCAAGGGAGCAGCTATATACTTTGGCTTTGCAAAATGCACACAGCACATGCACACAGCAAGTGGAAATTCACACCAATGAAAGCTGAGGCCCGCACCTGATGTCCTCACTGGTGACCTTAGTGTACCGCAGGTTCAGCTGTTTGATGCCTTTGTCTCTCAAGCGCTCCACGTCTGCTTTGATGTCAGAAGTCTGTTGGAAACCTGGCGCAATTTGCCTCACCAGCTGCCGCTCCGTGTTGGGCAGCCACATCACCTGGAGATACAGAGAGAGAGTCAATAAATGGAGCCATTCTGATTAAAGAGATGATTCTCAAAGACGGAAACCTGTTTGCAGCTGGGAAAGCATTAGGAATAGGGGCTCTGAGCAGTTTGGAGTACAAAGAAGCGGGAAGGACAGCCAAGCTAGAGAGTTTGCACTAATGCTATAATCAGCTTAAAGGGGCTTAAAGCCTCACACGTCTTTACTTGACTGCATTTTGAATGCGGGGCTGACTAGCTGGCAATGTGGGGTCTTGGCACCAGACTTTCACCTCGAGGAACACGGGTTTAAATTCTAACCCAGAGGACAAGGGATAAGAAATTGGAAGGTTTCATGCTAAGATGCACTTTGCACCCATCAAAACATCCATTTCAGCACAAGAAGGACCCATGGAAAGGATACCAAGCAGGCTCTGGCAGAGCTGGGTAGGAAAAGCTTTCCAGCAACTGCCTAAACTATGCCCAGCTCAAACTAGAATTATTCAGTCTTCACTTCCATCAGCACTAAATCCGTTCAAACCTGGCAATTTTTAGTACTTCCCACTCCGATTTCAAAGCACTGTACACACATTAGTTTAATCAATTAACAATAATAAGTTCTACCCTCAGTCACAAGGTCTGGGCTCGACACAGGAATTACTGGGTGAAAATCTTTGGTGTTATTCAGGAGGTCAGACCAGATGACCATACTGGTCCCTTCTGGCCTTAAATTCCACTAATCAATGAAGAATAACTAATCAATGCTCACCTAATAATGCACCAGAACAGTTTAAAACAGGTTATGCACATTTTCAGCCAGCTAGGCTGGAAATTCTGGAGCAAAGGAGTTCAGTTCATAGAACTAGGCAGAGTGCATCAAAATGGATTTTGTTCTCACTACCAAGGGCTTGTATTTTCATAATTATTTTGCTCACCTCTTTGCATTAGATCGCCCACAGAATTGCAAAGAAGGGAGCACGATTCCCCTTGTGATAAAATGAGCTCCAGGAAAGCTGATGGAAATTCAAACAAGCTCACAAAAATAAATAAATAAATATCTGGTGGTGTGGCCTCATGGTTAATTGAAACTCGGGTGGCAGCAGTAGTCATTAGAAAGACAGCTTAAAATGGATCCTTCCCCAGGCTAATCATTTCATAAGTGTGATTGCTAAACATTTCCATTTTTCCTCTGCATACAGATGTATTATTCACCTAACTGGAGAGTCTGAAATATTTCACAGTCACAAGATGTTCAGCTGCTTAGCACATCCGCATGTTTGACTGTAAGCTACTTTCAACAATTTAAAATCAGAAGGGAAGGAGGGGGAAATCTCAGATGTTTCCCATTTTGGCTGGGCTGAGCAGATGTCACATTTCAAGAGCTGCCCCAGTGCCCCGAGGTTTGAACCTGGGAAATGGGAATCTTCGCTCTGCAGTAAGCTCCTGCCACTTGCAGCTTCTCCCACCCTGAAAGAATCATTGCTTAAAGGAAGAGAGTGGCTGCTGGGAGCTCATGCAGCTAACAGGGTTTCCTAGGAGCTGGGACGAGGCTGCAGGTTCAGCAGCTGGAGTGAGTAACTGAGCAAGCAGGACCCTGTGGAGCCCTGGGGAGAAGCAGAGGCAGACTGGCAGCCGCTTCTTGGGACAGTGCAGGTGTGGATGGGATTTCTGCCAACAGAAGCTGCCTGTGTGCATGTTTGTTCCTCCTTCTGTTCAGGGAAACAGGACCACAAGCACATTCTGTAAATAAATAGATCACGCTAAGATACCCTGACTCTGCATCACTGATTTCTCATCCAAACCGAAAACACCACCCTGCACGGTGCCCGATTTTGGGAACCATCTGGCCAAAGGGGCAACAATTCCTTGAAAGGTGGGAAGAGGAGGAACTGATGGGGGCTTGCTGGAGAGGGAGGCTTCCCTTCGCTTTTGTACTGAAACCTGGCTCTGGGGATTAGCTGGACACACCGGAAGGAGCTGTCTTGTGCTGGAGGAGTCTCACGTGCTCCTGCTGCTGGGCACTTTAGCACAGCCACTCACATGAAGAGGTCTGCGATTGTCTCTGCATCCTACACCCCTGGTGGCAGGACCCAGCACCATTCAGCCTCAGAGAACATTGGGATCAAGCTGTGACGAGGCCTCCTGATACCGCACTGCCTGCATCCTGATTTCCCTGTGTGAGCCCCGGCAGATTGTGTGCTCTGGGGCAGCCCAAATCCTGGTGCGACCCAAACAGCACCCACATTGCAAGAGAGCAGTGCAAGGGAACGAAGAGCGAGGCTTTCTGGGATCGGAACACCCCAGACCGCTGTGAGTTAGAGGATGGACACTATAATCGGGAAGTGGGCAGCATGGTTTCACCACGGCTAAGCACAGAGGAGGTCAAAAGCCTCTACAGCAGAAAGAAAACTGGCCAGAAATCAATCTTCTGCATGGAACCCTGATTTCTCCAGTTACTAAAGCAAACTCCTCTTCCTCTGAGCTTGAAAGAGCCAGCCCACGAGCCTGTCTCCAAAACGCTGCAGGACTTACAGCCTGCTGCTGGATCCCAGAGTCCAGTATGGTTTGCAGGGTAATGTTGATGTAAGTGCTGTAGTATGGATGATCTCGTGGCAGGTCCTGAAAGTTCAAGATCACTGACATGTTGTCCTTGGCGATCTGCAACATATCAGCCAGCTTACAGACCGATTGGTTTGCAGCTTCCAGGTAATCTGAACCCGAGAGGGAGCCAGCAGTCCAGAAGGGGTCACTCTGAAAACAAACAAGGGTCAAAGTTATTGCCATGCACCTGGGGTCCCTGCTGTGACAGAGGTCAGACAGAACTCATTTCTGCCCAGGTCGTGGTGGCAATGAAGTTACCTCTGGCAGCTGCCCCTGAAATCTGCCTTGTGACTAGCCAAGCTGCTAGGGAAAGTTGGCCAACACAACAGGTTTTTTTTGCCAGAAAATACTGATTCATTAAAACAGATGTCTTTCCTGGGAAAGGGTCGGTTTCCATTCAAACTGTAGTCAGGAAAGGTTTCTCAGGTCCAGGATGGAATTGCTGGACAGAGAGAGAGGCAACCCAGACTTCAGAATGCCCAGTAACCGGGTGGCTGGGGGCGCTCCCTGGGAAGGTCAGAACCCCAGGTCCAAGTCCTTGCTGTGAATCAGGCAGAGAGACTCGAATCTCAGCCTCACATGTCCCAGGTGATCACCCTGGTCCCCTGGGTATTCTGTGATCTCTCTCGCTCCTCCCCTCTCTCTCTTGTTCTTCATGAAAAATTTCACGAGGCCTCAGTTACATCCTGGAATGGGAACCATATTTGAAATCTCAGAAATTTTCACAGTGTGGGAAACCATTTCCCACCCAGCTCTATTGATAGGTCTCAGTCCTGAAAGAGAACAGTCAAGCAATGTCTTTCATACCAGGAGGCAGTGTGGCCCCAGTGAATAAGGTACTGAACTAGGTGCCAAGAGAGATGGCTTCTATTTTCAGTTTTGACACTGACTTGTTGAACGACTTTGGGCAAATCCTCCCTGTCCCTGTTTTCCCATTGGAGGATATGATGCATGCTTACCAGGAGTACTGTATGCAGTTCTGGTCACCCCACCTCAAAGACTATAGCAGAAATAGAAGGGGGTTGGAAATGGGTGAGCAGAACGATTAGGGGCATGAAAATACATTTGAAGAGTCTGGAAACATCTAACTTGGCCCATTTCATAATACAGAAACAGAAAGGTGGAAAATTCAAAACGGATGAAGGAAGTATTAATTAGCCCGTGGAACTCACTGCCACTAGATATGACTGAGATCAAGAGTTACTAGGCTTCTAAAAAGGACGGGATACTTATATGAATACAAAGACCGTCCAGAGTTATAACAGATTCATAGATTTGGTGGCCAGAAGTGACCACTGTGATTATCTAGTCTGAGCTCCTGTTTAACACAGGCCATAAGACTTCTCTGAATTGACTCCTGTTTGAACTAGAGCAGAGCTTTTAGAAAAACACCCAATATTGATTTAAAAATTCCCAGTGATGGAGGATCCACCACAAACCTTGGTAAATTGTTCCAAAGGTTAATTACGCTCACTAATAAAAAATTGCACCTTATTTCAGCCATACAATCTTGTTTTACTTTTATCTGCTAGGACTGAAGAGGCCATTATAGTAAAGATTGAAAACCCAAAAGAATTTTGGAAGAGATTTAAACCCTCACGCTTCAGGGAATAAAGTTCAGTGGTTTGAGCACCGGCCTGCTAAACCCAGGGTTGTGAGTTCAATCCCTGAGGGGGCCATTTAGGGATCTGGGGCAAAAAACTGGGGACTGGTCCTGCTTTGAGCAGAGGGTTGGACTAGATGATCTCCTGAGATCCCTTCCAACCCTGATATTCTATGACATGGTGATGATTCTCTTCCCCCCCCCCCCCAAAAACAAAAACAAAAACCAACCTCTTGCTATGGGGTATCAAGAGGAAGTTTTCCCTGGGGGACAGGTTACCCCATCATAGCCTCCTGAGATGTTTCTTGCCCCGTCCTCTGAAGACGTCAGTACAGGTCACTGTTGGATACAGGATCCGGGGCTAGACAGACCAGTGGTCTGATCCAATCTAGTAGAATTATTGTGTTCCTCTATTTACCATCCTTTCTAAAGTGCTTTGGGACCCTTGGATGAAAAGTGCTATACCTTGGTTTAAAACCATCTAAACATTATCATCCAACCACAAAGAGTAATGAGAAGGCAACCCGGGGAAACGCTACAAAAAAGGCAGCCTTCGGTGATTGAAATCAAGCGATAGTGCTGACCCTTCAGACCAGCGGCGCCCAAACTTTTCCTGTCGCACCCCCACCCCCTTACCAGTAGTGGAATCAGTCTGTGCCTCCCCCGGCTCCATTACTGCACAGTTGGCTCAGCAGAAGAGGTTGGGTTGAAGGTGGAGCTAAGAGCAGAACTGGGGATGGGGCAGGAGCTGGGGCAGGAGCAAGGTGTCGAGGGGAATTGGGCCTGGGGGATAGAGCAGGGGGGCCAAGCGGAGCTATGGCTGGGGCCAGAGCTGCGGCTGGGTGGTGCTCCTTCTCCACCCTCTCTTGGGTCCTGTTGCCTGCCCCCCAAATGTTCTTCTGCTCCCCCGTAGGGGGGCAGCCCCACAGCTTGGGGACCACTGCTTTAGACATTCTCCCCAGGCAGCCGGAAGCTATGTGAGTGTTGTTTTGTTAGACACCCAAGTAGGGGAACTCAGCGTCATTCAAACAGAATTTACTCGGCAGGCCGAGGAACTGGACAGGCAGAATTACAAAGGGAGTCCATAATTGGTGGCCGCACCCTAGTGACACTGCTGGATGGATGTTGTGGCAGAGGAAATGCTAGACGCCACTAGCGATGAGTCACTTCAGACAGACCCAGAGCTGCCAGTCCCCAATATGCTGTGCAATCTGGAGAGGTTCCTTATCTGACAGTGCAGAGGAGCTGGGATATATATATTCATTAAATCTGAGCGTCACCTTCCATTAAACCTCCATGTCATCTCTATTGCACTCAGCTGAGGGTGAATCTGAGGTCAGCCCCCAGCTTTATTAAGAAAGAAATGGTATTTGATAAAAAAAAATGGAGTCTGCTCAGAATCCATTCACCCCACCATCTGATTTACATGTTAATCCCCACACAGGAGGCATGGTAAGGGGTCTTAAAAGCGAAATAAAGAGGAAGCACATTGCTGTTGGACTGGTAAATTGCACTAAGGATTTTAAAAACATTAGAACACAAGAGGGTTTTTGCAACATCCCACTGCTGTGCAGAGCGAAAGCAGGATACAACCAAAAGTTCTCATCTTCGAGAGGCTGTAGAAGAGCCTCACAATCAGGAGTATTTTAGCAAGAAAGGACAGGTGCTATATTCTCTGTAAGGAGCTGATTCAATATAAACACAACTCTTCTTTGTCTCTGCCTAACATGGGGATGGAGGAAGCTTTTGACTGATGTGCAGTAACATTTGAGGGCCTGCTAGGAGAACTCACGGCAGTACCAATAAGGAATAATACTTAACACTTTTTTTGTCTTATTTTCTTCATTTTTAAAATGGGGATCTGAGAAACAGTGTAAGTGGCTTGCCCATGTTCTCAAGCAGCTGTGCGGCTGAGCAGCTTTAGAAGCCAAGTCTCTTTACTCTTAGCCCATTGCCCTATCAACCTGCCACCAGCTCCCAGCAGATGCAAATGCAAAATTCAATGTTTGTGCACAGAAGTCAGAGTTTCAGGACGTGCAAACACAGACCAACATTTGTGCATTCCGTTTTAGAACCGTGGTGGGGGCCTCTGGAAGATTCCTTCATTTGACAGGCTGGAATTGGCTACAGTGCTGTGCCCAACAATCAAAACGGCAGAGCTAAGGTACTTGGTGCCGTAGGGCAGAGTTGAATGGGGTTGACAGAGCAGCACCGGGGAAGCCTGGCTTGGTCTATTCACCCTTCATTAAACCCTTTTATTATCGGGACAGCAGTACGCCCATCCACCTGACAGGGTCTGTGGTGTGAACTTTCAACCAATGTCCTGACTTTGGATACAGGGCACACAACACCCTGCCCCCACCCCCTCCAGATGGTAGGGATCTTATCTTCAGTATATGATCGCACGCACCCTTAGGAACCATTTTCCAGCATTAAGCCTCTCCAGGTCAGTCCAGTTGAACATGTAAGAATGCTCGTAGGCCAGTTCTGGAAACACTTCCTCCACGTTAGTTGTCCTCCTGAGTGTCTTGTCGTGCATAAGGAATGGCACCCCATCATAGCTGCAAAACAAACAAGCATCTCCATTAACCTATGGCTATTAGCTAGCACGTACACAATATTAGAGAAGAACAGATGGTTTCTGCTCCACCCTCTCTCCAGCTTTTCAGACCAGGGTTAAAATGGGGTCAAGATCTCAATTAATTTTGCAGGCCCTCAGTGTTCTTGATTCATTTACAAAGCTACACACATAGGAGAAAAATCATCTTTAAATGCATTTCAGATACTTTCATCCATTTCAAGGTTTGCACAGCTCCCCTTAACTTAGAGTTTCTCTTAGGATTTGGTAAACTAACTTGGATAAGAACAAACTCCCCACCTGAATGATTGCCAAAACCTCACCCCGTTCTACTGAGGCCCAAAACCCTCTGAAAATTCATTCTGAATCCCGTTAATTTTGTTTTAGCATGGGAGGCCCTTTATACATGTGTAAAGCAAATAATGCCTGCCCCGAAAGTCTTACAACCTAAAAATTAGATAACATTTTGATAACGTTAAAATAATAACAACATTTTCAAAAGCACCTGAGTTACTTAGGACCCCAATTTCCCTGTGTAGGACCCTCGAAGTCCCGTGGAATTTCAATAAGGTTTAGACCATTAAGTGTCTGATGCATAGTCCGTACCGGTAGTGACTGTGTGTAGGGTACGTGTAGTACACGCTACAGTGAAAAGTGTCTGGCATGGGTGATGCAGCAAGGAAAGTTTCCAACAGCAAGGAGCTGCCTCCCTACTGCCAGAACCCTTTTTTCCACTACCAGAGCCTTTCCCTGTGGTTTGGGTGGGTAGACAGCCCTGTAGGGTACCTACCTTAAGGTTCTGCCGTGTCTTTAGTCTACTCGCATAAGCCTTGTCTTGGCTATTTAAACTCATGCTGGGGGGCGTGTAGTGTATGTACTCTACATGCCGCTGTAAGTGTAGACAAAGCCTAAGTCACTTTTGAAAATGTGATTTAGTATCCTGAGTAACCTAGGCACTTTTGAAAACATCACCTCACAAGGAACGAATGACAGCAACAGTGCAGTCGGAATGGACGACACAGGTTGCTGAAGAAGAGTTATCCAGTTCCTCGGGTTTAGTTGTGGGTGTTTTTTGGTGGTTCATTTTTCATTTTGACCTGCTTTTGCACTTCTGGGACTTGGTTGGGGGCAGGAAGCACACAAATATGGCAAGAGGCACAGTGCTTGTGTTATTTACAAGCCAGTCGGAAGCAGAAGATGCTGGGGGATCTCACAAGAGAGCCTATCTTCACGAGATTCCCAGCCCAACTGCGCAAAAAGTTCCGATAAACATCCAAAGCAAACATGAAATCCAGAGTAACCTTTTGAGATTCACCTTGCCCTAAACGGTCCAACTACTGCTACTCAGCAGTAGCATAAAGGGTTTAGGCCACAAAGAGCTCTCCAAACATGAGCTGGCTCCATTTCACAATGACCCTGTGAAGTACAGGAGCAGTATTCCCATTCCACAGATGTGAAAACTAGGAAGGGGATTAGGAGACTCGCCCCAGGCCATAGATGGAGACAGTGTTGGGGCTAGGATTAGCACTCTGGTTCTTAATCCTGTGGTCACATTACGCCTGCCTGTCTCTCATTACATTATGAACTATTTTAAAAAGGGAACTAACCATGACTTTATACCTGAACTTACTGAACAATTTTGTTGAGGATGTGGGAGCCAGCCTTGCTATCCATAGTTGTACCGGCTCTGCAGTGCTAAAACCGGAGTAACAAACATCCATATTTTGGTCAGAAAAACCAGATACACTTGTAATGCAGACCAGGCAGCAGATGAGCTGAGCTAAGTTGTTATTTTTATGAAATTGCTTTTCTGACCATAATAACCACACACACATTTCCTCTGAAGATATGGGTTAACCTAGAGAGGTGTGCTAGATTCAGAGTAAAATATATTGAAGGCAGCATCCATACAAGCAGCTGCAGAGGAGGGGGCAGATACCATAAACAGAATTTTGCCCCATGAAGTAAAATAGCCGCATCTATATAGTGCCCATAGGCCCCACCCAGGTGTTTAACAAACACTTCAAAAAAGATGACAGAAGTGTGGCAACATTAAAAGAAAAAGAGGGATCCCACAGAGGTTGAAGAGCTGTGGATGGGAATTCTTTGCTGTGGAGGTTTGAAATCTATCTCAGAGCAGTGCAGCAAACTCTTTTGAAAGAATAAGGCTCTAGACATGATTTTCGCAGTGGGGAAGGCATGTTGGGACAGCTGTTCGTCAGGAAGCTGCTGCCACGCTTCTCCAGTGATCGGCTGGCCTGAGGTGCGGGGGGTGAAGCCCTGGAAACGGCTCGGGGTATCAAAGCACAGATCCCCACTGGAGTGAGGCTCAAGAGGGAGATCTTGAATACGGACAGGGTTAACAGTGAAACCCATTTGAACCTAATTGGGAGTCTGCCTTGAGCTGGGAGCGGTACAAAGACCTACTTTAGTTGACAGAGCAAATGCAGTCCCAGCTTCACCACTGCCTGCAGAAGGCCCTTATCTGAAATGTCACTCAAATCTTGTTTTCTATTTCTAGCAATGAATTATATAAACTGCCTTTCCACCCAAAGCAACACGCTGACACAGCACCAGTCCTGGCTAGAAGCACATCATGCCTCGACATCTGAAGGTCTTTCATGGGGTTTAAAACTCCCGAGCAGACACGGAATGAAGTGTGTTGAATGTTTAAGGTAGACAGGAGCCTACGACTCAGTACATTTCTCAGCACAGTGTACTCAGACCCTCTTTAACCACCACAGTGCCATGCAGAAACCCTGCGTGGCCTTTAACGTTCTCTCCCCTTTCTAATCCCCTCCTGGGCCCCATCCAGGTGTACTGTCATTTGGAACGCACGGGCTAAGTAGCACCGTACAAACATGCACAGGTAAGAAAGGCACTGTATGTATAGTGGAGCCCTGACTTTATAAAGATCTTACAGGATGCATTTTATGAATCAAGGCGGGGCATGATGTCAAGGAAACATGCAGACTCCACGTTCCCATGGAGGTAGGGGAGACAAAAGCTTTTCAGCTGAAGTACAGATCAGGGTTCTCCTGGAGGGGGCAGTGGACACAGGACTGCCATTTCAGCAGGATGATCTGGTCCAGGCTCAGGGTGCTTGAGTGATACTTTCAACTCCGCTCTTCCATAAGGTTGGCTGACTCGGTTAGAATAGGTATGCAAAGCGACCAGGATCATCCCCAACACACAAGCGATTATTTTGCTTCCAATGGTATTCTCTTTGCAAAAGTTTAGAGTAATTCAAAAGTGAATTCATTAAGGGATTAAGCCGCTATCAACCCTGATTTGTCCTTCAACACTGCAAAATGACCTCCCGTTACAGCAGACAGGAACTTCCATTAGGGTTTAAATCTGTTTGCTGTCAGACAGCGATTGCAAAAGAGAAGCCCTGATGTTCAAACTCCACAACCCACAAGCCTATCTTTTACCGCAGAGATGCCTTTCAGATAGAATAACCCACCAAAGAGGTTTTTTGGGTGTTTTTTTAAATACCAATTATGTGTCTCTCTAGTGGGTTAATTTCAAGCTATTTCTTAGCATCAGATATGAATCCTGATCCACACTATATGCAAACGCAGTGTCATTATTAGACAAGCAAGAGAAGGTCACTGACTTTCAGTGCAGGAAAATGAAACCATGAGAATCCACATCCTCCCCCATGCAAAGAGAATCAGATTTAGTATCTAACCTGACAGAAATAAAAAGCACCCTCTCCAGGATTCAGCCTGGCAAGTGTGGTTAAAGCCCTGGGAAGGTACTAAAGGGAATGCCTTTTCTGAATGTGGTTTGCTGTACATCCACAGCCGACGTGGAAGTGAGTCCTCTCCTGCTATCCCTTCCCCATTTCGCCCTGCCTCTATTCTCCTCTCTCACTTCCTTTTTTTTTTTTTCTCCTGTGCCCCATTCGTCTATTCCACTTCATTCATTTCTGTTGCATGCAAATTGAGGAGAAGTCAGCTGAACAACATTAACCAGTTCTTCAACACTGTGATACTCTCCCTTTTTATATCTTCCACTTAACAACCTTCAATTTGGTCGAAATGGGCAAGTTCAAAGACAAGCAGCAGGAACTTTAGATATTTGTCTGTGACTTGTATCTTCTAATTCAAAATAAATATACCACCTAACCTTGCATATAGCTGGCCAGCCTCCCTCCCTCCCTTGCTGCTGCTTATTCTTTATCACACACAATGTTGCACCTGGCCTTAAATTAGCTCCTTGGGGCAACGGCGGTCCTTCTACTCTGTGTTTGTACACAGCGGTTCTACTATGGGGCCCTGAGCCTGACTGCTGCTGCTAGGTGCTACCGTAATAGCGGTCGTACACAATCATCCTTAAAAATGTCCCTTTGAAGTTTTGCCTCCCACTGTTGTTTGCTCCTACTGAATGGAAGTTTGTTGTACAGACTATGTCCAGTCTGCTTTCTGCAAATGTGCACATGTTGGATGTCTATGAAAAAACATGCATACAATATTTATATTTAAGAAATCTAGGAGGTCTGAGAAAATTAAATGCAGAAAATTGCCCTCTTAGACATTTTTTATGTGAGAATAACTCCACTCTTTCAAAGATTCCCCCAACTCAGCCTTGCCAAGTTCTAGAGGGTAGAACTGGTTTTTTTTGTGGGGGGTTAGGTGTGTATGTGTGTAAACAGGCAGATACAAATCTAATTACATTTTCTGCATCAGGGTAAGGGAAGGCAAAGGGATTTTGCATCCGGGCTGATAAATTCTCATGACTGTTTTAACTCAGGTGGCACTGTACAACACAATGAAAAAATTTAGGACTTTCATTTTCCTTCCAAGCGACCAGAACTTCATGATAGCCAAGCTCTTTACAAGCAGGTTCCACTGTACTTCTTTGGAGAAGGCAGCCAGACTAAGGCAAACCAGCCCCACGTTACCTTATTTCATCATAATAAAGCAAACTATAAGATGGCACCCTGTCGTGAATTTTGGCCCTTGATATGAAGATTAGTAGAAAGCCTGGTTTCCTTTATAATTTAATCCCTAATCATTGTGCCAGCCAAATGACTAACTTACATACTTTATAAATAGGAGCATATGAGAAGATACGAGCACACTCTCCAAGAGGCCCTTCTCAGAGGATGCCACAGTGGAAAACTTAAGTGGCAAAATTCAGATCTGGAAACAAAACAAAGCAGATCTAGGGATTTGGGTTGGACCGGTCCCTAAAGAAAATCATTGCACTTGAAGCAAACAGTTACACAGACTTGCCTTATCGCTACATCAGCTTGCACTCCATGTATTTTCTGCTCCACTGCTTTTTGGAAGGACATCAGAGTGTTTTCTGGTGCCAGCTAGGGAAGAAGCAGTGAAAAAGTTTATTAATAAAGTAGCAATGTTTATAAATCCCCCTTTCGGTCAGCCACACATGACCCTGCAACAACAACACAACAAATAAATCAAAATACTTACAGGAGATCATTAAAAGGTTGGAGAGAGACAACAAAGCAACATTACTAAAAAAAATATTACAAGACTTCATACAATGTACTCAGGGAGAATCATGTAATGTTACTGGAACACACTGGCTTGGGGTAGGATGTGTAATGACTATGGCACTTCACAGATGGAACTAAATCTGCCCAGCATCATGGTTTAAATCTGCTCGCTGCTAACAGAGATTCTCCTTTACTCAGTGGGTAGGGGCCAGTTCATTTGTAGATCTATACTGAATGATCATGATGTGCACCAAAGTCCCAGTGAGCTCTGGATTTGCAGTCATACGCTGTTTAAAAGGTTTGGTAACATGTACTGGTCAGCTACATTGGTTCTCAAATTGTGGTTTACAGAGGACTGATTGCCTGCAGAGTGTTTGTTGGCGTGCCCATAAAGGCTGGCTGGTTACATGGAGTTGGTACCCCGCAGTCACAGCTATTCATGGGTGCTGCAAGTAGGGGTGCTGCCGCACCCTTTGGCTTGAAGAGGTTTCCATCAATGTACATGCTGTTTTACAAAAATAAGAGTAAGCCACAATGTCTGTCTAGAAAATCAAAGACAGACTAGTCAAACAGACAAAGAAAGGGGGAACACCCACAACTCTCACCACATGAGTCACATGAGGTCAAGATAAAGATAACTATTTCAAATACAAGTGCAATGTCCAAAGCTGTCAGAAGGGGGCAGCATTCAAGCAAAGATCTTGGTCAGCCAGTGCAAACATACCGGTTACCCTTTGCTAAAGCACTCCCTGCTCTTGCATAGCTTCTCATGTCTTACCAAGTAGTTCGGGTTTCATTAAAATGAACAAAGCAAGCTAATCCTGTTTCCACTGAGCATCACTTGACAGTCTCTTTCACAGGCTGCAGTCACTCACTCAGAAACAACAGGCTAGGACCTGCACAGACAAAGTCTGAGCTCGACCCTACAGGGGGTATCTTAAGAGAGAGAAGTGCAAGGCTGGTGTTTGGACACACTGTCTGAGTTAGGAGCTATTGTGAACACAGGCCTCACATCCACTTTTTCAAGCCTACTTAAAAGGCTTCTGACCAGAACAGGAAAAAACCAAGCTGTACGAACGATACTATAAAATTCTAACTACGCTAATGTAAAAAATATAAAACTATGAAACTATTACCCATAGCTATTTACAGGAGATCAAAGAGAAAATCTGGAGAAAATCTGTGGACATTGGGATTCCACATGGCAGTAAGAAGGAACTGGAGAGCTGCTGGCCCCCACTGCCTCTTATACCATTGGTCCAGAGCATGTGTGGGCCAGTGGACACTACTTGTTTGACTCAGGTACATGAGGACCAGCACTCTAAGAAAAATGTGGATTCTGGCAGATGTTTTTTCTGCCCAGTCATTGCAACTTCTCTCACTGAGCTAAGCACAGTAGGAGTTACTAGAAATATAAACCGAACTGCAGCATCAAAAGGCAAAGAAGAAATCATATCCACAGTGATTATAAACAAGTTGCTAAATATTTCCATGTTAAGCAGTGAAGCTTCTCTGAGGATCTGTCTATGGAACATTGAAAAAAAAAAAACAAATTAGACTAACCCCACAGCACAGATTCCACAAATCACCGCGTTGGTGGTTGTTATTATCAAGTTTAACTTCTAGGAGAAACCACGACACCAGGACCCATCCACATGGACACTACACGACACCCCAATATCATCAAGCTATCAAGACAACCCCACCAGGAACTGAATTAGCTGTACTCTCCAAGTGACCGAACGTCTGACGTGGAGAACTGGAAACATTCGTTCACCGACTCTACCTCAAGGAATTTTCACAACGAAGACATCACCTACAGCTACTACATCGCACCAATAGTCACAAGCAAAAAAAATCCACGTATCAGTTAATGGTCAAATCAGCAGACAAAGGAGGCACCACTGTAGTCCTCTATCATGACTAAGGCTAAGATTTAGTCATAGGTATTTTTAGTAAAAGTCATGGATAAGTCACGGGTAATAAGCAAATATTCACAGACCATGACCTGTCCATGACTTGTACTATAAATACCCCTGACCAAATCTTAGCTGCTCTGGGAACCCCAAGGAGTTGAGGGGGGCATGGGCGGTGTGGAACCTAGAGACACCGTTGCTGCTCCAGGGGCACCCCCGGGACCGTTGCTCCCCGGGGCTGCTCCAGCAGTGGCTGGCGCATCTGGCCCCGGGGCTGCCCCACCTGCTCAGGTAGCCTTGGGGCCAGCCGCACTGGCCACTGCAGAAGTCAGAAAGGTCCTGGAAAGTCAATCCGTGACCTCCATGACAGACTTGCAGCCTTACTCATGATGAGCCCACCAACACTTCTGATACCATCTACTACAAAGAACTGAAAGAATACCCTACACCATAATCCACGCAGGAATTTAAAGATATCATCAAATCCTTCCCCAAACAATTCTAAGAGACCTCCTACAAACTTCCCAAGATACACAAGGGAACCTAGGCAGACCCATCATATTTGGCCACGGCACTCTGACTGAAGGAACATCAGGACCAAGGGAAACCATCCTCCAAAAGGCCATTTTCCTCCAGGCCACAACTAAGTTCTTCCAGAAAATCTGCAGCATTAACAAGCTCCCTCAGAACACCATCCTTGCCCCTATGGAAGTCAATTTCCTAGACGTCAAACATCGTTCACCACGATGGTATTGCTGCCTGCCTCAGATATCAACACCACTCAGAAATCCACTGCAAACATCTCCAGACTCATCCATTTCATCCTCGCCCACAACCACTTTACCTTTAACAACAAACACACTGTCCAAATGATGGGAACAGCCATGGGTACTAAGATGGCTCCCCAACATGCCAACCTGTTTATAGGCCACTCCCTCACAGATTTCCCCCACACCTCAACAGCCACCACCCATCCATCACATTCTCTAAATTAACACTCCCACACCAGCATCAGCTTCTGGGACATCACAATCAAATTCCACAAGGGAAGCCCATGGATCACCACACTTCCCTCCACAGATCCAGTAACCACCCTAGACACACCAAGAAATCTATTATCTACAGCTAAAAGAAAAGGAGTACTTGTGGCACCTTAGAGACTAACCAATTTATTTGAGCATAAGCTTTCGTGAGCTACAGCTCACTTCATCGGATGCATACTGTGGAAAATACAGAAGATGTTTGCATACACAGCTAAGCACTCAAATACCACAGAATATGCTCAGAAGAGAAAGTCTGGGATACACATCTCCACACACTTAAAACCACTTTCACTAAACAAGGACACTCCACCAGAGAAGTAGATCACATCATGGAGTGGGCCACCCAAATACTCTGGGAGAACCCGCTTCAATACAGAAATAAAATCCCCTCCGACTGCACACCCCTCATTGTCACCTACCACCCCACATTGGAACCCATAGGAGGTAGCATCAAACAATTACAACCTGTACTAGATGGGGACCCCATCCTGAAAGAAATCTTTCCTGAATCCCCTCTTTTGGCCTTCAAATACCCTCCCAGTGTTGCCAAGCTCATCATCCGAAGCAAGCTCCCCACAGATCAGGACACACCAACTCAAAGCAGCAACAGACCCTGACAGAGCAACAGATGCAAAACCTGCAGACATCTCTCTCTACTGCTATAATGATGAATAATCCGATAACACACTTTTCAAGATCCCCGGGTCCTGCACATGCCTATCACAACATGTAGCGTATCTCATCCAGTGCACCAAATGCCCCAGCAACAACTACGTGGGCGAAGTCAGACAATCACTGTGCTCTTGAAAGAGCTCACACAGAAAAATTATATAAAAAAAACAGCCTGTCACCTGTGGGTGAACACTTTTCACAAAGACAGGTTTCAGAGTAGCAGCCATGTTAGTCTGTATCCGCAAAAAGAAAAGGAGGACTTGTGGCACCTTAGAGACTAACGAATTTATTTGAGCATAAGCTTTTGTGAGCTACTGCTCACTTCATCCGATGTCCCCTAATCAACAAAAACGATTAAGGGACTGGAACACATGACTTATGAGGAGAGGCTGAGGGAACTGGGATTGTTTAGTCTGCGGAAGGGAAGGATGAGGGGGGATTTGATAGCTGATTTCAACTACCTGAAAGGGGGTTCCAAAGAGGATGGATCTAGACTGTTCTTAGTGGTAGCAGGTGACAGAACGAGGAGTAATGGTCTGAAGTTGCAGTGGGGGAGGTTTAGGTTGGATATTAGGAAAATCTTTTTCACTAGGAGGGTGGTAAAACACTGGAATGTGTTACCTAGGGAGGTGGTGGAATCTCCTTCCTTAGAAGTTTTTAAGGTCAGGCTTGACAAAGCCCTGGCTGGGATGATTTAGTTGGGGATTGGTCCTGCTTTGAGCAGGGGGTTGGACTAGATGACCTCCTGAGGTCCCTTCCAACCCCGATATTCTATGATTCTATGGTCTCCCTCAACAGGTGTGAATCCCTTAGGTTTAACAATCTGTCCCACCTTGTATTTAGCTTGGACAATCTGGTTACTTTCTCCAGACCTGAGGAAGAGCTCTGTGAAGCTCAAAAGTTTGTCCTTTCCACTAATAGGAGTTGCTCCAACAACAGATATTCCCTCACCCACCTTCTCTCTCTCTCTCAAAATTTTCCCAAGGCGGAGGTGTCGCTGAATGAATAAGGTCCTGCACATACTGCAGACTCCCCGTTTAAGCACCCCACACCAAGTGAGAACAAGATTTGTCTGTGTGGATGAGAAGAAGCTGTGCTCTGCTCTTTACCAAGGCTCAAACACTAGTATGGGTTTTGTTCGGGCCTACCCTCAGGCAAACCCAAACTATGTTCTGACACCAGTAGGACTAGGAAACGGTAGGCTTTGTAGTACAGAGGGGTCCCGAAACTGAATGGCCAGGGGAATCTTGGTCTCCATGGGGACGAATTGTAGGAGGAGATGCACAAAGGAAATGTAATAAAACAAGCAAAGATTCCAATGCTGCCAGCCATTCTTCAAGAGTTTCTACAAGGTACATTGAAGATGACTCACAATGTAAAACGCACAACAGCTTAGACTGAGCCAAATGAAAACATATACGTGGTGATGCTGTGCGCTGATACAATGGCTCTACTCCAGAAGTAGCTGCGCTTCAGTGGTGAGTGAAATGGTTTTTGTATAAATAAAGCTCTTTAGGGTCCTCTGGTCTGAGAGGCCCTAGAGCACACGCACGGAAGAGGGTATGTCAGCCATTTTGAAACTTCCAACCGGACATTGGTCATTTGGCCTCTAATAATACCCACACCTGTAAAATGACAGAGATCAAAGCTTACTAAGGAAACTGTTTCTTTGGGACACTGTCTTGCTTTGTCACCTGGTCATACAATACTGGCTGTCTATAGGTTGTACTGAGCAGCATATCAGATATAGTGTATTTGGGCCAGGCTGACACAGACACCATGGTGAGGATTGCAGTTTAAAGCTGGGATATTCACTGAAATTCACTGAAAGTTGGGAACCTGACTGCCTTAGACACCTTTGAAAATCCCAGCATCTGTGCTTAGGTAGAACCAGTGCTGGGTGAAAATGCAGTTTCAAGCCACGGAGAGGTTTTTGCAGAGCTGTTTCAGTTCCTCTGGGGCTTGCAGCATTCAGTTTCACTTTTAAGGAACCAGAAAACTCAAAGCAAAAAACTCTGTAGAAGCCATGTTTTGTCTGACTGCCGGCTGACCACCCTGCAAAGCCATTGGTTTCTCAAAAAAATTCAACTCAGAACCACAAATCAGCTCAGGCCACAACCCAGATTCACCAGCTTCAGGAAACCTAGATTTGTCCCCACACTCAGCTCTAGTGCTAATGCTGGACATTCAGAGGAACAAGCATTTCACAACTCAGCTCCAGAAATGGAGGTTGTATAGCCAGTACCATCAAAATTCATTATTTGCTACTCTGCGGTGACTGCGATCCTGTGGGATCTCCTGCTAAGGAAGATACCAAGTCTACAGCAAGAAACTGGGGTGATGAACCCTAAATGTTTAAAATGGTGCCCACTATGCACTAGATCCTCAGCTGGAATAAACCATCAAGCTCCACTGAAGCCAACAGCACTGTGCTGCATGACAACAGTGGAGGATCAGGCTCTAAAGGCAGTATTTCTTGTAATTCCAATGACATATAACTTGAAGTGCTATGAAGCTGGGCAATGGCTGGTCTATGTAACCACGTGATCTCCTTACCCATTACTCTTTGCCTCTCTAGCTCCCTTTTCTTCTTGTGTGTGCATAACACTCATTTGTTGATCTAATTTCAAGCTACTCTAAGCTCTCCAGGGCAAGGACTGCCCCTTCCACTGCATGCGTGCGTGTGCATACAGGATCTAGCTCAAACCACGGCCTGTCATGTTGTTATTGTCTCTCTGTTCCCTTGTATGCCCACATCCGTATCCATCGCTTGTCCCTCATCTCATATTTAGACGGTGAGCTCCTTGGAGCTGGGACTGCCTTGTGGCTCTGTGCTTATACAGTGCCTGGCAAAATGGGGTTCTGGTCCCAGGGCTCCTACAGGCTACAGGAATACAAATAAGTAACAATGGGGTACTGCTCCTGATTGGAGCCTCTGGGTACCACCACAATACAGATACACAAATATAATCATTAGAATTTAGACTCCACCTCTCCTTTATCTACAACTGTTGATTCTCCATTTTTCACAAGGCCTCTTCCCCCACCAATTTGTATATCACTTCACTATTCCCCATGCCTGGGTATAGGGAAGTGTCATTTAGTGCTGGCTTTATTATGGCTCTTCAATTGACAATGCCTTCACACACAACTCTGCAGAGCATCCAAGAGAACACAAGAGAGCCAGGGATCTTCATAAATCAAACCCACTCCCTTTAGACCAGCTTTTTGTTTATTCCCAGAGGTCTGCTCACTATTGCTGAGAAAGCACTTCTCTCTGCCCAGCCGCTTCATGCTTGCAAAGTGATTTTAAAACCAGAGCTGTGAGCTTTGAAGAGGACTTTTGTAAAGGAGCACTGGGATTATCCAAGTGGAATACGTTTCACTCCCACCAACCTCTCTTCTCCCTAGAAAAGTAGGAAATGCAAAGCAATCAGTGACATACTTAGCAGAGATGTGCCCAAGGGAGCTAGCCACTGCCACAACAAAGTCATCCACTTGGAGTATAAGGGGTTTGTTTTGTTTTAAGTTTTGGGTTTTTTTAATTCTCTAGCAAAAACTGTAAAACAGAGATGAATCACTTCCAGATGGAAATATTTATATCACTACTAGGAATAAGTTTCTCCCTTAGTCCAATGTTAACAGGCAGATTTTCTTTAAAAAACCCTTGCTCTATTGCCACCTGGTATAACTGGTTTCTTAAGAGAACCAAGTTATAGGAAAGTTAACCTGATGGAAAGACGACAGTAATGTTTTCATTCTAAGGCCTGATCATGCAAACCCCCCATCAGGATCAAGACTCCTTTGAATGTCAATTGGAATCCTCTATGCAGAGTGCTTGGAAAATTAGTTCTTGACAGTGGAGCTTGATTTAATTGATAACTTGCAACGATCAGTCCAAAATCTACCTCTCAGTGATTGCTGAAGCAGAGAATGGAGCAAATGATTTGCAGTGTATTACTTACTCAGCAAATGTAGTTTGTTTTCCACAGAGAACATTCACAAGCCAATTGCAACTTCCTTAAGTTTATTATCCAAATTAATATCCTTCTGCATTTTTTTGTTCTATGGATTTGTTGTGAATATTCTAAATGTGAACCAAGCTGCTTTGCTGTAATGGGTCAGATAAGTCAAACAACATTGTTTCTGTCCTCTGATTGGCTGTGCATGCAAGACCTTTTGTTGCCGCTAGCCAAATTTGCTTCAAACTTCCTGGATGACTCGAATGTTTTTGGGAAATGAACAAAGGGGTGCAAATAAACTCAGTTCATTTTAAAATTAAATAGTTACAGAACATTCCCAGCATTATTCACTCAGCTGTACTGAAAGACTTGGCTCTTGCTTATAATGATGCATGGGAAGGATTAGATAGGAAGGGAATTTCTTGGTATTTTGTACCAACCACCACTTTGTTGGTAAGCAATTATAACCAGCCTTGACATGGTGACAGAACAAGATCTGGAAGACAGAGTTTTTCTTCTGTGTAAGTCAGATTTGGGTAGTTCACAGTTTCATGGATCCATATGTATTGTTTATATCTCAAAAATGCCCAAAGGCCCCACTCAGGACAAATGTTGTGCTGGGCTTTATACAAAGAGAGAAAAAAAGACAGTTTACATTCTAAACAGACAAGACTGCGGAAGGATGGGAAATATAGTGATTATTTGGACAGAGGAAGGGTGGTCCAGTGGTTAGGGTACTAGACTGGGATTCAGGACACTCTCAGCAATCCTATATTCTGCCACAGACTTCCTGTGTTGCCTTGGGCAAGGGACTCAGTCTCTCTGTGCTCTGTTCCCCATCAGTGCAGTAGTACTGCACTACCTCACAGGGATGACATTTTTAAAATTGTGTGGTTTTCAGATACTATAGTACCTTGGGTAGAGAGAATGATTGAGAGTCAGTGGGTCCCTACACAGGTAATCACTAACATTCTTGATACTTATAGCCTGCCCAAAAAACGACTACTACCAAAATAGCAGCAAACCATTTCTCTTCAAAGGCTTCCGTTGGAATTCCCTGCATCTAATGCTCTTTCCGCCTCATGTTTTACTTGTTATGGGATCCATTTCAGGAGTGACATTGTTAAAACCAGGTTTTAACAGCAAAAAGGTTTCAAAATAAAAACACCCATTCCCCAAATAAAGAGTTACGTTTACATTTGCAGAGTGTGCAGGAAATAGGCCTCATGCAAGTCAGCCCCAGGGATCTGAAGCCTTTTGTACAAAGCCGGGTGTTTCTCCCACCTCTGGACTTTGTTTTGTCTAAAACAAAAAACAGGAAAGGTTTAGGAGTTTTTAGACCCAAATAACAAACCCGTAGAGACCCTTCGCTAAAGGATCCTTTTCAAGTCTTGCTGCACTAGAGGGGAAGGGATTTGGGTTGTTTACTCAAGGTCATAAAATACTCCCTTGAATTATGGATCACAAAGCTTGTGGGGGAGTTAAACCCTTTGAATTGCAGCAGGTTTGATACAGCATCACAATATGATCTCCCACATGGCTTCTGAGACTTACCACAAACTTCAGCCAAATAAACCATATAAGAAGTGAGACACTGACCTAATAGACAGATGAAATGTCTTAGCTTTGAATCAGCTTCTAATAATAATCCCAAAGGATTCTAATAGATGTAATGGACTATACATATTCAGCACTACTGGTACGTCACCCTGAGGATGGAAGGAGGTAAACAAGAATGCAGCAATGAGGGAAGAAACATTTTGGCCAAGGAGACCAAGCAAAACTTACAAAACATACTATTAGATATTTAATAGCAAGACAAGAGATTTTTATTATTGTTTTAAGGTCTCAATTGGATGACAGACTCTAGATGGGATTCATTAGTTACATCAGTGATGGCGATATGTAGATGAAGTTGATGTCTCCGGTTACAATCCTTTATATCCCTCCGGCCAAGTTTTAAATTTGGTGCCTAAAGATAAAGAACTGAATAAATGTTGCCTGATTTCAAAAGTGCTGTGGATCCTCTCCTTTCACTGAAGTCACCGGGAGCTGAAGATGAACAGACCCCTTTGAATACCAGGCCATATTTCCCTATTACCACGTGTAGTTGGATGCCTGACTTTAGGCACCCACGTTTGAACATTTTGAGACGTTTGTTCTTTTCTGTTCACTTAATTCTTCCACTGTGCAAAAAGGCTATTTGTTTTCTGTAGCTTATTACAGATCACATGCGTTACTTTCCAGGTAGGGAGGAGGAATGGATGAGCCAGAACACCACAGCTGGCTAGAAGGTTATCCAATAAGCCATAACCCTTGGTAGAAGGTAACTGCTCAGATCAAGACGGAGCATCTCATAGTGGGATGTGCAGTCTTCCCTGCACATACATGCCTCCTCTCACTGTTTCTCACTCAAGGGCTTGTTTGTGAGCAGCAGTCAGTGTTCTCTCTGTTAACACTTTTTGGCTGCCACTACCTGGCACTGGGACGGTCAGACAGAGGCTGAAAGAACTCAGTGATACATGAGTTCTTCGGGGAATGGATCACAGCTTCATAATGGTGTGGAAAGCTGCTTACATATGACTGGCGAGACATAGGTGATAATTATATATTTCATGGTAAATTTCCCGTTGCTACCATAATGCCCAGCCTTTCTGGGATATAATAAACTACAATGTAATTGTCAGAGAGATTAAAAATTGGCTGCCCATCAGGATGCTTCATACCAGAAGCAGGTCCCCTCCATGCCTCCACTCAAGTGTTGGGTGTTTCAAATTGGCTCTCCAGTTTGGCTTTAAAAGGTTTCGTAAGTGTGAACCTACAATAAATCAGCAAGTCAGCATTCCTGACAAAATCCTCCTCGGTGCAGAGCATTTCCACACAGCACAAAAATATCCACCATGTGCTATGGGGACAGAACAAAGAGCCGATACGTGGTACTCAAGGTCAGAGGGGTTTTTCTTTAGTGTGTTTCCTACAAGATGCAGACAGTGTTTCAACATTATGTCTTTGTCAATGCTGTTAAGACACACTATTAGAAGAACAGCTGTCTGGGTGCTCTGCCAAGAGCATTTACTTCCCTGCTATTTGGAGACCCAAGCACCATGATTATGAACCACTCCTGTCTCCACTGTGCACTTGGGTTGGTTGTTTCCACAGTACCACCCTGACGCTGCTTTAGAAGGCCAGTGCCTCGTTTGGTCTCAATAAAAAGAAGTGAAAATAAAGCATCATGTAATTTTCCAGAAAGATGCATCTACGATGCTAAGCTGTTGGTACTATAAATCTTCCCGTTGATTACCTGCAATACCAGACAGGCCCATCATTAACAATCTCACTTCTGACACAAAGTAACAAACATATATTCAAGATTAACAGCTAAAAACAAGCAGGGGGTTGATGGAACAACCATATTTACTACATTTGAGCTTATGCAAAAGCAGTGATGCATAATTCTTCCAATCTTAAAGGCCGGTCACCACAAATCTAGGTTCTGATCCTTCTAGAACAGCGGCTCTCAACTCGCGGCCCATGGGCGGCATGAAGCCCAGTTAGCACACAGCTGCAGCCCAACTGTATACTGAAGGGCGGCGGGGTCCAGGGCCGGGGCTGCTGTCTGGCCCCAGACAGTGGGGGTCAGGGTCACGGTTGGTTGCGGGGTCAGGGCTGCTGCCCGGCTCCTTACAGCAGGGTCCTGGCTGCCGCCCAGCCCCACAAACTAGGGGTCAGGGTTGGTGGCGGGGTTGGGACAGGGCAGGTGTTCTAGAAAAACCAGGGAACTTTTCTCCTCACCAGAAAGGTGATCTTGGCAGACATTTTCAATGGCATAAATGACAGGTACCAAACTCCCATTATGACAGGTTTCAGAGTAATAGCCGTGTTAGTCTGTATTCGCAAAAAGAAAAGGAGTACTTCTGGCACCTTAGAGACTAACCAATTTATTTGAGCATAAGTTTTCGTGAGCTACAGCTCATTTCATCGGATGCATACTGTGGAAAATACAAAAGATGTTTTTATACACACAAACCATGAAAAAATGGGTGTTTATCACTACAAAAGGTTTTCTCTCCCCCCACCCTACTCTCCTGCTGGTAATAGCTTATCTAAAGTGATCACTCTCCTTACAATGTGTATGATAATCAAGGTGGGCCATTTCCAGCACAAATCCAGGTTTTCTCCCCCCCGCCCCCCAAACCCACAAACCCATTCTCCTGTTGGTAATAGCTTATCTAAAGTGATCACTCTCCTTACAAGCATTCTTACAACTACAATACCCACCTGCGGAAGTGAAGAAACAGATTGATAGAGCCAGAAGAGTACCCAGAAGTCACCTACTACAGGATAGGTCCAACAAAGAAAATAACAGAACGCCACTAGCCGTCACCTTCAGCCCCCAACTAAAACCCCTCCAACGCATTATCAAGGATCTACAACCTATCCTGAAGGATGACCCAACACTCTCATAAATCTTGGGAGACAGGCCAGCCCTTGCCTACAGACTGCCCCCCCCAACCTGAAGCAAATACTCACCAGCAACCACATACCACACAACAGAACCACTAACCCAGGAACCCATCCTTGCAACAAAGCCCGTTGCCAAATGTGCCCACATATCTATTCAGGGGACACCATCACAGGGCCTAATAACATCAGCCACACTATCAGAGGCTCGTTCACCTGCACATCCACCAATGTGATATATGCCATCATGTGCCAGCAATGCCCCTCTGCCATGTACATTGGGAAACTGGACAGTCTCTACATAAAAGAATAAATGGACACAAATCAGATGTCAAGAATTATAACATTCATAAACCAGTCGGAGAACCCTTCAATCTCTCTGGTCACTCGATTTCTGATCTCAAAGTGACTATCCTTCAACACAAAAACTTCAAAAACAGACTCCAATGAGAGACTGCTGAATTGGAATTAATTTGCAAATTGGATACAATTAACTTAGGCTTGAATAGAGACTGGGAATGGTTGAGTCATTATAAAAAGTAACCTATGTCTTGTTTATTATTTATTTATTATTATTTATTATTCCCCCCCCACAAAAAAAAAACTGTTCCTCCGACGTTCTTGTTAAACCTTGGATTTGTGCTGGAAATGGCCCACCTTGATTATCATACACATTGTAAGGAGAGTGATCACTTTAGATAAGCTATTACCAGCAGGAGAGTAGGATGGGGGGGAGAGAAAACCTTTTGTAGTGATAAACACCCATTTTTTCATGGTTTGTGTGTATAAAAACATCTTCTGTATTTTCCACAGTATGCATCCGATGAAGTGAGCTGTAGCTCACGAAAGCTTATGCTCAAATAAATTGGTTAGTCTCTAAGGTGCCACAAGTCCTCCTTTTTTTGCTAACTCCCATTTACTATCAATGGGCGTTATGAACCTAGTTGCTATTTTTGCTCATGGCATAAATTGCCAATACATCATTCATTTATAAATGCATATATATGGATGATGGAAATGGACATTGATACAGTAATGCAACTTGCACCCTAAAGCACTTGCACCACTTGAATGCGTCCTTTGTGCTGGGTTATAGTGTGAGCTGCTGAGCGTCCTCAACTCCCGTCGGCTGCTTCCCGCGAGAGACAGCTGCACAAATAGTATGACCCAATCTGATCCTCATAAAGAGGTCCTCTAATATTCAGCCTAAATCTTCCTTTAATTGTAACCTAATATTCCTTGCTTTTATTCATTGAACCACCCTAATCAATTTCCTGCCCTCCACCCCTCACTTAGTCATCATTCCCGGACACTAAGCCTTTCCTTGGAAGAGAGTCCCTCCAGACCCTTCATCATTTCAGTGGCTTTCTGCTGAAATCCGTTACATTTACCTAAATCTTTAAGGTAATAACGTTTCCAGATGTTAACACAATATTCTAGGTGCAGTCTCATTGGGCTAGTACAGAAACTAACTATACGGTGCTCCATTAAATCTTGACAGGTTTCAGAGTAGCAGCCGTGTTAGTCTGTATCCGCAAAAAGAACAGGAGGACTTGTGGCACCTTAGAGACTAACCAATTTATTTGAGCATAAGCTTTTGTGAGCTACAGCTCACTTCCTTGGATGCGGTAGCTCACGAAAGCTTATGCTCAAATAAATTGGTTAGTCTCTAAGGTGCCACAAGTCCTCATTAAATCTTGACTCTCTCAGCACAACCCAGAAATCACATTTGCCCCTTTCTGGAGATAAAGATTAACACAGGCTATATAATCAGTGAAGTATTATCAGATCTTATCTGTTAGATCTACTATTGCCCTAGGTGCCAGCTCCCAAGCTTTGGAGACCTTCGATCTCTGCACTATTTAAAGGAGAACTTTAATAGTGTTGCCGGTATTCTGCAGCACAGTTCCTTTAAGCGGGGTAATTTACTCTCTAGTTCCCCTGTTGCAAACATAGTAAGATTTTCTCCAAAACAGTTAGCTCAGTGACAAAGCACGGCAAGTATTTTTGTGAAAATTAGATACTATTTGTGGAATTCCTTTTGGCAAAGCTTTAAAATAATTCGGTCTGAAAGTAAATACATTTGGTATGACAAGTGAATCTGGTGCGGCATCAGCATTTAAGAGAAAATAATCCAAATAAGGAGAGCTTAGAAGGGACCCCTGAAATATACAATAAGACTCGAGATGACACTCGGGATATTTCTAGGAAGAGGGGGGCAGTACAAAATATTTTAGCCACTTCTCTCTTTCATTCTCATTTTTCTTTTCAATGTAGCTGCCAGTTTCTTATCCGACTGATTTCACAGCTCAGAGAAGTTACACTTTTGCTTCTAATCTTGTCTTCTGTGAAGCGTTAAAATAAACCACCTACCTACACAACAGATACTGTACAGTGATTAGCTTTATTTACTGAGTTCTGGTGAAGGGAAGGAGAAAAGCTGGTCTTTAGCAGCAGCCTTTCTATTACGCAACACAAAAATACTACAGAAGTGCAACGAAATAATGTGAAGTATGAAGCCTCATATGGTTTGAGGTTTGGTCAGATAAGCATATGGAAATTTATCCAAATCTCCAACTCAGGAAATTTAATAGCAAAAGAGTCTCCAGATAAATTTCCATGACTTCCTGCTAGGCAGGAAATAATCAGAGACCAGAATATCATAGAGCTATTTTGATACTTCCGGGCTCAGCCACATCCATATAAAACGTAGACAGACAGAGAAAAAAGTTTACTCTCCCACCAATGGAACTTTATTCCACCTCCACACCACTCCTCAAAAACAACTCCCCCATCTCCCCCAAGCTTGGTTGAGCTTCAGCTGGAATTTCAGGTTGAAGTATAAAGTTGATTTCTATCTTCCCTGGATTTATGTCTTCAGAAAATTTGAACAAAAGCTGTTATTAAAAAAGCCATTAAAGAGGCAAATGTAATATCAGCCCTTTAAATGACAGGAGGGTTCTGCGTTTTGTACAGCAAACATGTAATGAACATAGATCGGGGTTCCCAAACCACAGCATGTGCATCACTGGGGGTGCATGAGCTTCGCATTCCAGCCGTTACCTTCACAAGAACTTTTTAAGAGGTGGTGTGTGAACCAATCAAGCTTGGGAGTCACCGATGTAGATGACGGAATCACAAGAGGGATTCAGTGAGCCTGAGCCTTGCAGACAAATTGTATCTGGATGCCCCTAAGAATGAGTTCCTTTTATGGAAGCCACACAAGTATAAAATGTTTTTGTGCTAATGATTAAACTGCAGCCTGTTTCCTCCTCCCCCTCCTACCAAAATTAATGGTCACAGGGAGCACTCTATCAAGAAGCAAGGAGAAAGCCAGTCATGAAGTGCTCTGCTGTACCCGTGAAGCAGCCATACGGAACAGACTCCAAGAAGGAAGATATGGCATGCCAATATCCTCAGATGGCCAACTGCCATTGCAGCTAATCTGTTAATGGCTGCAGAGTCCCAAGAATTAACCACAACAGACTGGCCTGCTGGCAAAAGCCCTACCTCAAAAAAAAAAAAAAAAAAGCCCTACCTACTGGCCTGCTGGCAAAAGCTCTACCTGGATCCATCTCAGACTTTTCAAGATGCCCATCAGCAGAGGCACAGAATAAGCAAGTATCAGAAGAAACAGGATTATCTCCAAAAACTGGCTTGCTCTACCTAGATATTTATAAATGCACCAACCATGGCCCGGAGGTGCAGAGAGCCAGTGGTGTTTGGTTAGCCACAAAATAAATGTATACTGGTATTGATCCACTGGGAAATAATCAACCAACCAACCACCCACCCACAAAGCAGTTTTTTAACACTGCCATTTTAAAATTTTTATGTACAACATCACAATGTTGTATTCTTGCAATGCACGGCACATGTAAGCATTGTGTCGCAAAATGTCACCTGCCAAAGATATTTTCTTGTGCTGCATTTTTAAATACCCCTGCCTGAGTCCTAACAGCGAAAGGAATCTAGGACCTTGATCTAAAAGCATGTGTTTCTATTGCTTGAGCTAATTACAGTGTCTCTCAACCTTTCCAGACTACTGTACCCCTTTCAGGAGTCTGATTTGTCTTGCCTACCCCCAAATTTCACCTCACTTAAAAGCCACTTGCTTACAAAATCAGACCTAAAAATACAATTCCTGACTTTCTCATTTTTACCATATAATTATAAAATAAATCAACTGGAATATAAATATTGTGCTTACATTTCAGTGTATAGTATATAGAGCAGTATAAACAAGTCATTGTCTGTATGAAATTTTAGTTTGTACTGACTTCACTGGTGCTTTTTACAAAGCTTGTTGTAAAACTAGGCAAATATCTAGATGAGTTGGTATACCCCCTGGAAGAGCTCTGTGTACCCCTGGTTGA